>NC_041387.1:466496392-466580744 GCF_002162155.2 Triticum dicoccoides | reverse complement strand
CACTACGGCCCGCCCTCCTACCCGCAGCGCCGCCCGCACTACGGGGGCGCCCCGCCCTCCTACGGCTCCTCGGCCTCCTTCCGCGGCTGCTGCTGCTGCATCTTCATGCTCGTCATCTTCCTCGCCCTCCTCGCCCTCGCCGTCGCGCTCGTCGTCGTCCTCGCCGTCAAGCCCCGCAAGCCCCAGTTCGACCTCGACCAGGTCGCCGTCCAGTACCTCCTCGTCGCCCCGCCCTCCCCGGCCGCCTCGCCGAACGTCGCCGCGGCCCCCGCCGCCGCCTACCTCTCCCTCAACATCACGCTCCTCTTCACCGCCGTGAACCCCAACAAGGTGGGCATCCGCTACGCCGCCACGGCGTTCGACGTCATGTACCACGGGGTGCCGCTCGGGGTGGCGGCCGTACCCGGGTTCGAGCAGCCCGCCCACAGCACCCGCCTGCTCCAGACCCGCGTCATCGTCGACCGCTTCAACGTGCTCCAGTCCGACGCCCAGGACCTCATCCGCGACGCCGCGCTCAACGACCGCGTCGAGTTCCGCATCACCGGCGACGTCGCCGCCAAGATCCTCGTGCTCGGCTTCTCCTCCCCCAAAGTCCAGGTAAAATTTTACCACTGCAATCCCGCACCCGGAACCAACCTTTTTTGTTCGCTTCCTCCGCAAGCTCTGGGCTGATCGAAAGGGACTCGTGAACAAAACCTGCAGGTGTCGGTGGACTGCGCGATCGACATCAGTCCCAAGAGGCAGTCGGTGACATACAAGCAATGCGGCGTGGACGGGCTAAGCGTGTAGGCAGCAAGCGAACCAAGCCAACCTCGCCGCCGCCGCCGCCGCAACACCGCAGAAGCGGAAGCTACTGGTATTAATCTAGTGGGGATAGATATATGTGGATGGGAATCTGTACGTCGATTCTAGTCTCTAATCTCGGGTTTTGATTCCTTTGCTGCGCGTGGGGGCCGGGTAAATTTTGAGCTCTCACCTCACCTCGCCTTAGCAGGTTGAGGTTACCACTGATTCTTGTGAATTATTACTGGATGCCATTAGCAGTGAGTATATAAATCAGTCGCCATGGTTCTTCTTCCATGGCCGTTGCTTAGGAGCAAAGGAAGTGGTGCGGGGCTAAAGGCGAGGAGCGAGTGGAATCTGACCGACCCCTTTCCGCTCGCTCCTCCTCCTTGTTGTCCGCGTCCGTGGAATGGTTTCCCTTCGCGTGTTTGGGTGGGCCGTGGGAGTCGGTGGGGAACTGCGCTGTCCGACGCACACCGCCACGCCCGTGCTTGCTTCAGCCGGTAGTGGAGGTGCCGGGTGCGCCATGGAAACGCGAGCAGGAGCCGACGAGCTCGTGCGGTTGGTTTCCTGCTTCCACGGTGCCATCGTGGTGGGGGCCAGACCGTCAAAGGCAGCTGTGCGGTTACAACCTTGGAGAGTGGGATGGGCAGCTTGGCATTGCGTGGAAAAAGTTTGTTTGAAGCTTAAATTTGACGTTCCATTCCTTGCGACCCTTGTCGACAGACGACAGGAATATTACGAGTTTTTCAGTATTTAGTAAAAAATGGTGGGAGTCTACAGCCGACCGGATATTAAACCTTGTTAAACTAGGGGATGAAGATGGGTTTTTCTGACAACGAATCTCAGTTTGCACATGGCATGACATGACATGGTTTTTGTGAATCTGTGCGAGACTTCCAGTCATCAGTGTGTTGATGCACAAGCTTGTTGTGCCATCGAATTGCATTGTTTTTCCTCTATTGGTGGTTAGGGAAAAGGATTGCCCTACATTCGTGTATTAAATTTGTTGTCACGTCTTCAAGTTTCATCAAAAGTTGTGCTATAATAACACTGTGTGCCTTCCCTACAAAAAATAAAGAATTAACACTGTGTACATGTTACAAGTTGTTCATCAGACTTATCATGGATATCTTACAGATCACTAGTCCTATCGAGCGAGGTACGAGTAACGATTAAGCGCACTAGATCGAACCTCACTTCGCTTGACCAAACCACCCAAGTCGCTGCATCACAATCCGCCGATTGCGGGCAGTGAGAGCTTTCGCGGTTGGTACAACACAACACGATATACAACGCGGCAGCCCGTCGTGACCTCGAATCCGATCTCCGGACCAGCCTTCTGTCTCGTGTTCCTCCTCGCGTTGAGTTGCCTTGACGTTTTGCCTTTTATTTTGGTGTATAGCGACCATCATTCTTGACCTGACAAGGACTCGCGAGCCACCGCCGTAGCCTCGCCGTTTCCTACGCGCGCCGCTACTTACGTGACGTCGCCCTGGGTCTGGAGTCTGGACGGAGACCGACGTGTGTGTCCTAATCATCGTCGGCCAGATGGCCCTTAGTGCAATTCCTTTGCTTTTGTACCTGTACTCGAGTTACCGAGGAGTGCATTGATGCGGAACTGCGGACTGTGCTATTGGAAGTGGTTAATGTGGGTGCCTCTGCGCGTCAGGGTGCCAAACAGTGAGTGCAGGAAACTGGAAACGGAGCTCTGAACGCTACCGGCCGAGATGAAACGGACATTTCTGGGAACCGTTTGTTGGGACCGGGAGTACCTAGAACTCATCTAGATGAGATATAATTTGGTCTCATTCACTTTGAAAACAAGAACAGGTACAACCCACGTCAGCACACACATATCTTATAGCATCACATCCAATGGCTATAAAAGGTGAATGAGACCAAATTATATCTCATCTAGATGAGTTCTAGCAAAACTGTTCAGAGAATCCAATATAATGAAGCAGGCATTAGGGTATTGATATTTTGATCGTCAAGGGTCTCAGCATTTTGCATGCTCGGATTAGGCACCGATTCAGCCAGCACACGCCCAGATTAGGCACTGATGTCTGTTATTCAGTTTGAGTGTTTTCTCTAAGGGCCCAAGCACGCTTTGGCATCATTAGCAGATTATTTATCTCGCCCGGTTCGGAAAGGAAAGAGAAGACCCACCGATCGAGTTACAAAGTTCGGTAATGTACAACTCATATGGTCATGGGTCCGTTTTTAGGATGCATTTCTTCTCTCTGCCCATTTCCTGTACCTTTTCCGTTTCCTCCTTGCTGGTGCAGGCAAACTCTGCCCATTTCTTCTCTCTTTCCTCTTCCACCAACGCATCGCAATCTGCGAGAAGCAAAAAAAAAAGTGGCATCGTGTAGATAAAAAGATGGTCCTGTCTTGTCTCTGCTTAATGAAGTACTCCCTCCGTCCATCAAAATGAATAAAAAAAGATGTATCTAGATATATTTTAGTTCTAGATACACCTCTTTTTATCCATTTTGATGACAAATTTTTCGGACGGAGGGAGTATCGTTGTAGTACCTCTGGCGTTCCTTTATTTGCTTTGGCACTTGGCAGCGACTGGGAAGTGGGAACTAGTGCCAGATAACAGTGGAAATTTCTACTCCCTCTGTTTCTAAATATAAGTATTTATAGATTTCATTATAGAGACTACATTTGGATGTATATAGACGCCTTTTAAAGTATAAGTTCATTCATTTTGCTCCGTATATAGTCTACAGTGAAATCTCTTAAAAGACTTATATTTAAGTACTTTTTTTAAGTAGTAATAATAGAAAGGAGTGTTCCGTGTCAGTGGAAGTGAAACGGTATAAATATACCTCATGCGTCAATTAATTCTGGAATAGTACTATTTCGGTGTGGTGTTTTATACTGCTCCCTCCGTCCCAAAATAATTGTCTTGAGCTTATTACAACTTTGTACCAGAGTTAGTATAAAGTTAAGTCACTTATTTTAGGACGAAGGGAGTATATTTTTCTATGGAAGGGAAACTATACTCTCAAATTGACATACCACACGTATGTATCTCGTCTACGAAAAGCATATTTGCATATGGATCTGTTCTCTCTGTTTTCTTCGGCCGGTTGTGCATCCAATGGTAGCCGGTTGTGCATCCAAGGATATCAAACTTTTCTTTCCAAGGATACGTCCTTGATGGACGCATCAGAATCATATGAGAATCAGGCAGAATGCCAGTACAATGCCAGAAGGAACAATGATAACAAACATCTACGCACTTCATTTTTAGAACGAAGGCTTGAGATGAGCCGGCCTCTGGATTAATAAAGCTATCAACGGATTACATCAAGGAACAACTTACAAAAGAATCTACATACGCTGATGGGAAGACCAGCTTACAATGAGAGCTAATAAAAGAGAGAGAGAGAGAGAAACACGACACCCAAAACACTAGGACAACTACAACAAGCAGCTACATAAAAATGAAAATATGTCCATGTTTGATGTCTTCGTCCTCATCCTCTAAAGAACCACGACATCACCAAGTCATGTCAAAACCGTCATCTGGTTTCCTGCCTAATGTCTTCACATGCCCGCTACAACCAACCACAATGACAAAAGCTAATGCATAAGAACCGAAACATGTCGAAAGATCAAGAGCAACGCCTTTAAGGAGGGGACAAAATGAAAGCATCGGTGTTGCCCGACGAAAAAGGGGCTTTTCACCCCCACGGACATAAGACCACGGTGAGGCGGACAGAGGATCCAACCGACGCCTCCAAGGAGAATGACGACACCCAAGGGCGTCATTGTTGGCAACGTCGAACAAACTGGGCAAGGCTTTTGCCTGGAGCCATCACCTCACCATCAGAGCAAGCATGACCATCTCGAGGCGCTGACCCTGCATTCATCCATTCTCCTCCGAGCTAACCATTCTAGGCAGTCGGATACGAGCATGAGTGTCAACGGGGCTAAGAAGAACTGACAGGAAGCTGTGTCGTCCAAAGATAATACACCCTTGTCACATCGCCGAAGAGTCCGAGAAAACAAAAGCATGTAACCTTTTTTCTAGCGAGATCTGATAAATGCCCAAAGAGGGAGGGTGGAAGGGAGTTTGGCTAGGCTCAATCACATCAATAGGCAGGCATGACCGATAGATCATGCGAGAGGGGATACTACAAGCCCAACTCAATCTCAATTAGCATCGCAATCAGCCAAGACCGCTCTGCACTTTTCCTTCACCACCCCACACAACTTCCCTGTCTTCACACCAACAAAAATAGAATAGACCAACTGCATCTCACAATCATTGCGACCTTACCAACAGGAACCGTCGCTGGATTATGTAAATCCCCGCCATGCTTGGATCTAGAATAAAGTTGGCAGATCTAAGCCAGAATGCCTAACGCCAGTAGCATGCCACCCTAGGCAAGCTACACGGTATAACCAACCACCTACCACAATCGAGGACACACATTGACCTCAAATCTTGCAAACCTGCCAGCCACTGTCAGACAGGCGTCGAGTTTAGATGAACCATGACCCAACCCGAAGCATGGAGAAGGGATCCGCCCTGCAGCATGACCACAATGGTAGTGTTGGAAATATGCCCTGAGGCCATCATGTGATTCATGAGTTATTTCTATTGTCTTTGAACATCATCACTAATATGTATCAAGAAGTATGTGACTTGTTTCTCAGAGTATATATTGTGATGCTTGTTCTAATGGTCACTAGTTGATAAGGTTATGCACACATATCCTTTGACTAGTATATGAATTAGTCGATAGCTATGTTTCACAAGTCATGGACATATAGAGATGCTAACCGAATAGTATGGACTCGGGATGGGCATCACGAGTCGAACATGCCCAGTTTGAGACACGATGAGATATCGTTGAAAGGGCATGTAGCCCCTAAGTGGTTTTGGTAATTAATGACAATCACTATGGACTAATATTTTCATTGAGATATAGTTGAAGGGATTTTCCATAGATGGTGCATCAAGGATACTAGATGGAATCAACGATGAAGTCCATATATGTGAAGATATGTTTGCTCTAAGCTTTGGTATTAATTGACAATTCCTATGGAGCATCAAGTGCATTGAATCTTATATGAAGATATGTTCCATAGTGATGCTTGAAGTGCACTGGGTTGTTTTGTGAAGAATGCCATCGAAACTTCTGAAGAAGTCTAGATGGTATCCCTCTCTGGATACCCCATGCGCACAGGCCTCCTGACCCCCGTGAGCACGGGATCGAGTGTCAACTCTCTGGATGCCCGTGCTCACAGGGCCTAGGTGTTGGCTCTCGAGATCCCATATCAAGTGAGGTTTCAAGTTGGTCTTTGGGGATTTCTATTGAAGCCATCAAGATTGATTTTAATGTCTAACCAAATCTGTTCAACGTGGAGTTCATTAGAGGATCTCAAAGTTTGACATATGTGGGCTTATAAGGATCATGGGCTTGAGAGAATAAACAAATAGAAGAATTCAAGTTATGGTTTCTAGACAAGATCATGGTAAGCTCATGTGTTGGGTTTTCGGTTGATCAAGTCTTTAAGCAAGCAACTAGGCCGAAGAATTCATCATGCCTCTCGAGAGATTACGATGGAGGTTTAGAAGAGCATGTGGTGACCATGATGATATTCATAGTGGAACTTGATATGGTCATGAAAGAGTCTTTGGTGATATAGTCTTTAAGCAATGACGGGATATGAAGAGTTCATTGTGGCTTTCAAGAAACCGAGATGGGGCATGAAGTAAAGATGTTGGTTGACCAAGATGAAGCTCGAAGATTATATCTAGATGGTCAACTCACAAAGTGCAATATTTTTACCATGTGGGATCAAGTGATCTAGTGGTATGGTAAGTAGTTGTGAATTGCGCTTTGTTACCTAACCCATGCTATGTGTGTGTTATGTCTATGTGGGGTAGGTATTTCTCATGGGCTTGCATCAAAAGGAAAGATTTCAGATAGCCTATGTGTGGATGACATCAAGTGGTAATGGTCATCGGGTTCGAGGAGTCCAAGTGCAAGATGAGAAGCCGGAGGTCATATGCTTTGAAGCTTGCGGTCCATATCATGATAATGTGCATGTGAAGATGGGCTTAAGTTTAGGCTTCCCTCATTGCAATATGAGGAAGCATTTTGAGTATCTTCACCAAGTGATTGTGGACAAGAAAATGATTCCAATGTGAGGCAAGCATTCAAGTCATCATCAAGCTCAAGTGGAATGTGCAAGGCAAAGGTATAACTTAGCTAGGTTTTCCTAGTTTTGCCGGTCTCATGGTGCTTGGAGCGAGACCAGATTATATGTTTGATAGCCTTACTATCAAGAGGGACTTTCGGGCGAGTAGCTTGATCATGTCGCATGTAGAGAGATCAAACCTTTTCATGATTTTCATTCTTTCTTGATGATCTTGAGATGTTTACATAAGCCCATGGGAATCATATCTTTTCATTGTCGATTCTTCAACAATCCATTCAAAACTTCTTCGTAAAATTGCTCTTTGAGTCCCTTGTGGTACAAGATATTTTCTCTTCCCCGTTCTTTTCATTCCATTCTTTCATTTCTTCCGAACGCATTGTGTTGTTACTCACATCAAGTATCATTCCATCTTATATAGTTCTTGTTCAATTCCTTTGCTTTTCAGCCAGAGTGCTGCCAGAGTTCTTTCGTTCTTATTCCTTCTCTATCTCGTTTTAACCAGAGTGTTTTCAAAATCTATCTTCTCCCTTGAGCTATTGGTTCTCATCGTCTTCCTTGTTCCTCTTGTCTAACAGAGTGTTTTCATTTGCGTTCACCTCCGTTGTATTATTTCTTTCAAGTTGTTCAACCTCTAAAGGTTCATGGTTTCACTCGTTTGTCAAAGAAGCAACTTTGTGTTACCTCTTTCTCATCCTCTTCTTATTTCTAGATCTCGGGGCGAGATCTCTTCTAAGTGGAGGAGAGTTGTAACAGCCCGAGACCAACGCTCCAGATGCCTTCTAGTTGTTTCGTTGTCTCCGTGTGATTTATTTGCTTGCTGCATTCATCATCGCATCATTCGCATTGCATCGACACTTTGTTACCGTCATTTTTCAAAACTTGCATCCATGTTTAAATTGTTTAAACTTGCTATTTGCATTGTTTTGCATCAATGACATGTTAAAATGGTTTATTTCATAACTAATTAACCGTAACTCTGAATTAAATAAACTTTATATGTAAATGGGGTAGAAAATGCATAGATTACCATGGTCCATGGTGCACTTTATTTTGCTGTTTAACAACATTAAAATTGTGTATAGGGCAGAACAGTAGCAAATTCGAAATATGCATATGAGGATTTTCCGGAATTGTTGTTTGTTGTTTCCGGACTCATTTAAACTTGCCTAGATAAATAGTTTACTCATGATTCACCTCTTGCCATGTTAACCAACATTTAAATTATCTTGTTCATAAACGAGAGCGAACTAAATAATTCTTGTGGTGTTTTGTTGATATGCAACTCGTTGCATATTGAGCTCCACTAAATTTGTAGTATTGTTTGTTGCACTTTGCCATGCCATGCCTCATTAAAATGGACATGCATCATACTTGATTGTGCATCATGCCCTGATTATGCTTGTTGGTTTACCATGTTGTTTGCTTCTTTCTGGTTGTGCTTCTTCTCAATAGTACCGGTATTGTTGCGATTGTGAGGATTCGTTCGACTACGCCCGTTCGTCTTCTTCATGGATTCGGTCTTCTTCCTAGCTGGATTTCAGACTAGATGAACATTACCTGGGATACCACTTCTATCTTTGCTTGCTAGTTGTCTCAATACTATCGCTATGTCGCGCTACCAACCACATGTTTATCAAGCCTCCCAAATTGCGATGATAAGCTTTTCCGCCATCCCAGCAAACCGTTGTTTGGCTATGTTACCGCTTTGCTCAACCCCTCTTATAGCGTTGCTAGCTGCAGGTGCAATACAACTTGTTCCATGTTGGGACATGGATATCATGGGATATCACAGTATCTCTTATTTAATTAAAGCATCAATATACTTGGTAAAGGGTGGAAGGCTCGGCCTTTTGCCTCGTGTTCTGTTCCACTCTTACCGCCCTAGTTTCCATCATACCGGTGTTATGTTCCTTGATTTGCGTTCCTTACACGGTCAGGGTTTATTGGCCCCCCTTGACAGATCGCTTTGAATAAAACTCTTCCAGCAAGGCCCAACGTTGGTTTTACCATTTGCCTAAAAATAATTAAAACTTGCATAGGTACAGTGTAGGATCGAAAGTATGTCTAGAGGGGGGGGGGGGTGTGATTAGACTACTTAACCAAATAAAACTTAACCTTTTCCCAATTTGAGATCTTGGCAGATTTTAGAAACTTGGCACAAGTCAAGAAATCTCAATACAATTCAAGCAAGCATGGAAAGAGTATATGAGCAGTGGAAAGTAAAGCATGCAACTTGCAAGAAAGTAAATGGGAGGAATTTGGAGGGAGCAAACGCAATGTTGACACGGAGATTTTTGGCGTGGTTCTGATAGGTGGTGCTATCGTACATCCACGTTGATGGAGACTTCAACCCACGAAGGGTAACGATTGCGCGAGTCCAGGGAGGGTTCCACCCACGAAGGGCCCACGAAGAAGTGAAAGTGCGTTATATCGACTAGATGGGGGGGGGGGTGAATAGGCGACTTTTACGAATTCTTCACTGAGGAATTTGCCGGTGAGGAAATTCCTTAGCGAAGAACTACTTGCAGCGTAATAAGTACTCAGAAGTAAGCATGACAGAATACACACATAGTCATCATGATGAAATGAAGAGAAAAACACAATACAGAAAGCGTAAACACAGGATAACACAAGATGAAGACAAACAAACTGAAGAAATTGAACTGAGGAAATTGAGAAAGTCTTCAGTCAATGTCTTCAAATACAGATATGAACAATCACTCAACACAGTAATGAAGAAATGAAAGAGTTGAGGAAATAGAACCAGTAAGGTTGGTGAAGACAATGATTTGGTAGACCAGTTCCAACTGCTGTCTCAGTTGTACGTCTGGTTGGAGCGGCTGAGTATTTAAACTCGAGGACACACAGTCCCGGACACCCAGTCGCTGAGCACGCAGCTCAGGACACCAAGTCCTCACCGTATTCTCCTTGAACTAAGGTCACACAGACCTCGTCCAATCACTCGTGGTAAGTCTTCAGGCGACTTCCAAACCTTCACAGACTTCGGTCACTCGGCGATCCACAATTCCTCTTGGATGCTCTAGACCTTGACGCCTAACCGTCTGGAAGAAGCACAGTGTTCAAAGGTAACAAGCGTCGGATCCACGCAGGATCAATCTCTTCAGTGATGCTCAATCACTTTGGGTTTGTAGGTGTTTGGTTTTGGGTTTGGGTTTTTCCTCACTCGATGATTTTCGCTCAAAGTCCTCGGAGGATGGGTTGCTCTCAAATGACAAGTGTCAGTTTCTCTTGGAGCATCCAACCAGCTTGTGGTTGTAGGGGGCGGCTATTTATAGCCTAGGGAGCAGCCCGACATGATAAGACATAAATGCCCTTCGATGATATGACCGTTAGGTGGATAAGATATTTTGCGACAGCTGGCACGCAGCACAGCAACGGTCGGAATTTTGACTCTCAAATTCCCCAGGGCTATCATGTTCCTCACTGTGTAGGCAATCCGCACTGGCGAATTCCTAACTCCTCAGTCAGAACAAATTCCTCAGCGACCAGAAGAACTTCGTCTCTGTCACTGAAGAAATTGACTGAACTGTATGAGATTTCCAATGGCTTCACTCGAAGGGATTGGTAGGTGTAGCATTTTGAGTTGAGCATCACATGGAAATTTTTCCTTAGTATTTCCTCGATCCCCTTTAACAGTACGGTGTTTCCTATGACTCAAGAAGGAGAAAAACAAAACTATGAAAATGAAAGTCTTCAAGCTTCATATTCCTTGCATGAATATCAAGTCTTCACGGACACACCAATTTCTTCACTTTCAAAGTCTTCATGAAAGTCTTCAGGAATACCAAAATCTTCAGTCGAAGATTTTCATTTTTAGGGGTCGACTTTCTCTGTAAATATCAAACTCCTCATAGACTTATAGACCCGTGTACACTCATAAACACATTAGTCCCTTAACCTATAAGTCTTCAATACACCAAAATCACCAAGGGGCACTAGATGCACTTACAATCTCCCCATTTTTGGTGATTGATGACAATATAGGTTAAGTTTTCAATGGGGATAAACAGATGAAGTGTAAGTACTGATATTGAGGAATTTGATTGCAAGATATAGAAGAACTCCCCCTGAAGATGTGCATAGTGAGGAATTTGCTTTTGAAGCAATGCACACTTGAAGAGTTGAATCATGGAGATCTCCCCCTATATCTTGTAATTCATACATGCATTTGACATATAATATGAAGAATTTGAAATGCATGATGAAATATGGTGCCTGAAGAAATTCAGCATGTGTGCAATAACATTAACGAGGAACAAGCATGCAGAATAATGCATCAAAAGTATCAGAGCACAGTGCATCAAAAGTATCAGAGCACCATCGGGTTTAAGATTACAACTCGATCCAATAAAAGTTTCAGAAGAGCGAGAGTTGTATCTTAGCAAAAAAACGCCCATATAATAGACCCATTTGAAGACTAACTCAGATTTATCCCCCTTTGTCATCGAATGACCAAAAGGATCGAAACTGAGGACTAACGCCCCTGAAGAATATCAAGTTGATGGAGGAGCGTCAGCGTTGTTGGGGTCAGTTGTCATAGTAGGGCCTGCCGCAGTGTCGTCCAAGTCTTCATTTTCATCAGTGTCGCGCGATGAAGAATAGGAGCTGGCCACGAAGGAAGGAACCTTGACCTTCTTGAATTTCTTCGATGGAGGTGCAGACCAGTCAAATTCTTCCTTGAGACTCATTCTCTTCAGATCTTCTGCGCTATAGACATGAGATAGAACAACCCAGGTACGGTTGAAGGTTTCATGGAGGTAGTAGTGGTTTTTCTTCACTGCATTGTGTGTTGAGGTCATGTTGTGAAGAATTGAACCAAACTGATGCTTGACCCATTTATGATTGCGATCAACTTTCTAATGAAGACTGAGGAGTAATTCACGATCAGTCATCACCCTGGGTGCTATGGCTTGAGGAATTTGCTTTGCAGACGTGTTGGCGGCAGAGTCATGTGTGGCAGAGTCATCATTGGTGGAGTAGGATGCAGCCTTGCGAAATTGACCATCCAATGGACGAATGCCTTCATCTATCACAGCAGTTGCCTTGCCTTTGTCATCAGCTAAGGAAAATGTCCGTTTGAGGACTTCAATTGGAGGCAAGTAGCTGCCGTGGTTTAGAGTATCAGCCTTGTAATTTAGTGAAGACCTTGTCCTGATGAACCTCATAATACATGGTGCATAAGGCTTCAGCTCAAATGGTGACATAGCAATATCCACCAGAGTCCTCATGAAGAAATCATGGAAGTTGACGGGAACGCCATGAATGATATTGAAAAGCATATTCTTCATGATGCCAACAACTTCTTCATCATTTGAGTCGTGGCCTTTGATAGGACTCATTATCTTCGTCAGAATGCGATAGACAGTCCGTGGCACATACAGTAATTCCTTGACGAGGAATTTGGTTCGAGGGGCTTGCCCTGGCTTCAAGGGCTTCATCAGCACTTGCATGTAATGATTTGTAAGCTCAGGTTCGTTGTAGATGCAACGAGCACCTTCAAGGGGAGGACTGAGTGGGAGGGCACGAAGCAATTCAGTTGCTGGTGTCTTGTAGTGAGTATTTTCTGACATCCAGTCCAGCACCCATGAATTCACATCTTTAGAATTTCCTGTGATGTGCAACGTTGCAAAGAATTGAAGAATGAGTTCTTCATTCCAATCACAGATGTCAGTGCAGAAATTCAGCAATCCAGCATCATGAAGAACACTAAGGACTGGCTCGAAGCACGGCAGAGATTCCATGTCCACGTGAGGAATGTGTTCATGATCGAAGACTTTATCTTTGTTGAATAGCACTGAGGAATAGAAATTGGCTTGACTAGCAGTCCAGAACGCCTCTTCCTTACGTGAGCAGAATCATAGGGATTGTAGTCTGTGAAGAACACATGCTCGTTGAAGAAATCTTCAGCCTTGAACTTTTGCTTCTTTGAGAATGGATCCTTTGGCTTGGGCAAAGGAGTGTCAGTGAGTTGCATCACAACCTCAGGAATCGCAATCTCCGGTTCTTCAGGCTGAGGAATTTCTGGTCCCTCTTCAGTGGCAGTCTGCGTGTTCAAAGGATCAGCAGCAGCAGTTTCTTCAGCACTAGTGGCCGGAATTTCTTCATGCACAAATGAGGTGGGATGAGTTTCTTCAGAGCCCATTTGAACGGTTGGTGCTGGGGACTGAGGTATTTGTTGTATTGGGGTGAAGAGTGGAGAATTGGGATGCTGACTTTCTCAAAAGTCATCATTCATCACAGACGTAGTGCATCCAATATCCACGTCTTCATCTTCAATTTCTTCAACGCCAGCCTCTTCAGCTGTGAACTGAGGCATTGACGAGGAAGCAACAGACATTGAAGGGATCGCATCATCTTCAATTTCTTCATCAATCTGCTCTGACGAAGCAGCAGAATGATTTTCTTCATCAGATCCGCTAGGGGTCACATATTCTTCACCAAAAGGAACAAGGTCCTCTGATGGCATGGTGGAAATCGGAACAACATCAATTGGATTTTCAAGTGAGCTGGTCATAGGCTTTATTTTCTTCGGAGCTGAAGAATCTGAAGCAGATGATGCTTTCCTTTTCTTCACTGCAGCTCTCTCTGCAGCCTTGGTATTCCTCACATCTGATGCAGATGGAAGGGTAGGAGTTGGTGTAGGCGCAGGGGGAGCTGAGGAATCTGTTTGAATTTCCTCAGGCGCAACTGATGCAGTTGCCCTGACTTCTTCATTTTCTTCAGGCGCACCACTAGTGGATGCCCTGGCAATGTCTTCAGCGGCTGGAATGGAGTCATCAGCCCTGGAACTATCATTTTCATCAGCAGCCTAAAAGTCAGCAGCGGTGCTGGCATGTTCTTCAGTTTGCTGAGTAGAAGTTTCAGCTTGAGGAATTTCTTTTTGCGATGGGGCTGCAACATTGTTGAACTTCTCAGTCAGTTTAATGAACCTGACTTTGGCTCCTTGCCAATCAGCATAATAAGCATTGAAATCATCGCTGAGGGCTTTGATTTCAGACTGGATCTTGAGGAGTTCATCAGTTGTCATTTTGACAACGTTTTTCCTCAGGAACTTCTCTTTCCTAAACTGAGCCTTCTTGATTTGCCTAGCCTTCTCAAATTTCCATTTCTCTTCAGTGATGAAATGGGTTAGCATGTGACTTTGGCCAGGAGTCAAATGAAAATCAGGCATAGGAGTGTTTGGGTCCTTGTGCCAGAGATCAATGTAGTCGAGGATCGCCTTTGGATCCAAAAGCAGTGGCACATTTGTGCCTTTGGCTCTAGCGGCCCTTTCTTGCCTGTCTCTGATGATTTCTGCAAGTTCATCATCATCAGCTTCATCGTCAGATGGCACTTGGAAGGCAACCTGTTTCTTCTTCAGATTTGGCCGAGGACCTCGACCAGCTGTTGCCTTTGTCTTCAGCAGAGTGGGGCCTGATGAAGAGTTTGGTGCAGCTGAGGAACTCGCTGAGACACCAGAGGTAATAGAGATGCCTGCAGTCCTTTGGCACATGGCCAGATGTACATGTGTTGAAGACTTTGCCGGAGCAACTGAGGACTTTGGGGGAGGAGCTGAGGACTTTGGAGGAGCAGGAGCAGCATGAGGAACTGGCCATGAGGGCTTTGAAGAATCTGGCCGTGAGGGCTTTGAAGATTCTGGCCGTGAGGGCATTGCTGAGGAACTTGGCCGTGAGGGCACAGTTGGTGAAGCACTTGGCTTGTGAGCGGGCTTCTTTACCATTGATTTTCTAGGCCTGACAGAGGCCTCAGTGGCAGCAGATGTAGTAGAGTCTTCATTGAATTTCCTCACTGCTTCTTTGGCTTGTCTTGCCAACTTGGCTTGGCGTTTGGCCCATTCTTCAGGGAAATCCTCATCATGCTTGATGCTGGTGGGGTCAGCTTCTTGGCCAGGTGCCAATGAAGCTCTTGGGCATGGAGGATTTAGTGCGAATTTCTTCATATACTTTGGAGTTACATATCTGTACTCCCTCCATTCTCTTTCCCATCTCCTTTCAATCCTGTGTATGCGCACCTTGCGCTGATTTTTGTTCTCCTTTTTGAACTTAGCCTCATCAGGTGTGCAATAGTCAGCATAGATGTCCTCAGGTATTTCAAATGCAGTCATGACCTCAGGCCTCTTTCCTCCTTTCTGTGGTTTCTTACCGTCTGCCATATTCTTCAGTTGAGGGATTTGAACAATCAAATTCTCTGAAGAAGTATGCAACTTTTCTTTGAGGAACGCTGCAAATGAGTTAAGTTGATGAGAACCTAGTGATTCAGCAGCGGACATGAGTACCTGTGAACAGAGTATAGTTGCGAGGAATTTGAAGAGGTCATATGCGTTCTCAGAAGGTTTTCAAAAAAGAACAAGTTTGAGGAATTTGACCAGATGAATCTTGAAGAATTTCACTAAGCATTCTTTGTCTTAGGTTCCAGAGTTGTATAGATTGAGGATCCACATAATTGACGAATCTTGAAGAAAAATGATGCTTAGAGAAACGAATCAAGAGCAGATGACTAGTGAGGTGTTTTGTGTGTGAGGATTTGAAGAATAAAACACCTTTGAAGATTTTGATGAGAAAATTTGAATCAAAGAGGGCAGTAAAAGTAACTTTTAATTACCCTTGATGAAGAACACGACGAACTAAGAAGTGTAGATTTGAAGCTCGTCAGTTCAGATCTTCCACGCCCTAATTTGGCGGGGGAAGACAGCTACGGCGGCGGCGGAGTGAAGATTTCCGCCGCCGGCGCGAGTACGATGGTGACGAGGTTGAGGCAGTGAAGCTCTTCCTCACCGGCGACGATGGAGTAGCGGCGGCGCTAGGGTTTGAGAAGCTCAAGCGAGAGAGAGTGCGGTCGAGCGGAGTAAAGGAAGTGAGGAAGGGGAGAGGGGTATTTATAGTCACAGTGAAAAATTGTTCGCCCGAAGATTTAGGACGAACGTGCCCCTGACCCTTCTCATTCGCTTGACATGTGTCACCCATGTACTGAAAAGTGGAGATCATGTTAGATCGTGGGTGAATAGATAAGTCCATCATGGGATGCGGAACGGTTTGAGCGGCAAAACCGAAAGTTTGGATAAGATTCGTTTTTAAGTTCCGTTTGCAATTTCTTCAGCTGACAAGGACACAATGAAGATTTTGAACGAGTTTCAAATAGAACGCACATGAAGAATTTGTGAATAGACTGGGTTGAGTATAGCATAGAGGGGGAAGGGTCCGATCACATTCACTTAGCAGAAAATGCAACTTGAAGAAATAGCCATAAGTGAATGCTGTAGAGGACATAAACTTATATATATATATATATAAATATAGCCAATGAAGAAAAACGACGGAAATAGTGAAGATTTTGAAAAGTTGAAGAATTTGAACAACTGAGGAATTTCAACACTGAGGAAAAACTCAAATTGAAGATTTTCAACTTTTTGTGGTGGCGTGACCCACCGTATAAGAATGATGATTTCAGACACCGCGTACAATTGTCATAGGGTTTTGAGAATCAAATTGTTCATTAATTTCTTCACAATTAGAGTGTTATTCTTCATTGATTGAAGAAAAACATTTCTTCATGTGTTGCACATCTAAGTCATCAATTTTTGCATAAGTGTCAGGATGTGTGTCATTTTCAAAGAACATTCAAAGATTCTAAGATATTTAGCTCACACTGCAACTTGCTAAATCTCTTCTCATCCAAGGGCTTTGTGAAGATATCGACTAGCTGTTCTTCAGTCTTCACATGCTCAATAGAAATGTCGCCCTTCAACACATGATCACGAAGAAAATGATGACGAATCTGAATGTGCTTTGTCTTCGAGTGCTGAACTGGGTTGTGAGCAATCTTGATGGCACTCTCATTGTCACAGTAGAGAGGCACATTCTTCACATTGATGCCGTAGTCCTTGAGAGTTTGCTTCATCCACAACAATTGAGCACAACAAGAACCATCAGCAATGTACTCAGCTTCTGCAGCAGACAGTGATACGCAGTTCTGTTTCTTCGAGGACCAACAGACCAAAGATCGTCCAAGGAAATGACAAGTACGAGACGTTGACTTGCGGTCCACATGATCACTAGCATAGTCAGAGTCAGAATATCCAACGAGATCAAAAGTAGAGCCCTTGGGGTACCATAGTCCTAGTGTTGGTGTGTGAGCTAGATATCGAAGAATATGCTTGACAACCTTATGGTGTGATTCCTTCGGTGTAGCTTGAAATCAGGCACACATGCATACACTAAGCATTATATCTGGCCTAGATGCACATAAGTACAATAAAGAACCAATCATGGAGCGGTATACCTTGTGATCGAAGTCAATACCATTTTCATCAGTGCATAGATGGCCATTTGTGGGCATAGGAATTTTGACTCCTTCGCAATCTTGCATGCCGAATTTCCTCAGAACATCCTTGAGGTATTTCTCCTGAGATATGAATATGCCATTGTGCTGTTAACGAATTTGAAGACCTAAGAAGAATTTCAACTCTCCCATCATAGACATTTGATATTCTTCACTCATCATATAGGCAAATTCATCACTATAATGTTGGTCAGTACAGCCAAAGATAATATCATCAACGTATATTTGGCACACAAACAGTTCACCATCATAAGATTTAGTAAAGAGAGTAGGGTCGAGTGAACCGGGTGTGAAGCCATTCTTCACGAAGAATTCCTTCAAAGTATCATACCACGCCCGAGGGGCCTGCTTGAGGCCATAGAGGGCCTTGTTGAGTCTGAAGACTTTGTCAGGGTTCTTTGGATCTTCAAAACCTGGGGGTTGAGCAACATATACTTCTTCCTCAAGCTTACCATTGAGGAATGCACTTTTCACATCCATTTGATATAAAGTGATATTATGATGGTTAGCATAAGCAAGTAATATGCGAATAGCCTCAAGTCTAGCAACAGGTGCAAAAGTTTCATCGAAATCAATTCCTTCAACCTGTGTGTAGCCTTGAGCTACAAGTCGTGCCTTATTCCTCACCACAAGGCCATTTTCATCTTGCTTGTTGCGGTAGATCCACTTTGTGCCAATGATATTATGCTTGCGAGGATATGGATGTTTGAGCAGTTCCCAGACATTGTTGAGCTCAAACTGATGTAATTCTTCTTGCATGGCCTGAATCCACTCAGGCTCTAGAAATGCTTCATCTACCTTAGTGGGCTCTGTGATGGAGACAAAAGCATAGTGCCCACAAAAGTTAGATAAATGTGAAGCTTTTGAGCGGGTGAGAGGACCTAGTGCTTCAATGTCATCGATGATCTTTTCAACTTGCACTTCTTTTGCAACACGAGGATGAGCTGGTTGTCGTCGAGGAACTTGATCAGCATTTTCTTCAGCATTTTCCTCAGGTGCATTAGCTCGACGATCTTTGCATTCTGGAATGAATGCTTCAGTAGATTCTTTGGTAGGAATGACATCCTTAGTAGCCTTGAACTTGATAGAATCCTCAGGTGCTGGTTCATCTATCACAGAAGGTAGGTGCTCTCTTTGCGAGCCATTAGTTTCATCGAACCACACATCTACAGTTTCAACAACCTTGTGAAGAGCGTTGTTGAAGACTCTGTAGGTGTGCGAGTCCTTTCCGTAACCAAGCATAAAACCTTCATGTGCTTTCGGTGCAAATTTAGCATTGTGATGAGGATCTCTAATTCAACATTTAGCACCGAAGACTTTGAAATAACTCACATTGGGTTTCTTGTCAGTGAGGAGTTCATAGGCAGTCTTCTTGAAGAATTTGTGAAGATATACTCTGTTGATGATGTGGCACACGGTATCATATGCATCAATCCAAAAATGACGAGGCGTTTTGTATTCATCAAGCATAGTGCGAGCCATCTCAACAAGAGTTCTGTTCTTGCGCTCCACGACGCCATTTTGCTGAGGAGTATAAGGAGCAGATAACTCATGAGTAATACCAAGTTCAACAAGATAGTCATCAAGACCAGAATTCTTGAACTCAGTCCCATTGTCACTCCTGATGTGCTTGATCTTCACACCAAAGTTAGTTGAAGCCCTTGAGGAGAATCGTTTGAAGACTTCCTGCACTTCATGTTTGTAAGTGACAATGTGTACCCATGTGTAACGAGAGTAATCATCAACAATAACAAAGCCATATAGAGATGCATCATTAGTGACTGCTGAGTAATGACTAGGACCAAAGAGGTCCATGTGAAGAAATTCGAATGGACGAGTAGTGGTCATGATAGTCTTCGCTGGATGCTTGGCCTTGGTCATTTTTCCAGCTTCACAGGCTCCTAACAAGTGATCCTTGAGGAATTTGACATTCTCAATGCCAATGACATGCTTCTTCTTTGCAAGCGTGTGCAAATTCCTCATGCCTGCGTGACCAAGTCGTCGATGCCATAGCCAGCCTTCTGAAGCTTTTGCCAGTAAGCACATGGCTGGTTGTGGTCCTAGACCCAATACCTGACTTTTGCCTTTGTCAGCAAAGATGATATGCTTCAGATGTGACGGTGTTAAGGGAGCATCCACCAATAGGTTCTTGTCACCAGTCATGTGATTTGTACATCCACTATCGAGGGCCCACTCGTTTGCTTTGGGCTAATCATCCTGCAGATGAATTAGTGCATCTTACGAACTCATATACTTCATCAGTGAAGAATATGACGTCAAATTCATTAGTTCAATTTCATCAAGCAATAGCACAGATAAGCAGTGTGAGGACGTGTGAAATGAAAGTTCATTTCATCATGATTCGCCTGCGTCCTTTCAGGCATTTTGTCAGCCCCCCAGCAAATTCTTCAGACGTTAAAGCACGTCTGGAGACCTGACCCTGCAGAAGAAGTTAGTTCTTTTTCTTCACCACCCACATCTGAAGGGGTGGCAAAGAATTCATCACTCTACGAGCACCATATGAGAAAGGTGGCATAGAAGCTAGTCCACTTCGCTTCACATAAGAGGGGTTAGGGTAAGCATATGAATAAGCAGAGAAACTCTTCGAGGACTTATGAACATAATGATATGAAGAATAATGCGCATATTCATACCCCTTAGCTCTACCCTGCGAAACAGAAGGGTTAGCACGATGATGTTCATATGAGGACTTTATCCATTTGAGGAATTTGATCTACGTGAGGAATTTTGTCCGTCTGAGGACTTGGATCCATATGAAGAATTTGGTCCATATGAAGAGTTTGATCTGGGGTTCCTATTCTTCACTGGTGGTGTCGTGAGGACATTCACCTGAAGACTTTCAACATAACTTTTGGGAACCCAGATTTTCTTCATAGGGGAACCGTTCCTACAGTTAGTGCCAACATATCTAGCAAATACTTCACCATTCTGATTTTTGAACAGTTTATAGTTGGAGTCAAATGACTCATCAGAAGAATGAGGAGATTCACATGTAAAGCCAAATAAGTTAGATGGATCAACTGAAGGTCCCTTTGCAGCAACCCATGAAGTTTTGCGTACTGCTCAGGCTTCAATATGTTCCATCAGCATTGAGTTTCCTCTCAAAGGCAATACCCTCTTTCCTAGGGTTCCTGTTGAGGATCTGCTTCTTAAGCACATCACAAAGAGTCTGATGCCCTTTGAGGCTTTTGTACATGCCTGTCATATACAATTCCTTCAGCCCTGCATCATCAGTGATACTAGCAATGTCCTCAGATGAGGAATTAGTGATAGCAGAGGCAGGTGAAGAATTTGTAACATTTGAAGCATTTGAACATTCAGTTGAAGAATTAGCAGATTCACGTTCAATGCACTTTAAGCATGGAGGGTCAAATTCTTCTTGAGTAGCGCTGATTTGTTGAGCAAGTAATGAATCACACTCCTTCTGAAGATCTTCATAACTCACTCTTAGCTTCTCAAGATCTTGCTTTCTTTGAAGAAGTTCAAGAGAAAGCTTCTCGTGATCAGATAAGAGAGCGTTATGATGACCTTGAAGGTCGTCAAACTTGGAATGGAGTCCCTGAAGACTTTCAGCCAAGGCTTTTGACTGATCCATTTCTTCACCCAACATATCATCGCTCTTATTTAGCATGTATTGAACTTTTTCCAAGGCTCTTTGTTGTTTAGTGGCAAGGGAAGCAAGTTTGACATAGCTAGGTCCAAATTCATCGCTAGATTCAACACTAGATTCGGATAGGTAGGATTCGGTTACCTCAGCACCGTTTGCCATAAGGCAGGGGGTAGACGATGATGATTCTGGTTCGAATGTCATCGCATTGAGAGATTCCTTGTAATCCTCAAACCAAGGATCATGACGAGTCCGATGACCTTCATAGATCTCAGAGAGACAGTCCCATATTAACTTCGCGTGATTGAGATGCATGACGTTCCTGAACTGATTTCGGGACAGACTAGAGCAGATGACATCCTTTGCTGTGAGGTTAAGCAGTGTGTACTTGCGAATGTCATCGGCCTCCGCCATCTTGCATAGATCGGTAAGACCGATCTCGGTGACGGTCCACAGTTCGCTGTCCATAGCCATGAGTCGCGTTTTCATCATGGCCTTCCACCGAGGATACTCATGACCGTCAAAGATGGGGCAGGAAACGTTCCTCGATCCTGCAGTCGACATAACTAGAACTCCAGGTGGTTAAACCAAAATCACACAGAACAAGGGAGTGCCTTGCTCTGATACCAATTGAAAGTGCGTTATATCGAATAGAGGGGGGGGGGTGAATAGGCGACTTTTATGAATTCTTCACTGAGGAATTTGCCGGTGAGGAAATTCCTTAGCGAAGAACTACTTGCAGCGTAATAAGTACTCAGAAGTAAGCATGACAGAATACACACATAGTCATCATGATGAAATGAAGACAAAAACAGAGTACAGAAAGCGTAAACACAGGATAACACAAGATGAAGACAAACAAACTGAAGAAATTGAACTGAGGAAATTGAGAAAGTCTTCAGTCAATGTCTTCAAATACAGATATGAACAATCACTCAACACAGTAATGAAGAAATGAAAGAGTTGAGGAAATAGAACCAGTAAGGTTGGTGAAGACAATGATTTGGTAGACCAGTTCCAACTGCTGTCTTAGTTGTACGTCTGGTTGGAGCGGCTGAGTATTTAAACTCGAGGACACACAGTCCCGGACACCCAGTCGCTGAGCACGCAGCTCAGGACACCAAGTCCTCACCGTATTCTCCTTGAACTAAGGTCACACAGACCTCGTCCAATCACTCGTGGTAAGTCTTCAGGTGACTTCCAAACCTTCACAGACTTCTGTCACTCGGCGATCCACAATTCCTCTTGGATGCTCTAGACCTTGACGCCTAACCGTCTGGAAGAAGCACAGTCTTCAAAGGTAACAAGCGTCGGATCCACGCAGGATCAATCTCTTTAGTGATGCTCAATCACTTTGGGTTTGTAGGTGTTTGGGTTTGGGTTTGGGTTTTTCCTCACTCGATGATTTTCGCTCAAAGTCCTCGGAGGATGGGTTGCTCTCAAATGACAAGTGTCAGTTTCTCTCGGAGCATCCAACCAGCTTTTGGTTGTAGGGGGCGGCTATTTATAGCCTAGGGAGCAGCCCGACATGATAAGACATAAATGCCCTTCGATGATATGACCGTTAGGTGGATAATATATTTTGAGACAGCTGGCACGCAGCACAGCAACGGTCGGAATTTTGACTCTCAAATTCCCCAGGGCTATCATGTTCCTCACTGTGTAGGCAATCCGCACTGGCGAATTCCTAACTCCTCAGTCAGAACAAATTCCTCAGCGACCAGAAGAACTTCGTCTCTGTCACTGAAGAAATTGACTGAATTGTATGAGATTTCCAATGGCTTCACTCGAAGGGATTGGTAGGTGTAGGATTTTGAATTGAGCATCACATGGAAAATTTTCCTTAGTATTTCCACCCCCTTTAACACTACGGTGTTTCCTATAACTCAAGAAGGAGAAAAACAAAACTATGAAAACGAAAGTCTTCAAGCTTCATATTCCTTGCATGAATATCAAGTCTTCACGGACACACCAATTTCTTCACTTTCAAAGTCTTCATGAAAGTCTTCAGGAATACCAAAATCTTCAGTCGAAGATATTCATTTTTAGGGGTCGACTTTCTCTATAAATATCAAACTCCTCATAGACTTATAGACCTGTGTACACTCGTAAACACATTAGTCCCTTAACCTATAAGTCTTCAATACACCAAAATCACTAAGGGGCACTAGATGCACTTACAAGAAGCAACCTTGTCTATCCCACCAAGGCCATGGCCCACGAAGGACTTGCCTCACTTGGGTAGATCTTCATGAAGTAGGTAATCTTCTTGCCCTTACAAACTCCTTGGTTCAACTCCAAAATCTTGACGGAGGCTCCCAAGTGACACCTAACCAATCTAGGAGACACCACTCTCCAAAAGGTAATAGATGGTGTGTTGATGATGAACTCCTTGCTCTTGTGCTTCAAATGATAGTCTCCCCAACACTCAACTCTCTCTCACAGATTTGGCTATGGTGGAAAGATGATTTGAGTGGAAAGCAACTTGGGGAAGGCTAGAGATCAAGATTCTTGTGGTTGGATTGGAATATCTTGGTCTCAACACATGAGTAGGTGGTTCTCTCTCAGAAAATGAATAGTGGAAGTGTAGGCACGTTCTGATAGCTCTCTCCACAAATGAAGAGTGGCTAGAGGGTTTTATATAGCCTCCACACAAAATCTAACTGTTACACACAGATTCCCAAACTCGGTGAGACCGAATGGTAGAACTGGTCTTACCGATTCGGGCCAAAATATGAACGTTAGGCTTTTCGGTGGGACCGATACAATCAACTCGGTGAGACCGATATGCTAGGGTTAGGGCATAACGTAATCTCGATGTGACCGATCACATGAACTCGATGGGACCGATTTCAGTAATAGGCACATAGAGAGTTGGTCAGGCAAACTCGGTGGGACCAATTCGCTCATCTCGGTGAGACCAAAACGTTACGAAAAGGAAACTGTGAATTTGCATTGCAGACTCGGTGGGACCGATTCACTCATTTTGGTGGGACCGAAATGTTACAAAAATAAGACAGGGAGTTTGCAATCCCATCTCGGTGAGACCGAGATCCCTATCGGTGAAACGAAGTGACTAGGGTTTGTGGCAGTGGTATGTCAAATGAACTCGGTGGCACCGGATAGATCAATCGGTGGGGCCGAGTTTGACTTTTGGGTTTAGAAGATATGTGGAATGAGAAAGTGACTGAGGGTTTTGGAGCATATCACTAAGCATTTTGAGCAAGTAAGCCATTAAGCAACACCTCATCCCCTTTTAATAGTATTGGCTTTCCTATGGATTCAATGTGATCTTGAATCACTTAAATAAAAATCTAGAGTCTTGAGCTTGTTGCCAATATGTGTCCTTAGCATTTTGAGGGGTCCACATCTCTAGTCCATGCCATGCCAATCATTGAACTTTCTGAAATGATCATCTTGAAAGAGCATTAGTTCAATGAGCTATATGTTGTTAAGAATTACCAAAACCACCTAGGGATTAGTTGCACTTTCAGTCTCCCCCTTTTTGGTAATTGATGACAACATATAGATCAAAGCTTTGATAGATGATAATAAGAATGAAATACATCGTCACTTTGAGAAGTATGTGACAAACAAGAGCTCCCCCCTAAATTTGTGCATTATTTAAAATTTATTTTTGAATGCAAATGCACAATCAATTAAGATCATGGGTTACTCTTCCATGTCACATACATCTTTGTGGAGCGCTCAAAATGATAAAAAAATTAGGAACAAGCACTCATCACCAAGGCAAGGTGAATGATCATACATAAAGAATATATAATATCATCATCCAAGCACATGCATTAAGCATGATATGATCAAACACGTGACCATACAAAGTATCTCACACACATAGACATAAAGTATCTCAACCAAGCAAGCAAAGCAAATAAGTAGCAAAAGAAGCAAAGGTCTCTCTCTCCGAAGCCTATGATCTATACACTTTCTCCCCTTTGGCAAAAAGTTACCAAAAAGCTTGAACATGCATAGTGCTATGCGACTCTCTAGGCTTGATATTCAGGAGGAGGTGTTCAGAGGACTCCAAGGATGAAACATTAGTAGAAGTTTATGGAGCTGGTGGAGTTGCCACTGGAGGGGCAACTGGAGCTGTGGCTGCAGTTGCTGAAGCTGTAGCTCTTGTGTTTGGAACTGGCACTGCTGCAGACCTCTGTGCCCTAGGGACTCTCTGGAACACTTCTGTAGTTGCTTTCCCCTTCCTCTCTTCTGCTTCTTCCTGGAGCTGCTCAACTGCTGTTTGAATTTCAGTGACCTTCAAGTAAGATCATAGAATTTTGTCTCAATGATCCTCTCCAAGCTCTCCTGGTTCTAAGTCAGGGTGGCCAGTCCTTTCTCAATTCTCAAGGTTGCTTGAATAAGGTATCCAAGCTGGTCTTCCTTTGACTTTAGGAACACTTGTGAAGCTTCTTCAACACTTGACATCTTTGCTGCCTTCTCAGATTGAGCTTTCTGCCTCTTCTCTTGAGCCTCTAGAGATGTTGGATCTTTCAGCAGTCATTACAACAATGTTGTCCTCAAAATCAGGCTTCAAGGGAAGATGATCTTTGTCCAACAAGTATACTCCTTTGGGAATTTTGGAGTTGATCAACATGTGTATGTGTGGAGCATACCCACATGACCTCTTCTGGTCAGCAATTGTTCTCTTGATTGTCTCAACAATCAAACTCATGACCTTGAATTTCTGTGGCAAATCAAAGAGCTGGAGCAAGTTGATGGAATGGCCTCTGATCATCCCGTGGTCTCCTGATTTGGGCAACAAAGTGTGCCTCAATATAGTGTTCATAGTGGCCAATCCAGACATTAAGTAATACACTGAGCCTAGCTTGTGAGTCTCCAAAGCTTTGTCGGGTATCTCCTTGTACATATTTGCCATGGAGTTGTGATCCTTCTTCTTCTCAGCATAGACATCAATGTCTTTCTCTCCTTCTTTGGAGGATTTTATGAGCTTGACCCACTCATCAATAGTAGATTGGTACCTTGTACCTTCAGACATCCACACAATCTTTCCATCAGGATAGAAATGAGTTGTTGAATAAAACTACATGATGAGCTCATCATTCCACTTGGTCAATTTTTGACCCACAAACTTATCAACACGATTTAGCTTGAAGCTCTCATGCACTCCTGGAAAATGATCTTCATTTTCATCAATATATTTCCAATCAACCCACTTCATATCACTAACAATGGGTTTCTTGTCAAGCAACACTGTCTCATAGAAATCTTGCTGTTCTTTGGTGTGGAATGTATAGTCAACAACCGTCCTTCTCCTCACTGCATATGGATCAGCTTGTCTCCACAATCTGAGACCTGCATATTTTCTTTCTTTCATATTCTCAGCCACTGGATGATTGTCATCATGGTTTGGAATCTTTGGCTTGAGTTTCGTAAGCACTTGGGCTTCATCATCTTCTTCTTCAACCTCAGGCACTGGGGCCTTGTTCTTCTCTGCAACAAGAATGTTCCTAGTGCTTCTCTTAAGTGCAGTCTTGGAGGCTTGAGCTGGAGCTTTGGGGGCAGCCTTGGGATTTGAAGGAGCAGCCCAGACTTGATGGCATCCCCCATCAGCTTTTGTGACTTGGGAGGAGGTGCAACATCCTCTTCTTCCTCCTCAGTTGGAGAATCTCTCCTCATAGATGCATTTCCAAGCACTCTTGTAACTGTTTTGCTCACTCTTTCTTTTCTCTTCTTGCCATCTCCGTCTTCTCTGGCTTATAAAGTGAATTCCATGGTCTCTGGAGTTGATGCCCTGGCCTTTGACATAGGCACTCTCCTGGAAGGTGCTTTCTTGTGGTGATCTGGCTTGGTAGAAGAAGCAGCATCATACTCTTTCTTGAGCACCTTCTTCTTTGAAGTCACAGTTCGGTGACTCCGAGTTTTCTAGGGTTTCACAAAGTCCTGATCTCGGTCACACCGATTTGCAATTTTTGGTCAGACCGAAAATCACATGTGCAATGGCCTAAGCCAAATCGGTGAGACCGATTTCTATAATTCGGTCAGTCCGAGATGAGTCCGGCGGAAACCTAACCCTAATTTTTCAAATCAAAACTAATCTAAAGGATGTTTTCTGTGGATAGATTGATCTCATACTTGGAAAGAAACATGGCATTGCCTTTGAGCTAAGAATCGGAGTTAAAAGAATGCACAAAGTGTCGAACTCATACCCTAACTTGGCGATGAGCTCACTACGGCGGAAACGGGGGTGAAGATTTTCGTTGACAGCGACGGAGACCAGCGGCGGGAGGTCACTAGCGACGTGAGGACGATCCGGAGACCCGAGGCGGCAGAGCAGGACACGCACGGGCGAAGAGATTTTGGAGAAATTTCCAAAATTTGACCCGACGGTATATATATCCTGGCACTGTCGGTGTGACCGAGTGGAACAACTCAGTGGCACTGAGATGCAGAATCACAAGCGGTTGCCGCAACTCTGTGAGATCGAAGAGTTCCAATTGGTTGCACCAAGATTGAAAACTAGATCAACCAAGTGAACTCGGTGTGACCGAAATGGATGGATCGGTCAGACCGAAATACACAGAGAGGTTTTAGAAGTTTAAGTCTATGATGAATCGGGAACTCCGAGTGCTCCTCACCCAGAGGGTTCGAATTTGACTTGTTCAAACTTTGTGATGTAGCATGAATAGAGTTTGAGACGAGAAAAGCATAGATAGCTAGAGGAAGTTCTTAGGCATTCTTGTCCATCCATTTGGCAAAAGAAAAAAAGCCAAACAGTCAAAGCAACAAATGGATGTCCTTGAATGAGAAAAATATGTAATCAAGATGCTCACACAATAAAATGGCAACTGAAATATGTGGCAAGCATGCACAATCACTATAGTACCTATCAAGCAATTAGCGATGACTAGGTCATCTATATATGAGTATATTAACTTAGGAGTCAAATGAGAACATTTGATCATAGGTCATACTCATTGTTTAAGCACAAGTGGGTTTACCACTTTTACATAAAGCTTTGTTGTGTTCACACCATTAGAGTTGCTTTAGCTCAATTCTTAGAGTAAAGGTCCCCCTAGATGTGATATCCCCCCTAAGAGGGATGAACTAACCTTGGGTTTTGTCGATGATAACTTCATGTAGATGTTGAAGATGTGGATGTTCATTTTTGATGTAGATCATTTGAAGCAATCCATTGGAGTGAGTTGCACTTTCAATACCTACATGGGTTAGTCCCACAAGGAACAAACAAGGATATCCATAGACATAGAGTGAAGTACACACATGATGATGTCCATGAAAGCAGTAGGTTACCTTGTCCCTTGTCTTACCAACAAGAGGGTTTGACTCCTTGAACTAGTGCAAGATGTGGAAGTTGTTTGCACTTGTACTTGCCAAAATGAATATGAGTGAAGTATGTTGGCGGAGTCACCCTCAAGAACTCTCTAGTTCTTCTTCTTCGGGATCCACATCATCTTGATGGGAATCCGTGGGGTTGTAGATGTACTTGACGAAGTAGAACTTGATGTAGTCTTGGGAACCCACTTGACCAAGGCTTTTGGAGCATCTTCAAATGGATCAATCTCCTCTTGAAGCTTGTCCTTGCCTTTTAGCTTGTGGTCTTGTGGTGGAAGATCATCTTGAGCTTGTGTCCCCTTGAAGGAAGTAGGATCATACTTCTCTTGTTGAGGAACAAACTTTGTCTTGGGGTATTAAACTTCTTCCCACTCAACACCATTGGCATTAAACTTTCGTTCAAAACCAACACCTTGATTCTTCCAGTGCCTTCCTTGCTTTCGTACAATTTCCTCGAACTGCTTACTTCCGGCAAGGCTCTTGTAAACACCTTTCTCTATATTTCCCTTCAATAAGCTATTTTCTTGCTCAAGTATAACTTGGCTAAGAGAATCATTAGTGGAATCAAGAGAACTACTAGAAGCAACAATATTGGATTTAGCATGATTATTGTTACTACTAGAAGAAGAATCTTTCTTGTTCTTGTTGCTAGATTTTGCTTGTGGCATGTAAGTAGACAAGAGTAAACACTTGGCAATGTAAGAAGAACTTTTCTTCCGAAGATCATCATTGATGGCCTTTAAGAACCCATGTTCTTGCTCAAGGTTTAACTTCTCAAAGTGTACCTTCTCATGAGTTTTTAAAAGTTCTCGATGATCTTCTAAAGTAGTTCATGAGCTAACTTAAGAGTGTTTAGTTCCTTAGTTAGATGCTCAATCTCCTTCTTATCGTTGTCATTCCCTTCATGTTGATTAGCATGATTTATAGCATTTTCATCATAGTATTCATCACTAGAGTTGTCAACAAGTAAATCATCATCACCTAGCAAGTCATCTTCATCACTATTGGAATCAACATACTCGGGGTGTGTTACCTTTGGGCCTTTAGCCATGAAGAATCTCCCAATTCCTTCATTTGGTGAATCAAATATGTCATAGGAGTTGGTTGACACAAGTGCTAGACCGGCAACACCTTCATCTTGAGTATATTCGGAGTCAGAGTGATAACTTCTCTCGGAGTGGTGGTTGGAGTCGGAGCCGGATACCCATTCACCAACATGAGCTTGATACCTTTGTTTTGTGTAGCTCCTTGATGACTTGTCCTTCCTTTCTGAATCCTTGCTTCTTCAAGAGGTTCTTCGTTCATAACGATCATCTCTACTCCTTCTCTCCCTTGGAGGTGATTCTTCCATTTTGCTTCTCCTTTCAGGTGAGTCTTCTCTTCTTTTGTAGGGAGACGTACACTCATTGGAGTAGTGTCCAGGTTTTACACAATTGTAGGAATTTCGCTTACGACTAGAAGATCTTTTGTCATTGTAGGACCTTGACTTAGAACTTATTTCCTTGCTTCTACTCTTGTAGAATTTGTTGAAGTTCTTCACCATTAAGCTCAATTCTTCATTGAAGGCTTGTTTCTCATTTGATGATGTAGGAGCATCACGTGAGGCTTTGTAAGCACCACTAGACTTGTTGTGAAGCTCTTGTTTATCCTTGAGTGACATCTCATGAGCAACGATTCTTCTAGTTACTTCGGTTGGTTTGAGATCTTTGTAGTTTGGCATCATTTGGATCAAAGTGCACACAATATCATATTTTCCATCCAAGGCTCTCAAGATCTTTTTGATGATGAATTTGTTGGTCATCTCTTCACTTCCTAAGCCGACAATCTCATTTGTGATGAGAGCAATCCTGGAGTATATTTCAGCGACACCTTCACTATCCTTCATTTTGAACTTGTCAAGTTGACTTTGAAGCACATCCAACTTAGATTCCTTGACGGAGTCGGTACCTTCGTGCATATCAACCAAAGTATCCCAAATTTCCTTTGCATTCTCAAGACGGCTGATTTTGTTGAATTCCTCAGGGCACAATCCGTTGAAGAGGATATCGCAAGCTTGAGCATTGTATTGCAACATCTTCAATTCTTCCGCGGTAGCTTCATGATTCGGTTCTCTCACATCGAAGAATTCACCTTGCAAACCAATACACACAATAGCCCAAACGGCGGGGTTATGTCCAACAATATGCATTCTCATCTTATGTTTCCTACTAGCAAAATTAGTACCATCAAAGTAAGGACCTCTACGATGGTAATTTCCCTCGCTAGACGCCATACTCTCCTAGGTTGTGAAACCAAGGCTATGGAAATCAAGGCAAATGGAGACCAAAGCTCTGATACAACTTGTAGGATTGAAAGTATGTCTAGAGGGGGGTGATTAGACTACTTGACTAAATAAAAACTTAACCTTTCCCAGTTTTAGATCTTGGCAGATTTTAGCAACTTAGCACAAGTCAAGCAATCTCAATACAATTCAAGCAATCATGCAAAGAGTATATGAGAAGCGGAAAGTAAAGCATGCAACTTGCAAGAAAGTAAATGGGAGGAATTTGGAGGGAGCAAACGCAATGTTGACACGGAGATTTTTGGCATGGTTCCGATAGGTGGTGCTATCGTACATCCACGTTGATGGAGACTTCAACCCACGAAGGGTAATGGTTGCGCGAGTCCACGGAGGTCTCCACCCACGAAGGGTCCACGAAGAAGCAACCTTGTCTATCCCACCATGGCCATCGCCCATGAAGGACTTGCCTCACTTGGGTAGATCTTCACGAAGTAGGCGATCTCCTTGCCCTTACAAACTCCTTGGTTCAACTCCACAATCTTGACGGAGGCTCCCAAGTGACACCTAACCAATCTAGGAGACACCACTCTCCAAAAGGTAATAGATGGTGTGTTGATGATGAACTCCTTGCTCTTGTGCTTCAAATGATAATCTCCCCAACACTCAACTCTCTCTCACAGATTTGGCTATGGTGGAAAGATGATTTGAGTGGAAAGCAACTTGGGGAAGGCTAGAGATCAAGATTCTTGTGGTTGGATTGGAATATCTTGGTCTCAACACATGGGACCCATCTAGTGGGCTGTCAAGCGCCAGATAGAGCTTCAGAGCGGCCGGTGGAAAAGGAAACTATGTGATCCCTTGTACACAAAAAGAAGTTGGTGATCTAGTTTGCTTTTCAATTTTTGTTTCTTAAAAAACCATAACTTTTGAACCAAACATCGGAATTAAGATGCGCTTTCAACCCTGAAATCCTCGTGATGTGCTTTTCGAAACTAGATCCCGCATGGATATGTTTTGTGAAACTTTTTTTTGTGCAATTTTGTCCCCGTTTTGTGCAACTGACTAGCCGTCTATGTGCAACTACCTGACAGGGATGTGCAACTACCTGACAGCTTGTACAACTTTTCTTGTACACCGTAGACGTGCAGTTTTCCTCTATGGTACCTCCACCCCAAAGTGCCTCCTTCCAGTGAGATGTGCAACTTCGTTTGTTGCCCAGGCCATGCAGTTTTCACTAGTGGCAGCACCCCATACTACTCTCTAACAGTGAAATGTGCAATTTCATGTACTGCCCCGGTGCCCTGGCCAACTGCCTGGCAGTCGCCGCGCGTGTGCATCCCCCACAACCGCGTTTGAGGGACTATCCTATAAGAATGTCCCAACTCGACGGCCACACATGTCCGACTATGCACACAAGAGTGTGCAACTGCGTGGTCGGACGTGGGCACCTCCCACAGCAATTCATGTGCGACAATGTAGACGAGATTGTGCAACTTTGTGGCCATGCATGTGCGACTATGCTGACGAGAGTGTGCAACTCCGTGGCCTGGCATGAGCACCTCCCACAAAAAACTCATGTGCGACTTTCTGGACGAGGTTGTGCAACTCCATGGCGATGTATGTGCGACTGTGCCGACAAGAGTGTGCAACTCTGTGGCCATGCATGAGCACCTCCCACGACAATTCATGTGTGACTATGTGCACGAGATTGTGTAACTCTGTTTCCATACATGTGCGACTGCGCCAACGAGAGTGTGAAAATCCACAACCATGCGTGAGCACCTCCCACGATAATTTATGTGCGACTATGCGAACTAGATTGTGCAACTCTGTGGCCATGCATGTGCGACTATATCGACGAGAGTGTGCAACTCTGTGGCCGAGCATGAGCACCTCCCCCGGCAATTCATGTGTGACTATCCGGACGAGATTGTGCAACTCTATAACCATGCATGTGCGACTATGCCAATGAGAGTGTGCAACTCCGCTGCCAGGCATGAGCACGTCCCACAACAACTCATGTGCGACTATGCAAACAAGATTGTGTAACTCTGTGGCCATGCATATGCGACTGTGCCGACGAGAGTGTGCAACTCCACGACCATGCATGAGCGCCTCCGTTGACAATTCATGTGCGACTATGCGGACGAGATTGTGCAACTCTATGTCCATGCATGTGTGACTGTGCCAATGAGAGTGTGCAACCCCGCGGCCATGCGTGAGCACCTCCCACGATAATTTATGTGCGACTATGTGCACGAGATAGTGCAACTCTGTGGCCATGCATGTGCGACTATACTGATAAGAGTGTGCAACTCTGCGGCCGGGCGTGAGCACCTCCCACGACAATTCATGTGCGAATATGTGGATGAGATCGTGCAACTCTGTGGCCATGTATATGCGACTGTTCTGACAAAAGTGTGCAACTCCGCGGCCATGCATGAGCACCTCCCACAATAGTTCATGTGCGATTATGCAGACGAGAGTATGCAACCCTGCGGTCGTGCATGAGCTACTATACCGACAAGAGTGTGCAACTCGTGGTCGTGCGTGTGCGCCTATGACGTCAGCATGTGCAACTCTCATAGTTGTGTGTGAGCTTAAAAGTGCGTTACGTCGACTAGAGGGGGGTGAATAGGCGATTTTTATGAATTCTTCACTGAGGAATTTCAGAGTAAGGAAATTCCTAAGCAAAGAACTACTTGCAGCAGAATAAGTACTCATGTATAAGCATAACAAAGCAACAACATAGTCATCATGATGAAATGATAGACGAAACACAGAGTACATAAAGCGTAAGTACAGGATAACAGGATGAAGACAAACTGACTGAAGAAATAGGATTGAGGAATTAGAGAAAGTCTTCAGTCAAAGTCTTCACACAGTAATGATCAGGTTCATCAACACATAACTGAGGAAATGAAAGGGTTGAGGAAATGGAACCAGTAGGCTTGATGAAGACAATGATTTGGTCGACCAGTTCCAATTGCTGTGACAGTTGTACGTCTGGAGCGGCTGAGTATTTAAACTCGAGGACACACAGTCCTCACCGTATTCTCATTGAGCTAAGATCACGCAAATCTCGCCCAACAGTAGTGGTAAGTCTTCACAGGTGACTTCCAAACCTTCACAGACTTGGTCACTCGGCAATCCACAATTCCTCTTGGATGCTCATACCATGATGCCTAACCGTCTGGAGGATACACAGTCCTCAAAGGTAACAAGCACCGGTTCCACACAGGAACAATCTCTTTAGTGATGCTCAATCACTTTGGGGTTTGTAGGTTTGGGTTTAGGATTTGAGTATTTCCTCACTTGATGATTTTCTCTCAAAGTCCTCGGAGGATGGGATGCTCTCAAATGACAAGTGTCGGTTTCTCTCGGAGCAGCCAACCAGCTAGTGGTTGTAGGGGGCGGCTATTTATAGCCTAGGGAGCAGCCCGACGTGATAAGACATAAATGCCCTTGGTTGATATTACCGTTAGGTGGTAGATATTTTTGGGACAGCTGGCGCACGACTCAGCAACGGTCGGATATTTGAGGTTTGAATTCCTCAGGGCTATCATGTTCCTCACTGTGTAGGCAATCCGCACTGGCGAATTCCTAACTCCTCAGTCAGAACAAATTCCTCAGAGACCAGAAGATCTTCGTCTCTGTCACTGAAGAAATTGACTGAACTAATATGAGATTTCCAATGGCTTCACTCGAAGGATTGGGTAGGTGTAGTATTTTGAGATGAGCATCACATGGAAATCAGTTTCCTTAGTATTACCTCGACCCCCTTTAACAGTACGGTGTTTCCTATGACTCAAGAAAGAGAAAATGAAACTACGAAAACAAAAGTCTTCACGCTTCATAATCCTCGCATGAATATCCAAGTCTTCAAGGTCACACCTATTTCTTCACTTTCAAAGTCTTCAGCCGAAGACATTCATTTTTACGGGTCGACTTTCATCGTAAATATCAAACTCCTCATCGACCTATAGAACTTGTGTACACTCACAAATGTATTAGTCCCTTAACGTATAAGTCATCAATACACCAAAATCACTAAGGGGCACTAGATGCACTTACAATCCCCCCCTTTTTGGTGATTGATGACAATATAGGTTAAGTTTTCAACGAGGATAAACATATGAATTGAAAGTGCTCAATATTGAGGAATTTGATTGCAAGATATAGGAAGAACTCCCCCTGAAGATGTGCACTGTGAGGAATTTGCTTTTGAAGCAATGCACACTTGACGGGTAGAATCATGGAGAACTCCCCCTATATCTTGTAATTCATACACGCATTTAACATATAGATTGAAGAATTTGAAATGCATGATGAAATGTGGTGACTGATGTAATTCAGCATGCGTGCATAGGATATATGAGGAAATAGCATGCGAAAAAACAGAGCAAAAGTATGAGGTCACCACCGGACTTAAGTTTACAACTCAATCAACAAAAGCTTCAGAAGAGCGAGAGTTGCAACTTAACAAAAAAACGCCCATATAGATAGACCCTCTTGAATACTAACTCAAATTTCTCCTCCTTTGTCATCAAATGACCAAAAGGGACGAAAAGTGAGGACTAACGCCCCTGAAGAATTTCATCACAAAGTCGATGGGGGAGTGATACGTCTCCAACGCATCTATATTTTTTGATTGTTCCATGCTATTATATTACCTGTTTTGGATGTTTATGGGCTTTACTTTACACTTTTATATCATTTTTGGGACTAACCTACTAACCGGAGGCCCAGCCCGAATTGCTGTTTTTTTTGCCTATTTCAGTGTTTCGAAGAAAATGAATATCAAACGGAGTCCAAACGGGACAAAACCTTCGGGAGCGATCTTTTTGGAACAAATGCCAACCAGGAGACTTGGAGTGGACGTCAAGCAACAAACGAGGCGGCCAAGAGGGTGCCCGGCGCGCCCCCCACCTACGTGGGCCCCTTGAGCGTCAACCGACCTACCTCCTTCGCCTATATATACTCCCGTACCCTGAAAAAATCAGAGGCGACCATGAAAACCTAATTCGACCGCCGCAACCTTCTGTATCCGTGAGATCCCATCTTGGAGCCTTCGCCAGCGTTCCACCGGAGGGGGAATCGACCATGGAGGGCCTCTACATCATCTCCAAGGCCTCTCCGATGAGTTGTGAGTAGTTTACCACAGACCTTCGGGTCCATAGTTATTAGCTAGATGGCTTCTTCTCTCTCTTTGAATCTCAATACAAAGTTCTCCTCGATCTTTTAGGAGATCTATTCGATGTAACTCTTTTTGCGGTGTGTTTGTTGAGATCCAATGAATTGTGGGTTTATGACCAAGTTTATCTATGAGAAATATTTGAATCTCCTCTGAATTCTTTTATGTGTGATTAAGTTATCTTTGCAAGTCTCTTCGAATTATCAGTTTGGTTTGGCCTACTAGATTGATCTTCTTGCAATGGGAGAAGTGCTTAGCTTTGGGTTCAATCTTACGGTGTCCTTTGCAAGTGAGTGCAGGGGCAGCAAGGCACGTATTGTATTGTTGCCATCGAGGATAAAAAGATGGGGTTTATATCATATTGCATGAGTTTATCCCTCTACATCATGTCATCTTTCTTAATGAGTTACCCTGTTCTTCATGAACTTAATACTCTAGATGCAGGCAGGAATCAATGATGTGTGGAGTAATAGTAGTAGATGTAAAATCGTTTTGATCTACTTGTCACGGACGCGATGCTTATATACATGATCATGCCTAGATAATCTCATAACTATGCACTTTTCTATCAATTGCTCGATAGTAATTTGTTCACCCACCGTAATACTTATGCTATCTTGAGAGAAGCCACTAGTGAAACCTATGGCCCCCGGGTCTATCTTTTATCATATAAGTTTTCAATCTACTTTTATTTGCATCTTTTACTTTTCAATCTATATCATAAAAATACCAAAAATATTTATCTTATCATATTATCTCTATCAGATCTCACTTTCGCAAGTGGCCGTGAAGGGATTGACAACCCCTTTATTGCGTTGGTTGCGAGGTTCTTGTTTGTTTGTGTAGGTGCGTGGGACTTTTGAGGAGCCTCCTACTGGATTGATACCTTGGTTCTCAAAAACTGAGGGAAATACTTATGCTACTTTGCTGCATCACCCTTTCTTCTTCAAGGAAAACCAACACAGTGCTCAAGAGGTAGCAAGAAGGATTTCTAGCGCCGTTTACGGGGAGGTCTTCACTCAAGTCAAGACATACCAAGTACCCATCACAAACTCATCTCCCTTGCATTACATTATTTGCCATTTGCCTCTCGTTTTCCTCTCCCCCGCTTCACCCTTGCCATTTTATTCGCCCTTCTTATGTTCGTCTTTTCATTTGCTTTGATGTCTTACTTGGCTCGTTTGCTCGTTTGGTTGGAATAGTTGTTTATTTATTGCTAAACAGAGAACCTATGATCTATGGATCCTCATCCACTTGCTAATCTTTTTAAGACATCCAATTATGATGAACCAATTGCTAGTGAGTTTTGTGCACTAGATTATCTTTATGAAGTTTTGCTTGAAATTCGTGAATCTGAAAATTGTGATGAAGAAATTTATGAAGAGATTCATGATAGCTCCTTGAATAAAAAGCATGATTGCAATAGTTTTACTATAAATTCTCTTGATGTCAATTGTGCTAATAATATACAAAACCCTAAGCTTGGGGATGCTAGTTTTGCTATGTCTACTACTTGTTGCAGTGATCATGATTGGGGTGATTCTTCTTATGATCTTGAAAATTTATTTAAGCCCCATGATGAATATGAGATTTATAATAGTGTTTGCAATAATTTTGAAAGTGGGTTTGGAAGAGTGTCAACTTTAGACCCACATATTTGTAGTATGTTCAATCTTATGATATTTTTGATAAAAGTGGGTTTGGAGAGGTCATGACTTTAGTTAATGTTAATCCCACTATCTTGGAAGAGTGTCAACTTTGCATGCATGTGGATCATGTTGAGAATATGTTTTGTGATAGCTATATTGTTGAATTTGCTTATGATCCTACATGTAATTACTATGAGAGAGGAAAATATGGTTGTAGAAATTTTCATGATACTAAATTACCTCTCGTCATGTTGAGATTGCTATCGCCTCTTTCTTCTTCCTTGCATATGCTAGTTTTTGCTTGCCTTGAAAATTTGTTTGCTTATAATATGCCTATGCATAGGAATTATGTTAGACTTAGATGTGTTTTGTCATGTGATTCATGATGCTCTCTTGCGCTTCAGTTCTTGTCTTTCATGTGAGCATCATTAAAATTATCAATGCCTAGCTAAAAGGCTTTAAAGAAAAGCGCTTGTTGGGAGACAACCCAATATTTTTACTTGCTGTTATTCAATAAGTAATTCATATAGGCTCTTATTAGATGTGGTTTTATGTTTTAATTAGTGTTTGTGCCAAGTAGAACCTATAGGATAACCTACGGTGATAGTTAATTTGATTCTGCTGAAAAACAGAAACTTTTGCGCTCACGAGAAAAAAATATAATAAATAACAGAAATGTGATTTTGCGTTGATTATTTTTGCTGTAGATCAATATAAAAATTGCCTAGGACTTACTATTTTGGTAGGATTTTTAGAGTTCCGCAAGTATTCAAAAGTTACAGATTGCTACAGACTGTTCTGTTTTTAACAGATTCTGTTTTTCGTGTGTTGTTTGCTTATTTTGATGCATCTATGGCTAATATCGGGGGTTATGAACCATAGAGAAGTTGGAATACAGTAGTTTTAACACCAATATAAATAAATAATTATTTCATTACAGTAACTTATGTTGTGGTTTTTCTTTCTTGCACTAACGGAGCTTATGAGATTTCCTGTAGAGTTTTGTGATGTGAAGTTTTCAAGTTTTGGGTAAAGATTTGATAGACTATGGAATAAGGAGTGGCAAGAGCCTAATATTGGGGATGCCCATGGCACCCCAAGATATTTAAGGACAACCAAAAGCCTAAGCTTGGGGATGCCTCGGTTCTCCTCTTTCGTCTTTGTTTATCGGTAACTTTACTTGGAGCTATATTTTTATTCGCCACATGATATGTGTTTTGCTTGGAGCGTCTTGTATGATATGAGTCTTTGCTTTTTAGTTTACCACAATCATCCTTGTTGTACACACCTTTTGGGAGATACACACTTGATTTGGAATTTATTAGAATACTCTATCTTCTTCACTTATATCTTTTGAGCTAGATAATTTTGCTCTAGTGCTTCACCTATATCTTTTAGAGCACGGCGGTGGTTTAATTTTGTAGAAATTGTTGATCTCTCATGCTTCACTTATATTATTTTGAGAGTCTTATAGAACAGCATGATATTTGCTATGGTTATAAAATTTGTCCTAGAATGATGGGCATCCAAGTTGGGTATAATAAAAACTATCATAGAAAGGGAATTGGATGCTATGATCAATTTGATGCTTGATAATTGTTTTGAGATATGAGGATGGTGATATGAGAGTTATGCTAGTGGAGTAATTATGAATTTGAGGAATACTTGTGTTGAAGTTTTTGATTCCCGTAGCATGCACATATGGTGAACCGCTTTGTGACGAAGTTGGAGCATAATTTATTTATTGATTGTCTTCCTTATCAGTGGCGGTCGGGGACGAGCGATGGTATTTCCTACCAATCTACCCCCCTAGGAGCATGCGCGTAGTGCTTGGTTTTTGATGACTTGTAGATTTTTGCAATTAGTATATGAGTTCTTTATGACTAATGTTGAGTCCATCGATTATACGCACTCTCTCCCTTCCACCATTGCTAACCTCTCTTGTGCCGCGAAACTTTTGCCGGTACCATACACCCACCATATACCTTCCTCAAAACAGCCACCATACCTACCTATTATGGCATTTCCATAGCCATTCCGAGATATATAGCCATGCAACTTTCCACCGTTCCGTTTATTATGACACGCTTCATCATTGTCATATTGTTCTTTGCATGATCATGTAGTTGACATCGTATTTGTGGCAAAGCCACCTTCATAATTTCCATACATGTCACTCTTGGTTTATTGCATATCCCGGTACACCGCCGGAGGCATTCATATAGAGTCATATCTTGTTCTAAGTATCGAGTTGTAATCTTGAGTTGTAAGTAAATAAAAGTGTGATGATCTTCATTATTAGAGCATTGTCCCAAGTGAGGAAAGGATGATGGAGACTATGATTCCCCCACAAGTCGGGATGAGACTTCGGACTTTATAAAAAAAGAGGGGAAGACCAAATAAAAAAAGGAGAAAGGCCAAATAAAAAAAATAAAAAAATGAGAGAAAATGAGAGAAGGTACAATGCTACTATCCTTTTACCACACTTGTGCTTCAAAGTAGCACCATGATCTTCATGATAGGGAGTCTCTTATGTTTTCACTTTCATATACTAGTGGGAATTTTTCATTATAGAACTTGGCTTGTATATTCCAATGACGGGCTTCCTCAAAATGCCCTAGGTCTTCATGAGCAAGCAAGTTGGATGCACACCCACTTAGTTTCTTTTGTTGAGCTTTCATACATTTATAGCTCTAGTGCATCTGTTGCATGGCAATCCCTACTCACTCACATTGATATCTATTAATGGGCATCTCCATAGCCCGTTGATACGCCTAGTTGATGTGAGACTATCTTCTCCTTTTTGTCTTGTCCACAACCACCATTCTATTCCACATATAATGTTATTTTCATGGCTCACGCTCATGTATTGCGTGAAAGTTGAAAAAGTTTGAGAATACTAAAGTATGAAACAATTGCTTGGCTTGTCATCAGGGTTGTGCATGATTAAATACTTTATGTGATGAAGATAGAGCATAGCTAGACTATATGATTTTGTAGGGATAGCTTTCTTTAGCCATGTTATTTTGAGAAGACATGATTGTTTTGTTAGTATGCTTGAAGTATTATTGTTTTTATGTCAATATGAACTTTTATTTTGAATCACTTAGATCTGAACATTCATGACACAATAAAGAAAATTACATTGAGAATTATGCTAGGTAGCATTCAACATCAAAAATTTTGTTTTTATCATTTACCTACTCGAGGATGACCAGGAATTAAGCTTGGGATGCTTGATACGTCTCCAACGTATCTATAATTTTTGATTGTTCCATGCTATTATATTACCTGTTTTGGATGTTTATGGGCTTTATTTTACACTTTTATATAATTTTTGGGACTAACCTACTAACCGGAGGCCCAGCCCGAATTGCTGTTTTTTCCTATTTCAGTGTTTCGAAGAAAAGGAATATCAAACGGAGTCCAAACGGGATGAAACCTTCGGGAGCAATCTTTTTGGAACAAATGCCAACCAGGAGACTTGGAGTGGACGTCAAGCAACAAACGAGGCGACCATGAGGGTGCCCGGTGCGCCCCCTAGGGGTGGGCGCCCCCCCCACCCTCGTGGGCCCGTCGAGCGTCAACCGACCTACCTCCTTCACCTATATATACTCCCGTACCCTGAAAACATCAGAGGCGACCACGAAAACCTAATTCCACCGTCGCAACCTTCTGTATCCACGAGCTCCCATCTTGGAGCCTTCGCCGGTGTTCCACCGGAGGGGGAATCGACCATGGAGGGCCTCTACATCATCTCCAAGGCCTCTCCGATGAGCTGTGAGTAGTTTACCACAGACCTTTGGGTCCATAGTTATTAGCTAGATGGCTTCTTCTCTCCCTTTGAATCTCAATACAAAGTTCTCCTTGATCTTCTTGGAGATCTATTCGATGTAACTCTTTTTATGGTGTGTTTTTCGAGATCCGATGAATTGTGGGTTTATGATCAAGTTTATCTATGAGAAATATTTGAATCTCCTCTGAATTCTTTTATGTGTGATTAATTTATCTTTGCAAGTCTCTTTGAATTATCAGTTTGGTTTGGCCTACTAGATTGATCTTTCTTGCAATGGGAGAGGTGCTTAGCTTTGGGTTCAATCTTGCGGTGTCCTTTCCCAGTGACTGCAGGGGCAGCAAGGCACGTATTTTATTGTTGCCATCGAGGATAAAAAGATGGGGTTTATATCATATTGCATGAGTTTATCCCTCTACATCATGTCATCTTTCTTAATGCGTTACTCTGTTCTTCATGAACTTAATACTCTAGATGCAGGCAGGAGTCAGTCGATGTGTGGAGTAATAGTAGTAGATGCAGAATCGTTTCGATCTACTTGTCACGGACGTGATGCCTATATACATGATCATGCCTAGATAATATCATAACTATGCACTTTTCTATCAATTGCTCGATAGTAATTTGTTCACCCACCGTAATACTTATGCTATCTTGAGAGAAGCCACTAGTGAAACCTATGGCCCCCGGGTCTATCTTTTATCATATAAGTTTTCAATCTACTTTTATTTGCATCTTTTACTTTTAAATCTATATCATAAAAATACCAAAAATATTTATCTTATCATATTATCTCTATCAGATCTCACTTTCGCAAGTGGCCGTGAAGGGATTGACAACCCCTTTATTGCGTTGGTTGCGAGGTTCTTGTTTGTTTGTGTAGGTGCATCTGACTTTTGAGGAGCCTCTGTAGGATCGGAAGTATGTCTAGAGGGGGGGTGATTAGACTACTTGACCAAATAAAAACTTAACCTTTTCCCAATTTTAGTCTTTGGCAGATTTTAGCAAACTTAGTACAAGTCAAGCAATCTTAACACAATTCAAGCAAGCATGCAAAGAGTATATGAGCAGCGGAAAATAAAGCATGCAACCTGCAAGAATGTAAAGGGAAGGGTTTGGAGAATTCAAACGCAATTGGAGACACGGATGTTTTTGTCGTGGTTCCAATAGGTGGTGCTATCGTACATCCACGTTGATGGAGACTTCAACCCACGAAGGGTAACGGCTGCGCGAGTCCACGGAGGGCTCCACCCAAGAAGGGTCCACGAAGAAGCAACCTTGTCTATCCCACCATGGCCGTCACCCACGAAGGATTTGCCTCACTAGAGGTAGATCTTCACGAAGTAGGCAATCTCCTTGCCCTAAAAAACTCCTTGGTTCAACTCCACAATCTTGTCGGAGGCTCCCAAGTGACACCTAGCCAATCTAGGAGACACCACTCTCCAAGAAGTAACAAATGGTGCATTGATGATGAACTCCTTGCTCTTGTGCTTCAAATGATAGTCTCCCCAACACTCAACTCTCGCTCACATGATTTGGATTTGGTGGAAAGAAGATTTGAGTGGAAAGTAGCTTGGGGAAGGCTAGAGATCAAGATTCATATGGTAGGAATGGAATATCTTGGTCTCAACACATGAGTAGGTGGTTCTCTCTCAAAAAATGTAAGTTGGAAGTGTAGGTTTGTTCTGATGGCTCTCTCCACAAATGAAGAGGATGTGGAGGGGTATATATAGCCACAAAAACTAACCGTTACACACAATTTACCAATCTCGGTGGGACCGAATTGAGGAACTCGGTTTGACCGATTCAGCATACCTAGTGACCGTTAGGATTTTCGGTGGGACCGACATGCAACTCGGTAGGACCGATATGGTTAGGGTTAGGGCATAACGTAATCTCGGTGAGACCGATTACACAAACTCGGTAAGACCGATTTCGGTAATAAGCTAACCAGAGAGTTAGTCAGGTAAACTCGATGGGACCGGTTTGCTCATTTCGGTGGGACCGAAATGTTACAAAAGGGAAACAGAGAGTTTACATTGCAATCTCGGTGGGACCGATCGCTCATCTCCGTGGTACCAAAACGTTACAAAGGGAAACAAAGAGATTACAATCCCATCTCGATGAGACCGAGATCCCTATCGGTGAGACTGATTTGCCTAGGGTTTGTGGCAGTGGCTATGACATCTGAACTCGGTGGCGCCGGATGGAAAGAATCGGTGGAGCCGAGTTTGACTTTTGGTTTAGGTCATATGTGGATGTGAGAAAGTAGTTGAGGGTTTTGGAGCATATCACTAAGCACTATGAAGCAAGAACCTCATTAAGCAACACCTCATCCCTCCTTGATACTATTGGCTTTTCCTATAGACTCAATGTGATCTTGGATCACTAAAATATAAAATGTAGAGTCTTGAGCTTTGATCTTGAGCCAATCCTTTTATCCTTAGTATTTATTGGGGTCCACTTTTCTCATCCATGCCATGCCATTGATTGAGCTTTTCCTGAAATATTTATCTTGGAATAATGTTAGCTCAATGAGCTATATGTTGTTAGGAATTACCAAAACCACCTAGGGATAGTTGTACTTTCAATCTCCCCCTTTTTGGTAATTGATGACAACATATAGATCAAAGCTTCGACAAATGATAATAAGATTGAAAAACATTGTCGCTTTGAGAAGTATGTGAAATGTGAGAGCTCCCCCTAAATTTGTGCATGGTTTAAGATTTGCTTTGGATTGCAAATGCACATAGAGGTAGGATCATGAGTTACTCTCCCATGTCACATACATCTTGGTGGAGCGCTAAAAAAAAGATAATAATCAAAATACATGCACTCATCACCAAGCAAAGTGAATGATCATATAGAGATAAAAGGATAATGTCATCCAACAAGCATTAAGGTAGCAAATTATCAAACACATGATCATCCAAGTATCACACAGACATAAAGTATCTCAAACAAGAGAAAGCAAACAAAGTTGAACCACCAAAACAAGAGAGAATAAGCAAACACTCTCTCTCGAAGCCTATGATCTATACATTTTTCTCCCCCTTTGGCAACAAGTTACCAAAAAGCTCCTAGAAAATGCATAGTACTAAATCGACTCTCAGGCTAGGTCTTGATATGGTGGTGTAGAAATGATTCCTTGGACGAAGGCTTCAGTTGATGTGGATGGAGATGGTGGAGTAGGTGCTGGAGCTGGTGGCACTGAAGCTGTAGCTGGTGCAGATGAAGTTGCTCGTGTGTCTGGAACAGGCACTGCAGCTGATCTGTGAGCTCTAGGCACTCTAGCAAATGCATCAGTGGTTGTCTTTCCCTTCCTCTCCTGCATGTCATCTTGGAGTTGCTCAACAACAAACTGGATCTTAGTTACCTTCACATCCAAGTCATCGAACTTCTGCTCCATGATCCTCTCCAGGCTCTCCTGGTTTTGAGTTAGGGTGGCCAACCCCTTCTCAATCCTTAGAGTGGATGCAATCAAGTAGCCAAGCTGATCTTGCTTGCTCTTCAGGAAGTACTCAGATGCCTCATCAATTGTTGGCATCTTGGCAGCCTTCTCAGCCTTCTCAGTCCTTGCCTTCTCCTTCTTTGCTTGTGCTTGCACAAAAGATGGTTCATTTTCATCCATAACCACTTGGTTGTCCTCAAAATTTGGATAGATAGGCATGTGTTCCTTGTCCAACAAGTATGTGCCAGTGCCCATCTTGGAGTTAATCAGCTCCTGGATCTGTGGGGCATACCCACAAGTTCTCTTTTGGTCAGCAGCTGTCCTCTTGATAGTTTCAACTATGAGGCTCATGACCTTGAACTTTTGAGGCACATCAAATAAGTGTAGCAGATTGATTGCATGGCCTCTGATCATATTGTGATCACCTTACTTGGGCAAAAGAGTGTGCCTGAGGATCCAGTTGATGGTTGGCAGTCCTGACAGAAGATAATCTATAGATCCAAACTTGTGTGTTTCAATAGCAGCATTTGGGATCTCCTTGTACATATATGCCATAGTGTTGTGATCCATCTTCTTCTTGGCATAGACATCCAAGTCATCCTCTTTCTCCTTAGGTGCATTGATCAGATTGGCCCATTCTTCAATTGATGATTGGTACCTAGTACCTTCAGACATCCATACTATCCTGCCATTTGGATAAAAGTGTGTTGTGGAGTAGAATTTTATTATGAGCTCATCATTCCACTTTGTGAGCTTCTGCCCCACAAAGTCATCCAACCAACAACCCTTGAAACTGTCATGCACACCAGGATAGTGTTCTTCATTCTCCTTGATGTATTTCCAATCCACCCATCTCATGTCATAGACTATGGGCGTTTTGTCCAGCAGCACTGTCTCATAGAAATCCTGCTGTTCCTTTGTATGGAACCTGTAGTCCACAGCAGTTCTCCTCCTGACTGCATAAGGATCAGTCAACCTCCACTATCTGAGTCCTGCATCCTTTCTTAGCTTCATGTTCTCAGCTACATGATGAGCATCATTATGATCTGGAATTTTAGGCTTCAATTTTCTCAAGACATACTCTTCATCATCTTCCTCTTCAGCAGTAACTTCAGGCAATGGGGCCTTGTTCTTCTCAGCAGCTGATATGTTCTTGGTATTCCTATTAGGTGCAGTCTTGGGCTTGGAAGCAGCCTTGGGTGCTTCTTTGGGCTTTGATGAAGCAGCCCCTGACCTGATGGCATCACCATCGGTGTCAAAACTGGCGGATCTCGGGTAGGGGTCCCGATCTGTGCATCTTAGGCTGATGGTAACAGGAAGCAAGGGACACAACGTTTACCCAGGTTCGGGCCCTCTCGATGGAGGTAAAACCCTACTTCCTGCTTGATTGATATTGAAGATATGAGTAGTACAAGAGTAGATCTACCACGAGATCGTAGAGGCTAAACCCTAGGAGCTAGCCTATGATGGTATGCTTGTAATTGTGATCAGCCTTCTAAGGACCAACCTCTCCGGTTTATATAGACACCGGAGAGGGCTAGGGTTTACACGGAGTCGGTTACAAGGAAGGAAATATAATATCCGGATCGCCAAGCTTGTCTTCCACGCAAAGGAGAGTCCCATCCGGACACGGGCCGGAGTCTTGAGTCTTGTATCTTCATGCTCCAATAGTTCGGACAATGTATATAGTCCGGCTGTCCGGATACCCCCTAATCCAGGACTCCCTCAGTAGCCCCTAAACCAGGCTTCAATGACGATGAGTCTGGCGCACAGTCTTGTCTTCGGCATTGCAAGGCGGGTTCCTCCTTCCGAATACTCCAAGGTTATTATCGAACACGTGGACCGTGTCCGGATCTGCAAAAATGATCTTTACATACCACCATAGAGAGAATGATACTTCAGCTGACAATTTTTTAGATGTCGTGATATTTCATTATGGTCGGGTGACTATTCGAACCGTTTTCCCACAACCAGCCACAACGCGTATTGTGAGGCAGTTTCCTTGACATGTCTTGTCAAAGCAGAGATCATGTCCCCTTATCACGGGATTCTCATCAATACGGGCATGGTAATCCCATTGTGCCATCAATCGTGGCGCTTGGGAAGTAAGCGATTCTCAACGGGCAAGTGGGGAGGCGCACCACTTTCGTCGCCTCTATAAAGGGATAAGAGTTCCCCATTTTTACCCACGCCTCCTTCCTCCTTTGCCCACTCTTGCCCCCTCGAGCTCCAACGCCCTAGCCCAAGTCTTCTTCGCACAGCTAAACATGTACGGAGCAGGAGGCAAGTGGGTAGCTTCCACCGTGAAGGAGAAGGATATCACGAATCTTCGGGCGGCCGGGTACTCGGCCGCAGACATAGCGCACCGGCTACCAGACGATGGGCAGGTCACTCCAACTCTGGGACCCCACAAGAGGGTCATGTTTCTCGCCCACTTCGTCCGTGGATTGGGGTTTCCACTCCACCCCTTCGTCCGCGGGCTCATGTTCTACTATGGGCTAGATTTCCATGATCTAGCCCCAAATTTCGTCCTCAACATCTCAGCGTTCATCGTCGTATGCGAGGCCTTCCTCCGCATTAAGCCTCACTTCGTCTTGTGGATGCAAATCTTCTGCGTGAAGCCGAAGATCGTGAGCGGCCAACAAGCGGAGTGCGGAGGAGTCATGGTGGGCAAAATGCCTAACATCACCTGGCTTGACGGTTCCTTTGGGGAAACCGTGAAAGGGTGGCAGTCGAGGTGGTTCTACATCACCGAGCCGCGCGACGCCAACTAGGCGGCGGCCCCCGAATTCCGATTCGGAACCCCCACGCGGCTCACCTCCTGGGAAAAGAAGGGCCTGGCCTAGGGCGAATCTATAGAGCTGACCAGACTCCAAAACTGCATCAAGAGCATGAAGGACAAGAACATCAAGCTTGTCAACGTGATCCAGGTCATGCTCGTTTGCTGGATTCTGTCATGCCAAAGGCGGGCATTCAGTCTGTGGGAGGTCGTCCCGGCCGAACACCAGACGCTTCAGAGGCTCTACGGCATGAAGCACAAAGACGCGTGGAAGGCGCTGTTCAAGGCCTCCAAGGCACCATGGGCTCCACGCCGCGCGGTCTCCTAGCCAGGTGAGTTTTCAGGCTACCACCAGATTCAGTTCTTCCCAATATATTCATGGGGGAGCCTTAAGTAATTGTGCATATTTGTTCAGGATTATGTGGAGTAAGCGGAGCAGATCGACTGTCCGGCTCCGTTGCCAGAAAATCCAGCTGATGCTCTCCTGACGGAGATGCTGGTCCTGGCGCCCTACAAGGTGCCAGAGAAGAAGGCCGATAAGAAGGCCCTGGGGACCAGGAAGGGTCTTTGGCGTAAAGTCGTACCGGAGGCCTCGTTCGAAGGCGACGAGGCACACTCCTCCCCCGAAGGGGGAGAAGAAGAAGAAGAGGAGGCCGCCCCATCCGGAGAGGACGGGGGGCCTGAGAGGGTGGACCAGGGGGCTAGGAGAGGCCCCCGGCGCAAGGCCGTCATACCCTCGTCGTCCGATGACGATGAGGCAGATTCCTCCCGCGGAGGCGGGGGAAAACAAGAAGAAAATCCACCTCCCCGTATTGGGGGGGGGGGAGAAAAAGAGGAAGGCCGCCCCGGAGGGGGAGGCTGGGACGTCCAAGAAGGGAAAGTCGTCCCTTACGGACTACTCCGCCACCGCCGCCAATAGCGAGGAGGGGTGGCTGCCCAGGAAGAAGCTCTTTGTGCGATCGTAAGTATCCGCACTCTATCGTAATTTTGCTTCATAGTTTTGTTATAACGCCGAACTTGTATATAGTCCGACCAGGGTCCATCCCGAGGTGTCGTCTTCGGATGGGTCCTTGAGCGATTCGGCTATGAACTCGCTCCCGACAGCCACTACTCCTCAGCCTGCAGATGACACAGAGGTGTTGTCCCAAAGGCTCCCAGAGCAGGGGGAGGTGTCTCTGGAGGCGCCCCAAGGCGGCATTCTAGAGGTCGGACACGCGAGGTTCAATATCCCCGTGGATCGTGTTGATGAGAGCCGCAGTAAGCCGGACTCTCAGCTGAACACTGTTCTGGAACCTCCCGTGGTTTCAGACTCAGGCGGGCAACCCCTCGTTAAGGAGGGCGAGCCGTCTGTGCCGAGGACTTCCGCTACACCCGAAGCGTCTGCTGGAAGCGCTTCGCGGCGCTTCCATGGATGAAGAGCATCGTACTCTTATGAGTGCGGTGATTTAGAAGGTTTTGTCCGCCAAGAGCGGACTAACCGAAGCTTGCACCAGCCTCCTAATAGGCTTTGAGGTAAGTAATAAAAATGCATGAAATTACCACCCGATAGGTAGTAGCCCCTGTTACTCTGTTTGGTGTTCGGAAAGAAAGACCAAACGGAGGGTCAATTATAATCTGCAGGAGTCTAACATTAAGTTTGAATGTGAGTAAGCAGGCTATGCTACTTGCCGCTGCTGTCCGTACGGCCGAGATCGCCGGACTAAAACAAGACCTGGAGCAGGCGCAGGGAGAGCTCGACCTCACAAGGAGGCAGCTCGAAGAGAACAAAGGTGAGCGATTCCCCGCTCTCATATAATGAAGGATAGATAAAATTGGTTATTCTAACGACGAAGCGTCGTGATTTTGTAACAGGGGCCACCACCGAAGTGGCGTCTCTGAAGAAAGCACTGTCCGAGGCCGAACACAAGGCAGCCTTGGAATGCAAGGAGCGTGAAAAGCAAGATGCTAGAGTGGGCGAGGTACAACAAGAGCTCCAGGAGCTCGGCAAAAAGTTCGAGTCCATGGAGCATGAGCTTAAGGCGAAAGAGGCCGAGCTTGTGAAGGCCCTTGCAAGTATAAAAGACGCCATGGACGAAGCCGAGAAGGCACAACAGGAAATCCAGGAGGCCAAAAACATAGCGGCGGGTAAGAAATTCTTTATGCAAAGCAAACATGTGGAGGAGGCGTTTCTTTTACTTACCCGAGTTCGGAGCTCTCTAGGGGCATTCGCAGATCTGCCACACAACATATCAGATGCCGCGGAGTTCTACCATGCCCAGGAGGGGAGCTCAACAGAGAAGCTGTTCTGGTACCAGTATGCTGGGGCCGAACATCCAACGCCTCTGAGTGACCAACTGAAGCAGTTGGTTGAACTCCACAGGGCGGCCAAAGTGGCGATGAAGGATTTCATAGTCCGGATGTGGCCCGGTGAGCCCCTGCCCACCAGCTACTTTGGCCTGATCAAGCGGATGGTGAATGCCTGTCCGCGGCTTGAAGTGATGAAACGATCCGTTTGCATTGAGGGTGCCCGCCGGGCCTTTGCCCGTGCGAAGGTGCATTGGAGCAAGCTGGATGCGGAGAAGCTGGTGAAGGACGGGCCACCGGAGGGCAAGGCGCATCGCTATCCCGAGGAATATTATGAAGGCGTTATGAAGGGCGCTCGTCTCGTGGCCGATGAATGTACCAAGGACACAATTTTAGAATGAATTCACTTCTATCATGTTTGTAATATAAGGATGAAGTTACTTGCTCTATGTAGCGCTTTTTGATTTAAAATATTACCTTCTGTGCGGCTGTTTATAAAATTCTGAAAGTAGGCCAGTCATCGGCTTCCGCCCCCATGCAACTAGTACTGTGGTGTTCGTGGAAAACCCAGACACTCTTTATCCAAATGTTTGGTCCCTTAAGGAGGTGTCCGGCACAGCAAACAAGGCAATCGGACTACGCGGCTTTATAACTTTCACTTAGCCATAGAAGTCTACAATTTTAAATTTCGGTGAAGCCCCTAGAATCCGGAAGGCCGAATTGGGGCGCTATATACACCTAGATCGGACGAAGCCGATTTATTGCCTAAAGCGGAAAAATCTTTAAGGATTTTAAGACCTCTCGAACAGCGACCAGCTCTCGCCACATCATGCCGGCCAGTTTTCGGCTTTCTCTACTGAGGTGCTCGTCCGGAAGAACCGAGACACAATTGCAGTAGTTCTCCCTGCGCTACCTTAGCCGATATAACGGAATGTAAGGTACCAAAACAAGGGAGCCGGGCTAACCCAACTGTAGACCCAAGACATGATTCGGAGCTGATGCATATAGTGCTATAAGTTCGGGGTGCCGCTCTGTTGAAAGTGTTCGGACTTGTCTTACCGTATTATGGGGCGCCATAAGAAGCCCCTGGCAAACTGAATGTACCAAGGTGTACGGATGCAATATAAAACATATGTAAGAAAAATTGCTCAAATAAGAATAATAAGTTGACGCTATATATGATCTCCATTGATGAATAATACGTTTAAGCGTATGTTTACAATGAATGCATTAAGCGGAGATAAATAGGACTATTTGACATATCCTATCCAGGGGCAAGCCACGTACAGATAGATAAAACAGGTATAACAATCGTAAATAGATTCCACCTGGGTCTTTCCTTCTGTGCGCAAAACCTGTTGCCTCCTTGGTTTTCTCTCCTATGTAAGTCCGACAATCCGGCTCTTCTGAAGAGGCTGCACTAAAGCAATGTCCTGAAAGGTAAAAGGAAAGGTTATGAAGGTATGTTGTGGTGATACCGCACTGTTGACTGAGCCACTGCTGCGCCTCCGCCTGTGCCCATGGTATTTTGAGTGCATAATTGTGTACGCGTGGCGCGAATGCTGCTTTGATGGGATTTGAGCGGAGGCCGGGCTGCTAGTCGCGCTCTTGGCGTGCCTGGTGATCCTGTTGCGGGGTGCTCCAGACTCGCTTGACGGTGCTTGAGGTTGTCGTCGCTGGATTGGTGGTTTGCCGAAGGAGGCCGCATTGTACTTATGCCACGAGGGCTGCAGTATGCTCTTCTATACGGAGAGAGCGGTCCATGTTTCCGTTGACTGTTATGACCCCGCGCGGGCCTGGCATCTTGAGCTTAAGGTATGCATAGTGTGGTACCACGTTGAATCTAGCGAATGCGGTTCGTCCGAGCAGTGCATGGTAACCACTACGGAAAGGGACGATATCGAAGATTAACTCTTCGCTTCGGAAGTTGTCCGGAGATCCGAAGACCACTTCCAATGTTATGGAGCCTATACAACGGGCCTCTACTCCTAGAATTACACCTTTAAAGGTGGTTTTGGTGGCCTTGATCCTTGAAGGGTCAATGCCCATTTTGTGCACTGGGTCCTGGTAAAGCAGGTTCAGGCTGCTGCCGCCGTCCATAAGGACTCGCATGAGGTGGAATCCGTCGATGATTGGGTCTAAGACTAATGCGGCTGAGCCGCCGTGACGGATGCTAGTAGGATGATCCCTATGATCAAAGGTGACCGGACAAGCTGACCATGGGTTGAATTTGGGGACGATCGGCTCCATCGCATAGACATCCCGTAGTGCTCGCTTCCGTTCCCGCTTGGGGATGTGAGTGGCGTAGATCATGTTGACCGTTTTCACCTGGGGGGGGGGGAATTTCTTTTGTCCCCCCGTGTTCGGACACTGGGGCTCTGTGTCATCATTGCTGTGCAGCCCCTTGGCCTTGTTTTCGGCATTTATTTTGCCGGCCTGTTTGAACACCCAACAGTCTCTATTTGTGTGGTTGGCTGGCTTGTTTGGGGTGCCATGAATTTGGCACGAGCGCTCCAGTATGCGGTCCAGACTAGACGGTCCCTGATTGTTTCTTTTGAACGGCTTCTTCCGCTGACCGGACTTGGATCCGCTGAATCCGGCGTTTACTGCCGTGTCTTCAGTGTTGTCGCCGTTGTTCCGTCGCTTGTGTCTGTTGCGTCGTGGCTTGCCGTTATTGTCACGGACATCGGAAGTGCCGGAATGTGGCGTGGTGCTGCTGCGAGCCAACCAGCTATCCTTGCCCGCGCAAAAGCGGGTCATTAGTGTTGTGAGGGCTGCCATGGACTTGGGTTTTTCCTGGCCGAGGTGTCGAGCGAGCCACTCGTCGCGGATATTATGCTTAAAAGCCGCCAGGGCTTCGGCGTCCGGACAGTCAATTATTTGGTTCTTTTTAGTTAGGAACTGGGTCCAGAATTTCCTGGCTGACTCTCCAGGCTGTTGATTAATGTGGCTCAAATCATCTGCGTCCGGTGGTCGCACATATGTGCCCTGGAAGTTGTCGAGGAATGCGTCTTCCAGGTTTTCCCAACTGCCAATGGAATTTGCTGGCAGGCTGTTGAGCCAGTGTCGGGCTGGTCCTTTGAGCTTAAGGGGAAGATACTTGATGGCGTGTAGATCATCTCCGTGGGCCATGTGAATGTGGAGAAGGAAATCTTCGATCCATACTGCGGGGTCTATTGTGCCATCGTATGATTCGATGTTTACGGGTTTGAGCCTTTCTGGGAATTCATGATCCATCACTTTGTCAGTGAAGCAGAGGGGGTGTGCGTCGCCTCTATGCCGGGCTATGTGGCTACGCAGTTCGGATTGGTCTGTGTTGATGTAGTCGGCCCAGCCGGACTTGTTAATAATGTGTCCGATGTGACAGTCATCATCGCGCGCTGGGGCTCGCCCCCGCGATCCATAGATCGATCTTGGCTGTCTTGCTTTGTTTTCCAGTATGTCTTGCAGGTCTTGCCTATTGCCCGGGGCCGTAGTGTATTGCGTGGGGGTGCGGGCTGGTATTCGGGCTCATATCCCGTTTTATCCCGGCCATAGTTTGGCCGGTCAGCCGTTTGGCGCTCGAGTCCGTATTCCTCGGCTGCCAGGACTTCAGTCCATCTATCTGTGAGCAGGTCTTGATCAGCCTGGAGTTGCTGTTGCTTCTTCTTCAGGCTCCTCGCGGTGGCAATAAGCCGGCGTTTGAAGCGCTCCTGCTGCACGGGAGCCTCGGTTACGCCGAACTCGTCGCCGCCGAGGCTAATCTCGTCTTCGGAGGGTGGCATATAATTGTCCTCCTCCGGATATCCGTTGGTCATCTGTTCGTCTGAGCTGACCTGCTCATCTTCCTGTTCGGCCTGCTCGAAGGCGGGCTGGTCAGGGTTGTATTCCTCTTCGGCACCATCCGGATTGCTTTCATCTCCGGGGCTGGTATTGATGTGGCGGGGCTTGGAGTGGCGCCGACGGCGCCCATGCTTTGCTTTTCTCCCTGAGGGGTTATCCTCCGTTGCCTCATCGCCATTGGTTTCCTTCGGAGTGTCCACCATATATATATCATATGAAGAGGTGGCTTTCCACCGCCCTGTGAGCGGTGGCTCCTGTACTTCTCCTGCATCGTCGTCCATACCGTCTATGTCTTCAGAGTCGAAGTCAAGCACGTCGGTCAAATCATCGACCGTGGCTATGAAGTGGGTGGTGGGTGGGCAACGAATTCCTTCGTCGCTAGCTTCCCACCCGAGTCGGACATAGTTCGGCCAAGAGCCTCCTGACAAATAGAGAGAATTTAATGAGTTCATCATGTCGCCAAAGGGCGAGTACTGGAAGATATCTGCAGCGGTAAACTCCTTTACCGGAGCCCAACCTGGCTCGGCTGGCTCGAGGGTGTGCGGACCGGAACCCACAGCCGGATACGAGTCCGGGGGTCCGGAATTACAGGCTTCCTCAGAAGTGAGGCCTGTGTTTGGCTTTACCGCCAATGAGTGTGCAGCCTGTGGGGCGGGGCCCATCCCTCCGTCCTTAGGCAACGCATCTTGCTCCGAATTTAGGTCTGGGGCTATGGCAGGGGTGATATTTCGAACATTGTCCGACAGCAGGTCTAGGCCGTGCTCATCGCGACTGTCCGGTGTTCCTGGCACAGGCCCGAATCTGTCGAAGATCAAGTCTCTGCGAATATCCGCCGTGTAGTTCAAGTTTCTGAACCTGACCTGGTGGCCAGGGGCGTAGCAGTCGATCTGCTCCAGATGACCAAGCGAATTGGCCCGCAGTGCGAAGCCACCGAACACGAAGATCTGTCCAGGGAGAAAAGTCTTCCCCTGGACCGTGTTGCCGATGATTGAAGGCGCCATCAAGCCTTGTAACGACGACACAGAGGAACTCTCAATGAAAGCACCAATGTTGGTGTCAAAACCGGTGGATCTCGGGTAGGGGGTCCCGATCTGTGTGTCTTAAGCTGATGGTAACAGGAAGCAAGGGACACAATGTTTACCCAGGTTCAGGCCCTCTCGATGGAGGTAAAACCCTACTTCCTGCTTGATTAATATTGAAGATATGAGTAGTACAAGAGTAGATCTACCACGAGATCGTAGAGGCTAAACCCTAGGAGCTAGCCTATGATGGTATGATTGTAATTGTGATCGGCCTTCTAAGGACCAACCTCTCCAGTTTATATAGACACCGGAGAGGGCTAGGGTTTACACGGAGTCGGTTACAAGGAAGGAAATATAATATCTGGATCGCCAAGCTTGTCTTCCACGCAAAGGATAGTCCCATCCGGACACGGGATAGAGTCTTGAGTCTTGTATCTTCATGCTCCAATAGTCCGGACGATGTATATAGTCTGGCTGTCCGGATACCCCTTAATCCAGGACTCCCTCAATCACTCATAAGCTACTGTGCTTTAGGTGCTGGTGCAGAAATCTCTTCTTCTTCCTCTTCCATCATGGAAGGTTTTCTAACAACCCTGGCCATGGTCTTCTTGACCCTTTCCTTCCTCTTCTTCTCTGTCACTTCTGGCTCTTTGGGATCAGATTTCTCAGTTTCTTTAGTGGATCCTCTGACCTTCAGCATAGGAGTCCTTTTGGCTAGAATTTTCCTATTCAGTCCAGGCTTAGTGGTTGCAGCTGAGTCATATTCTTTCTTGAGCACCTTTCTGTAAGTGGCTTCATCCTCTTCTGCCACATAATCTTCATCCTCAGAGTCTGAGGTTCTCTTCTTTCTGGCCCTGGTGGCAGCTTTGGGTATGTTGCTTGGGATGCTTCTGCTGCCATCATCTAAGGAACTGGAGGGACTAGTGCCCTCACTCATGTGTACCTGCTCCTCTGACTTGTTCTGGCTGTCACTTTGATCGGACATGTTGCAAACACTGACAGCTGACCATGTGAATAGATATAGATGAGATACAGGGGATGAGCATCACCAAATACTGAGGTTTTTGCAAAAGAATGGGTTAAAAAACTTAGTTTTAGTTTTGCACAGAAAGCATTTCGGATCTACCAATTTGTAAACTCGGTGATACCGAAGCAGCTTTAGGAACCTAAACTAGTGAACTCGGTCAGACCGAGTCACAGTTCGGTGGCACCGAGGCTGCTAGGGTTTCACAAGGTTCTGAACTCGGTCTCACCGATTTGCAATTTTCGGTCAGACTGAGAATCACATGTGAAATGGCCTTGTCCAAATCGGTGGAACCGATTTCTACAACTCGGTGGGTCTGAGATGGTTTCGGCGGAAACCTAACCCTAAATTTTCAATCCAAACCTAATCTACGGAGTGCTTTGACTAGATAAGATAGTTTCAATCGTGGCAAGATTCATGGCGAACACAATATGCTAGGAATCAGATAGGGATAGTACAAAGATCAAGTCCATACCCTAGTTTGGTGAAGGACTCGCTATGGCAGCAACGACGGAGATGATTCCCATTGACGGCGACGGAGACCAGTGGCAGGAGGCAGCTGGCGACGAGGAGGACGATCCGAGACCCTGGAGGCAGAGCAGGCTGAGCACGGGCGAAAGAGTTCAGAGAAAATTTCCAAAGTTCTACCCGTGGGTATATATAGCCCGACCCTGTCGGTGTGACCGAGTGGAACAACTTGGTGGCACCGAGATGCAATACTGCAAGCAGTTACTGCAACTCAGTGTGACCGAAAAGTTCAAATCGGTTGCACCGAGATTGAAAACCTAGATCGACTTAGTGATCTCGGTATGACCGAAATGGAAGAATCAGTCAGACCGAAACACACAAAGAAGTTTTGGAAGTTTAAGTCTATGACGAATCGGGGACTCCGAGTGCTCCTCACACAGAGTGGTTTGAATCTGACTTGATCAAATTTGTGATGTAGCATGAATAGAGTTTGAGACGAGAAAAGCATAGATAGCTAGAGAAGGTTCTTAGGCATTCTTGTCCATCCACTTGGCAAAAAAGGAAAGAATCCAAACAATCAAAACTACAAGTGGATATCCTCGAATGAGTAAAATATGCAACCAACATGCTCACACAATAAAATGACAAATGAAATATGTGGCAAAGCATGCACAGCCATTCTAGCATCTATCAAGCAATTTGCGATGACTAGGTCATCTATATATGAGTATATTGACTTAGGAGTCAAATGAGAACATTTGATCATAGGTCATACTCATCGTTTAAGCTCAAGTGGGGTTACCACTTTTACATAATGCATTGATATGTTCACATCATTAGAGTTGCTTTATCTCAATTCTTAGAGTAAAGCTCCCCTAGATGTGAGATCCCCCCTTAGAGGGATGAACTAACCTTGGGTTTTGTTGATGATGACTTCATGTAGGTGTTGAAGATGTGGATGCTCAATGTTGATGTGGATCATTTGGAGCAATCCTTTAGAGTGAGTTGCACTTTCAATAACTACACAGGTTAGTCCCACAAGAAACAAACAAGGATATCCATAGACATAGAGTGATGAACACACAAAATGATGTCTATGAAAGCATTAGGTTACCTTGTCCCTTGTCTTACCAACAAGAGGGTTTGTGACTCCATGAACTAGTGCAAGATGTGGAAGTTGATTGCACTTGTCCTTGCCAAAATGATATGAGTGAAGTATGTTGGCGGAATCACCCTCAAGAACTCTCTAGTTCTTCTTCGTCACGGTCCACACCATCTTGATGGGAATCCTTGGAGTTGTAGTCATACTTGATGAAGTAGAACTTGACGTAGTCTTGGGAACCCACTTGACCAAGGCCTTGGGAGCTTCTTCAAATGCATCAATCTCGTCTTGAAGCTCATCCTTGCCTTTTTTCTTGTGGTCTTGTGGAGGAAGATCATCTTGAGCTTGTGTCCCCTTGAAGGAAGTAGGATCATACAAGCGCATTTATGTCTTATCATGTCGGGCTGCTCCCTAGGCTATAAATAGCTGCCCCCTTTAACAACTAGCTGGTTGGCTTCTCCGAGAGAAACTGACACTTGTGATTTGAGAGCATCCCATCCTCCGAGGACTTTGAGCGAAATCATCAAGTGAGGAAAAACTCGAACCCCAACCTACAAACCCCAAAGTGATTGAGCATCACTGAAGAGACTGATCCTGCATGGATCCGACGCTTGTTTCCTTTGAAGACTGTGCTTCTTCCAGATGGTTAGGCGTCAAGGTCTAGAGCATCCAAGAGGAATTATGGATCGCCGAGTGACCGAGTTTGTGAAGGTTCGGAAGTCACCTGAAGACTTACCACGAGTGATTGGGCGAGGTCTGTGTAACCTTAGCTCAAGGAGAATACGGTGAGGACTGTGTGTCCAGGACTGGGTGTCCTCGAGTTTAAATAGTCAGCCGCTCCAACCAGATGTACAACTGAGACAGCAGTTGGAACTGGTCTACCAAATCATTGTCTTCACCGAACTAACTAGTTCTATCTCCTCAACTCTTTCATTTCCTCATGTATGTTGTTGTGTGCCTGTTCATATCTGTCTGAAGACATTGACTGAAGACTTTCTCAATTTCCTCAGTTCTATTTCTTCAGTCTGTCCGTCTTCTTCCTTGTGTTATCCTGTGTTTACGCTTTCTGTACTCTGTGCTTGTCTTCATTTCATATGATGACTATGCCTGTGTTCTGTTATGTTTACTTCTGAGTACTTATTCCGCTGCAAGTAGTTCTTCATTTAGGAATTTCCTCACCAGCAAATTCCTCAGTGAAGAATTCATAAAAATCGCCTATTCACCCCCCCTCTAGTTGATATAATGCACTTTCAATTGGTATCAGAGCAAGGTACTCCCTTGTTCTGTGTGATTTTGGTTTAACCGCCTGGAGTTTTAGTTATGTCAACCACAGGTATGATCAAGGTCTCTGCTGGGTGTCCTACCTTTGATGGAATGGACTACCCCTACAGGAAGAATAAGATGCGAATGCATCTTGAGGCAATTGACAACGATCTCTGGTATGTTGTGGAAAATGGCGTTCCCTCAGTCACACCTTCCCTGAATGCTACTGATGTGAAGAGATTCAAGCAACTCGATTCTCAACCGAAGAATATCATATGTGGCCATCTGAACAAAGGGCAATATGGTAGAGTGAGTGCTTTGGAAGCTGCTAAGCTTATCTGGGATAGGCTCTCCAAAGTAAATGAAGGAGTCTCAACTCAACGTGACTCTCGTGTTGACGTCCTTCGCAATCTCTTCAACCACTTCAAAAGACTCGACAATGAAAATGTTCAGCAAACCTTCGATCGCCTCACTGATATCTCAAATGAGCTTCAAGCGCTTGGCGCCACTGACATCACTGACCATGAGGTGGTGAAGAAATTGCTGAGATCGCTCGATTCTTCATTTGACACTCTAGCACTGATGATTCAAGAGCATGTTAATTACAAGTCACTTGATCCTGCTGATATCCTCGAGACGCTAAACACTCATGAGTTCCAGCTTGCTGAGAAGAGAGATCTCTATGGCTCGAGCTATGGTAAACCACGTGCTTTGAAGGCCAATGCAGTCTCTGAGTCTGAAGAAGAGGACTCCACTAGCAGCCTTGGTGATCCTGAAGAACTGAGCCAGGAACTAGCATTGCTCTTGAAATTTTTTTAGAAGTTCTCAAGACGTGGTCGCTTTAGAAAATCCTCAAGGAGCAATGATTCCTCATCCAATGACTACAAGAAAATGCTATGTCACAAGTGCAAGAAACCTGGTTATTACATTCAAGATTGTCCTCAGTGGGATAAGGAATTGAGGAAGAAGAAATACAAGGATTACAGTTCTGATGATGCCAAGAAGAAGAAGAAATCTTCAAAGTCGTCATCATCAAAATCCTCAAAATCTTCATCTCACAAGAAGAGTAGCTCCAAGAAGGCTCGAGCATTCATAGGCAAGGAAATGGATTCTGAGGCTGAATCTGAGGATCATGAGGAAGAGGAGGCATCCGAGGAGTCCGAGTCTAGTGTGGCAAGCCTGGCTCTTGCTACCGCGTTCGTCAGCAAGTCTATCTTCAACTCTGAAGAAAATGGCAACACCAACAGTGCCGATGAAGGCAATGATGACTACGCTCTCACCTATTGCTTCATGGCAAAGGGTGCCAAGGTAACTAAATACCCCTCCTCTGAATCAAGTGAGGATGAATCTGATGAAAATCTTAAGCCTAGCTACTCTAAACTTGCTAAAATTGCTATGAAACAACAAAAGGCTATTGATAAGCTTCAAAACATGCTAGACAAAAGTGATGATATGTTGGGTGAATAAATGGATCGCACTAAAAACTTAACTGAAAATCTTCAGAGACTTCAGTCTAAGTTTGACAATCTTCAAAGTCATCATAACACTCTCTTATCTGATCACGAGAAGCTTTCTTATGAATTTCTTCAAAGAAAGAAAGATCTTGAGAAGCTAAGAGTGAGTTATGAAGATCTTCAGAAGGAGCGTGATTCATTACTAGCTCAACAAAACAGCGCTACTCAGGAAGAATTTGATCCGCCATGTCTGAAGTGCATTGAACGTGACTCTGCTAATTCTTCACCTGAATGTTCAAATGCTTCTAATGTTACAAATTCTTCTCCTGTCTCTGCTATCACTAATTCCTCATCTGAGGACAATGCAAGTATCACTGATGATGCAGGGGTGAAGGAATTGTACATGACAGGCATGTACAAAAGCCTCAAAGGGCATCCGACTCTTTGTGATGTGCTCAAAAAGCAGATCCTCAACAGAAACCCTAGGAAAGAGGGTATTGCCTTTGAGAGGAAACTAAATGCTGATGGAACATATTGGAAGCCTGAGCAGTACCCCAAAACCTCATGGGTTGCTGCAAAGGGACCTCCAGTTGATCCATCCAACTTATCTGGCTTTACATGTGAAACTCCTCATTCTTCTGATGAGTCATTTGACTCTAACTATAAACTGTTCAAAAATCAGAATGGTGAAGTATTTGCTAGATATGTTGGGACTAATTGCAGGAACGGTTACCCTATGAAGAAAGTCTGGGTTCCCAAAAGTTGCCTTGAAAGCCTTCAGGTGAATGTCCTCATCACACCACTTGTGAAGAATAGGAACTCCAGATCAAATTCTTCATATGAACCAAATACCTCATATGGATCCAAGTCCTCAAGTGGACCAAATTCCTCACATGGATCAAATTCCTCAAAAGGATCAAAGTCCTCATATGATCGTCATCGTGCTAACCCTTCTGTTTCGCAGGGTAGAGCTAAGGGCTATGAATATGTGCATTATTCTTCAAATCATTATGTTCATAAGTCCTCGAAGAATTTCTCTGCTTATTCATATGCTTATCCTAACCCCTCTTATGTGAAACGAAGTGGACTGGCGTCTATGCCACCTTTCTCATATGGTGCTCACAGAGTGATGAATTCTTTGCCACCCCTCCAGATGTGGGTGGTGAAGAAAAAGAACTAATCTCTTTTGCAGGGTCAGGTCTCCAGTCGTGCTCAAAATGACTAAAGAATTTGCTGGAGACCTGAACAGTGCCTGATAGGACGCAGGCTAATCATGATGAAATGAACTTTCATTTCACACGTCCTCCTAACAGCTTGTTCGTTTTAATTGCTCGAAGAAATTGATCTGATGATATTGACGTCATATTCTTCACTGATGAAGTATATGAGTTTGTAAGATGCACTAATTCATCTGCAGGATGATCAATCCAAAGCCAATGAGTGGGTCCTCGATAGTGGATGTACAAATCACATGACTGGTGACAAGAATCTATTGATGGATGCTCCTTTATCACCGTCACATCTAAAGCATATCATCTTTGATGACAAAGGCAAAAGTCAGGTATTGGGTCTAGGTAAGGTTGCAATCTCTAAGGACATACACATGGACAAAGTCATGCTTGTCTAGTCCTTAGGTTACAACCTCATGTCTGTCTCAATGCTTTGTGATCTTGATATGGTTGTTGTCTTTGGCAAGTATCGTTGTGTTGTGATCTTGGAAGCTGACAATTCCAAAGTCTTCGAAGGCTTTAGGAGAGGAGACTTGTACATTGTTGATTTGTCTACAGCACCACAGCCTGTCGTGTACTTACATGCAAAAGCTTCAGAAGGCTGGCTATGGCATCGACGACTTGGTCATGCTGGCATGAGGAATCTGCACACGCTCGCGAAGAAGAAGCATGTCATTGGCATTGAGAATGTCAAATTCCTCAAGGATCACTTATGCGGAGCCTATGAAGCTGGGAAGATGACAAAGGCCAAGCATCCAGCGAAGACTATCATGACTACCACTCGACCATTTGAATTGCTTCACATGGATCTCTTCGATCCTAATCATTATTCTGCTGTTACAAATGATGCATCTCTATATGGCTTTGTTATTGTTGATGATTATTCTCGTTACACATGGGTGCACATTGTCACTTACAAACATGAGGTGCAGGAAGTCTTCAAACGATTTTCCTCGAGGGCTTCAACCAACTTTGGTGTGAAGATCAAACACAACAGAAGTGACAATGGGACTGAGTTCAAGAATTCCGGTCTTGATGGCTATCTTGATGAACTTGGTATTACTCATGAGTTATCTTCTCCTTATACTCCTCAGCAGAATGGCGTCGTGGAGCGCAAGAATAGAACCCTCGCTGAAATGGCTTGCACTATGCTTGATGAATACAAAACACCTCGTCGGTTCTGGATTGATGCAATTGATACCGCTTGCCACATCATCAACATAGTATATCTTCACAAATTCTTCAAGAAGACTGCCTATGAATTCCTCACTAACAAGAAACCCAATGTGAGTTACTTCAAAGTCTTCGGTGCTAAATGTTGGATTAGAGATCCTCATCACAATTCTAAATTTGCACCGAAAGCACATGCGGGTTTCATGCTTGGTTACGGAAAGGACTCGCACACCTACAAAGTATTCAACAACGTTCTTCACAAGGTTGTCAAAACTATGGATGTGCGGTTCGATGAAACTAATGGCTCACAAAGAGAGCACCTATCTTCTGTGATAGATGAACCAGCACCTGAGGATTCTATCAAGTTCAAGGCTACTGAGGATGTCATTCCTACTGAAGAATCTACTGAAGAATTCATTCCAGAACATGATGAACATCAAGCTGGCACACTTGAAGAAAATGGTGCTGAAGAAAATGCTCCTGAAGGAAATGCTGATCAAATTCCTCGAAGACAACCCACTCATCCTCACATTGCAAATGAAGTGCAAGTCGAGAAGATCATCGATGACATTCGAGCACCAGGTCCTCTCACTCTCTCAAAGGCTTCACATTTATATAAATTTTGTGGGCAATTTGCTTTTGTCTCTATCACAGAGCCCACTAAGGTAGATGACGCATTTCTGGAGCCTGAGTGGATTCAAGCTATGCAAGAAGAATTACATCAGTTCGAGCTCAACAATGTCCGGGAACTGGTCAAACGACCAGATCCTCGCAAGCACAACATCATTGGCACAAAATGGATCTACCGCAACAAGCAAGATGAAAATGGCCTTGTGGTGAGGAATAAGGCACGGTTTGTAGCTCAAGGCTACACACAGGTTGAAGGAATTGACTTCGATGAAACTTTTGCACCAATTGCTAGACTTGAGGCTATTCACATATTACTTGCTTATGCTAACCATCATGATATTATCTTACAACAAATGGATGTGAAAAGTGCATTCCTCAATGGTAAGCTTGAGGAAGAAGTATATGTTGCTCAACCACCAGGTTTTGAAGATCCAAAGAATCCTGACAAAGTCTTCAAACTCAACAAGGCCCTGTATGGCCTCAAGCAAGCCCCTCGGGCGTGGTATGATACTTTGATGGAATTCTTCATGAAGAAAGGCTTCAAACCCGGTTCACTCGACCCAACTCTTTTCACTAAATCTTATGATGATGAATTGTTTGTGTGCCAAATATATGTTGATGATACCATTTTTGGCTGTACTGACCAACGATATAGTGATGAATTTGCCTATATGATGAGTGAATAATATCAAATGTCTATGATGGGAGAATTGAAATTCTTTTTAGGTCTTCAAATTTGTCAACATCACAATGGCATATTCATATGTCAGGAGAAATACCTCAAGGATGTATTGAGAAAATTCAGCATGCAAGATTGCAAAGGGGTCAAAATTCCAATGCCTACAAATGGCCATCTATGCACTGATGAAAATGGTAAAGACTTCGATCAAAAGGTATATCGCTCCATGATTGATTCTTTATTGTACCTATGTGCATCTAGGCCGGATATTATGCTTAGTGTTTGCATGTGTGCCCGATTTCAAGCTACACCGAAGGAATCACACCATAAGGCTGTGAAGCATATTCTTCGATACTTAGCTCACACACCAACACTTGGATTATGGTATCCCAAGGGCTCTAGTTTTGATCTCATTGGATATTCTGACTCTGACTATGCTGGCGATCGCGTGGACCGCAAGTTAACATCTGGCACATGTCATTTCCTCGGACGATCTTTGGTCTGTTGGTCCTCGAAGAAACAGAACTGTGTATCTCTCTCCACTGCAGAAGCTGAGTACATTGCTGCTGGATCGTGCTGTGCTCAACTACTATGGATGAAGCAAACACTCAAGGACTATGGTGTCAACGTGAAGAATGTGCCTCTCTACTGTGACAATGAGAGTGCCATCAAGATTGCTCATAACCCAGTTCAGCACTCGAAGACCAAGCACATCCAGATTTGTCATCATTTTCTTCGTGATCATGTGTTGAAAGGCAACATCTCTATCGATCACGTCAGCACTGAGGATCAACTGGCCGATATCTTCACTAAGCCCTTGGATGAGAAGAGATTTAGCAAGTTGCGGTGTGAGCTAAATATCCTAGAATCTTCGAATGTTCTTTGAAATGGACACACATCCTAACACTTATGCTGACTTGATGACTTAGATGTGCAACACACAAAGTAACGTTTTTCTTCAATCAATGAAGACTAACCCTCTAAGTGTGAAGAAATTAATGAAGAAATTGATTCTTAGAGCCCTACGACAATTGTACGCGGTGTCTGAAATCAACTTTCTTATACGGTGGGTTACGCCACCACCCAAAGTTGAAAATCTTAAATATAAGTTTTTCTTCATTTTTGACATTCCTCAGTTTTTCAAATTCTTCAACTTTGCAGTGTCTTCGCTCTTTCCGATGTTATATATATATATATATATATATATATATATATATATATATATATATATATATATATATATATATATATGAGTTTTATGTCCTCTACAACATTCACTTAGTGCTATTTCTTCAAGTTGTTTTCTTCTACTAAGTGAATGTGATCGGACCCTTCCCCCTCTATGCTAAACTCAACCCAATCTATTCACAAATTCCTCATATGCGTTCTATTTTAAACTCGTTCAAAATCTTCACTGTGTCCTTGACAGCTGAAGAAATTGCGAATGAAACTTTTAAACTTATCTTATCTAAATTTTTGGCTTTGCCGCTCAAACTGTTCCGCTTCTCATGATAAATACTTATCTAGTCACCCACGATCCTACACGATCTCCACCTCTCAGTACGTGGGTGACACATGTCAAGCGAATGAGAAGGGGCCAGGGGCATGTTCGTCCTATTTCCTTGGTTGAATAGTTTTTTCACTCTCTCTATAAATACCCCTGTGTCTTCCTCACTTCTCTTTCACCTCGCTCGCGCTCTCTCCTGCTCGAGCTTCCCCAAAACCCTAGCGCTACCGCTACTTCATCGTCGCCGGTGAGGAAGAGCTTCACTGCCTCGACCTCATCGCCGTCGTACTCGCGCCGGTTGCAGATTTCTTCACTCCGCCGCCGCCGTAGCCGTCTTCCTCTGCCAAGTTAGGGCATGGAAGATCTGACCTGACGAACTTCACATACGTTCTTCCCAGTTCGTCATGTTCTTCACTTAGGGTAATTAAAAGTTAATTTTATTGCTCGCTTTGATTCTCAAGTTTTCTTAAAAATCTTCAACGGTGTTTATTCTTCAAATCTTCACACACATTAACACCTCACATGTCATCTGCTCTTGATTCGTTTCTCTAAGCAATGATTTTCTTCAAGATTCCTCAATTGTGTGGATTCTCAATCTATACAACTCTGGAACCTAAGACAAAGAACGCTTAGTGAAATTCCTCTAGACTCACCTGGTCAAATTCTTCAAAACCTATTCTTTTTGAAAAACCTTTTGAGAACGCATATGACCTCTCCAAATTCCTCGCAACTATACTCTGTTCACAGGTACAAATGTCCGCTGCTAAATCACTAGGTTCTCATCAACTTAACTCATTTGCAGCGTTCCTCGAAGAAAAGTTGCACACCTCTTCAGAAACTTCAGTTGTTCATATTCCTCAGCTGAAGAAAATGGGTGACAAAAGGCCATAGAAGGGAGGAAAGAGGCATGAGGTCAATATTGCGTTTGAAATTGCTGAGGACATATACAAGGACTACTGCACACCTGATGAAGCCAAATTCGGCAAAGAGGACAAGAATCAGCGCAAGGTGCGCATACAAAGGATAGAGAGGAGATGGGCACGAGAATGGAGGGAGTACAGATATGTCACTCCCAAGTATATGAAGAAATTCGCACTCAACCCTCCATGCCCAAGACCTCCATTAGCACCAGGCCAGTTGGCAGATCCCACCAGCCTCAAGCGCGGTGACGATTATCCTGATGAATGGGACGCCAAGCCAAACTGGCTAAGCAAGCAAAGGAAGATGTGAAGAAATTCAACATAGACTCTGCTGCTGCTGCCTCTGCTGAGGCCTCTGCTAGTCAGCCAAAGAAGGCAAGGCACAAGAAGCCTGCGCACAAGTCCAGTGCTTCACCTTCAATGCCCTCACGGCCAAGCTCCTCTGCTATGCCATCAAGGCCAGATTCTTCAAGGCCCTCATGGAAAATTCCTCAGACTGCTCCTTCAAGGTCCTCAGCTCCTCCGTCAAAGTCTTCAGCTGCTCCGACAAAATCCTTGGCACCTGTGTATCTCGCCACGTGCCAAAGGACTCAAGGCTTCTCTATTGCCTCAGGAGCATCTGCAAGCTCCTCAGCTGCTCGAACTTCCTCAGTTGGTCCCTCACTGCTGAAGAAAAAGGCCACTGCTGGACGAGGTATTCGACCAAGTCCTCACAAGAAGCAAGTCGCTTTCCACGTGCCCTCTGATGATGATGAGGCGGATGATGAAGAACTTGCCAAAATCATCAGAAACAGGCAAGCCAGGGCCGCTAGAGCCAAAGGCATCAATGTGCCGCTGATGCTGGATCCAAAGTTGATCCTCGACTACATTAACCTATGGCACAAGGATCCTAACACGCCTTTGACGGAGATGAACCTCACTCCTGGTCAAAGTCATGTTCTTACTGCTTTCATTGAGGAATAAAAATGGAAACTTGAATAAGGCATAAGTTTGAAGAAAGCGCAATACAAGAAACAGTGCTACCTCAAGGAAAATGTCCTCACTCTCACTCCTGATCAGGTCCTTGCCTTGCAAGTGGAAATCAAACAACTGAGCGATGAATTTGATCGCTACTATGCTGATTGGAAGGGCGCCAAGGTGCGTTTCGTCAATCTGACGAAGAAATTCACTTCAAGTGTTGCTCCACCTATGCACGTTGAAGTTACTCAGGCTGAAGCATCTGCTCAGCCTACTGAAGAACTTGCCAGCACTGCTGATGACATTCAAGCTGCTGAAGAAAATGAGAGTGCCAGGGATGATGACTCCATTCCAGCCGCTGAAGATATTGCCAGGGCATCCACTAGTGGTGCTGAAAGCACAAGTGCTCCCTAGGTGGTTTTGGTAATTAATGTCAACATATCTCTTGTTGGACTAACACTTTTATCTAGTATATTTCAGATAAGTTCAACAATGGAGTGGCATGGACTAAAGGATGTGGGAACTCCTTCAAGATGCTAAGGACAAAGGATTGGCTCAAGCTTCAAGCTCAAGACTCTTCATTTTACATTTTAGTGATCCAAGATCACATTGAGTCTATAGGAAAATCCAATACTATCAAGGAGGGATGAGGTGTTGCTTAATGAGCCTCTTGCTTCAAGTGCTTAGTGATATGCTCCAAATACCCTCAACTACTTTCCCACTTCCACACATATGTCCTAAACCTAAAGTCAAACTCGGCCCCACTGATTCTTCCTATCCGGCGCCACCGAGTTTGGATGTCTTAGCCACTGCCACAAACCCTAGGAAAATTGGTTTCACCGATAGGGATCTCGGTCTCACTGAGATGGGATTGTAATCTCTCTATGTATGTCCATTATCAAAATCGGTCTCACCGAGTTTGAGCAATCGGTACTACCGAGATTACAATGCAAACTTTCTGGTTGACTCATTAACAAAATCGGTCCCACCGAGTTTGATAATCGGTCCAACCGAGTTTGCCTGACCAACTCTCTAGTTAGCTTATTACCAAAATCGGTCTCACCGAGTTTGTGTAATCGGTCTCACCGAGATTACGTTATGCCCTAACCCTAACCATATAGGTCCTACCGAGTTGCATGTTGGTCCCACCGAAAACCCTAACGGTCACTAGGTTTACTAAATAGGTCTGACCGAGTTTGTTGATTCGATCCCACCGAGATCGGTAAATTGTGTGTAATGGTTCGATTTTGTGTGGAGGCTATATATACCCCTCCACCTCCTCTTCATTCGTGGAGAGAGCCATTAGAATGAACCTACACTTCCAGCATCCTATTTCTGAGAGAGAACTACCTACTCATGTGTTGAGGCCAAGATATTCCATTCCTACGATATGAATCTTGATCTCTAGCCTTCCCCAAGTTGCTTTCCACTCAAATCTTCTTTCCACCAGATCCAAATCCTATGAGAGAGAGTTGAGTGTTGGGGAGACTATCATTTGAAGCACAAGAGCAAGGAGTTCATCAACAACGCACCATTTGTTACTTCTTGGAGAGTGGTGTCTCCTAGATTGGCTAGGTGTCACTTGGGAGCCTCCGACAAGATTGTGGAGTTGAACCAAGGAGTTTGTAAGGGCAAGGAGATCGCCTACTTCGTGAAGATCTACCGCTAGTGAGGCAAGTCCTTCGTGGCCGACGGACATGGTGGGATAGACAAGGTTGCTTCTTCATGGACCCTTCATGGGTGGAGCCCTCGTGGACTCGCGCAACCGTTACCCTTCGTGGGTTGAAGTCTCCATCAACGTGGATGTACGATAGCACCACCTATCGGAACCACGCCAAAAACATCCATGTCTCCAATTGCGTTTGAATCCTCCAAAACCCTTCCCTTTACATTCTTGCAAGTTGCATGCTTTACTTTCCGCTGCCCATGTACTCTTGCATGCTTACTTGCTATATGTTGTGAATGTTAAACTTGTGCCTAAACTCCACTTAAACTTAAGGAAATTTAAAAACTGCAACTTTGGTACTTAGTGTCTAATCACCCCCCCTTTAGACACCTCTTCTCAAGGTCCTACAAGTGGTATCAGAGCATTGGTATCAATTGCCTTGGTTTAATCACCATTGGAGGAAGATGGATGAGTCTAGTTTGGGGAGTCTTAGACATAGAGTGCCTATTCTTGATGGAGAGTATTTTCATGAGTGAAAAAAGGAGATACTTGTAATTTTCAATCAATATCATTTGAACAAGTACATTGCTAGCCCTTGTGCACCTTATGTTGATCCTATGCATCCAACCCATGATGAGTCAATTGACATGGTTAGGAATCTTAGAATCTTAGAACTGCCGAACTTATCCTTAGAGGATTGCCTAGAAACTTGATTGGATGTTTGCCTACTTTTAAGTGTGCCTACACTATATGGAAATTTCTTGAGGAACGATTTCCAGATTATTCATTGAAAAATCTAGATGAAATTCTCCATAAGTCTATTGCTTTGAGTAAGATCAATACTAGTGATCCTATGTTTGGCGATCGTCTATTTGAACTTACAAACCTTATGCATGCCGAAGGAAATGTTTGTATTATTAGTGACATTATTTCCGAAGCTATAAGAATTCATAGACAAGATCATTGTCAAACTCACTCTAACGAATCACCCTCTCTAGGATTTGATCCACCACATGACGATGTTGAACATGGATACTATGATGAGGATGATGATAGTGACTTCGATCTTGATGATGCAATGAGACATTTTGGTCTTATGGCAAATCTTCGGGCATATATGTCAGGAGGAAAGGAATGGGTTCTTGATAGTGGATGTACCGATCACATGACCGGAGATAAAGACATGTTTCATGAGCTTGCCGATAATGATGGTCCTCGAAAGTATGTCACTTTCGGTGACAACTCAATGGGTAAGGTGGTTGGCCTTGGTAAGGTGGCCATATCACATGATAGCTCCATACAAAATGTCATGCTCATTGAATCTCTTGGGTACAACTTACTTTCAGTATCTAGACTTGCTGATTTCGGTTTCAATGTCCTATTTACTGAAGTAGATTTCCAAGTGGTTCGTCGAGACAATCATAAAATGGTCTTTACCGGTGTGCGTAGAGGTGATCTATACATTGTTGATTTCACTAAAAAAGGCTCAACCTAAAACTTCCTTCATTGCTAAATTCTCAAAAGGATGATTATGGCATAGACGATTAGGTCATGTTGGTATGCGAAACCTTGACAAGCTTATTAAGGGAAATCATATCCTTGGAGTTAATGATGTCATATTTGATAAGGATAGACTTTGCAGTGCTTGTCAAGCAGGTAAACAGGTTGGAGGAAGGCATCCCGTGAAGAAAATCATGACCACAAAGAGGCCACTTGAGCTACTTCATATGGATCTCTTTGGTCCCAACTCTTACAAGAGTCTCGGTGGAAATTCTTTTGGTCTAGTTATAGTTGATGATTTTTCCAGATTTACGTGGGTGTTCTTTCTCCATGATAAATAGCAGGTCCAAAAGATCTTCAAAAACTTCGCTAGGAAGGCCCAAAATCAATTTGAAGTGAAGATCAAGAAGGTTCGCAGCGACAATGGAACGGAGTTCAAGAACGCAAATGTGGACACCTTTCTTGACGAAGAAGGGATTTCACACGAGTTCTCAGCTACATACACACCTCAACAAAATGGAGTTGTTGAGAGGAAGAACCGGACGCTCATCGAAATGGCGAGAACGATGCTTGATGAGTACAAGACGCCGAAGCACTTTTGGGTAGAAGCGGTTGAGACAGCTTGTCATGCAACAAATTGCTTGTATCTTCACAAGCTACTCGGCAAGACGGCATACGAGCTCCTCACCAGTAACAAACCCCAAGTTGGATAATTTCGAGTATTCGACTCAAAGTGCTACATTCTTGATAAGCATCATCATTCTAAATTTGCTCCTAAGTCTCATGAAGGTTTCCTACTAAGTTATGGCTCAAACTCTCACACGTACCGTGTCTACAACAATTTCACCCGAAAGGTTGAAGAGACGATAGATGTGAAGTTTGAAGAATCTAACGGCTCACAAGTAGAACAATTGCCAATTGATGTAGGAGACAAAGATCCTTCGGAAGCAATCCAAGACTTGTCTATTGGCAAGGTCCGTCCAACGGAGGTGAAGGAGAGTACCTCGTCCGTCAAAGTGGAAGCTTCTACTTCACGACAAGGTGAACCAAGAGTTGATACGGAAGCATCCACAAGTGGGACACACCAAGATGAAGAAAACGAGGAAGTGCATCAAGATGAACATCAACAACCTCCTTCTCCACCACGACAAGAGAACGACAACGCCAACAATGAAGAAGGCCAAGAAGAAGAACAAGATGAAGAAGATGTTCAACAAAGACCCAAGCAAAAGCTTTCACGAGTTCGAGCAAGAATTGCTAAAGATCATCCCGTCGAGCAAATCTACAATGACATTCAAACCGGGAGAATCACTCGCTCTAAAACTCGTTTAGCTAACTTTTGTGAAAACTATTCTTTCATATCTAGCATTGAACCTATGAAGGTCGAAGAAGCATTGGAAGATCCGGATTGGATAAATGCTATGCATGAAGAGCTACACAACTTTGAGAGGAACCAAGTTTGGACATTGGTTGAGAAGCCCGACAACAACCACAACATCATCGGTACCAAATGGGTGTTTCCCAACAAGCAATATGAAGATGGACAAGTAGTTCACAACAAAGCACGTCTCGTCGCCCAAGGCTACACACAAGTCGAAGGTATGGACTATGGTGAGACTTATGCTCCCGTTGCTAGACTTGAGTCCATTCGCATCTTACTTGCCTATGCTAATCACCATGATATCACCTTGTACCAAATGGACATTAAAAGTGCTTTTTTAAATGGTGAAATAGAGGAGGAAGTTTATGTTAAGCAACCTCCCGGCTTTGTCAATCCTAAGAAACCCAATCATGTTTACAAACTTCACAAAGCTCTTTATGGTCTTAAACAAGCTCCTAGAGCATGGTATAAATGCTTGACCAAGTTCCTTATTGAAAAAGGCTTTGAAGTTGGGAAAATTGATTCCACACTTTTTGCTAAAAGGGTTAATGTTGAACTATTTGTGTGCCAAATCTATGTTGATGATATTATATTTGGTTCAACTAACCCTCATTTTAGTGAAAAGTTTGGGAAGCTAATGTCGGAGAAGTTTGAGATGTCTATGATGAGTGAACTCAAATTCTTTCTTGGGTTGCAAATCAAGCAAACTAAGGAAGGAACTTTTGTCTCTCAAACGAAGTACACCAAGGACTTATTCAAGAAGTTCAATATGCAAGAATGCAAAGGTATGACTACACCCATGCCTACTAGTGGACATCTTGACTTAACCAAAGATGATGAACCGGTTGATCAAAAGGTTTATCGCTCTACGATTGGTTCATTGTTGTATCTATGTGCTTCACGTCCCGATATTATGCTAAGTGTGTGCATGTGTGCACGATATCAAGCTGCTCCTAAGGAATGTCATCTTAAGGCCGTGAAAAGGATAGTGAGATACTTAATCCATACACCAAATTTTGGCATTTGGTATCCTAAGAGGGCCTCTTTCGATCTTGTTGGCTACTCCGACTCGGACTATGCCTGAGACAAGGTTGATAGAAAGTCCACTTCGGGTACTTGTCAATTTCTTGGTAGATCTCCTGTGTCTTGGTCCTCCAAGAAACAAAACTCGGTATCCTTATCCCCTGCCAAAGTGGAATACATTGCCGCTGGTTCATGTTGTGCTTAATTACTTTGGATGACCCAAACTCTTAAAGATCATGGGATATATGTGAGACATGTTCCATTCCTGTGTGACAATGAAAGTGCTATCAAAATTGGTCATAATCCTGTGCAACATTCTCAAACTAAGTTAATTGAAGTTCATCATCATTTCATTCTAGATCGTGTTGCTAAGGGTGACATTGATCTTAAGCATGTTCGCACCGAAAAGCAATTAGCGGATATATTCACTAAAACTCTTGATGAGAAAGAGTTTTGCAGGTTAAGAGGAGAATTAAACATCATTGATGCTTCAAACTTGGAGTAGAAACTCCATTGGATACATGCAAGACATGAGCTTATGCCTAATCCTTGATATCTCTCTTATGATGGAAATCTTATGTCTTGGATATATTTGTATCTTGCATGATTATCTAACCCTTGTAGGTACTTGGTTGAATCAAATTCCATGAGGTTGTAATCTACTCATATCTTGAGCAATCTCTACATCACCAAGTCTCTACACAAGGTGGTTGAAGACAAGGAAGCACAAAACCATTTAAACATATCCTTTGACAAATTCTATGTTGAGATTCATGATTGTCATTTTTGGATACACAAGTGCTCTTCCTTGCAAGAACTAACCCATGTAGGTAGATGGACTCAAATTTCAAGTGGTGCTCCCAACTCTTGATGAGCTACATCAACCTTGAGCAAGCCACACAAGTTCAACTACATGGACATCACCACCAACCAAGGTATGTTATTCCATCTTAGAGAAGCTTTACTCCAAGTCATGAGTTAAAGCAACTCAACAAGATGTGAATACATCAAGATGCTTAAACGAAAAATGGCAACCCCATTTTGAGCTTAAACAATGAGTATGACCTATGATCAAGTGATCTCACTTGACTCCTAAGTCAATATACTCTAACATAGGTGACTTTGTCGCCGACCATCTCTAGATGAAGTTCTCTTGTGTTCTTTTCTATGTTTTTGCATTCGTTTCATGCATATGTCTTTCCCATTTCAAAAAAAAACTTCATCTAGATTTCTTTCTGTTTGCTCTGCATTTTCTGCACCCAATTCCTTGCATATCTTTCAGTTAATTCCTTGCAAATCTTTGTGAGATCTTACTAGTCTAGTGAGCTGAGGTCACAAGTGTTTTCTCTGCGATGAACTCCATTACACCAATTTGTTATTTTCGGTCCAACCAAAGCATACCACTCGGTGCCACCGATTTCACAACAGGAAAAACAGTTTGCCACTTATTCTGTGTTTCTTCTGATCCAGCTCCACTCAATGAATCTTGTCCTCTACAAGCATCACATTTTTATCATTGCTTTATGTTGTGACTCAAGGATCAAACCCATTCACGACAAATTCCAGAGGAGGAGAGAGAGATTACATCTTTATCAAGCCCTTCTTGGAAATTGATGTCAAAGGGGGAGAGAGAGATCACATCAAAGCTTATCATTTAGAGAGAGAGATCACATCTCAGAGGGAGAGAGAGATCCTTCCGGGGGAGAGAGAGAGATCTCAAGTGGGAGAGAATACTAGTAGAATGTATTTCTCAAGGATCCCAGATGCTTGGTGTTCAAGAGGAGAGATGCCACATGTCTTCTTGAGGGGAAAGACATGTTCATATGTGCTTATTTGCATTAGTTTGCATTAGCTCTGTTCATTTATATATTTTAGCTCTGATTTTCTGTTCTCTATCTTCTCCCAGTATCCTATGCTAGATTCAAGGGGAGCAAGACATCTAAGGGAAAGAAATCATCTAAATTCATTGCATATCTTTACTCTCGGGGACATGTCTAATCCAATGTAGTACTTAGTACTCACTCTCTACATGTCATCCCAGTCTTGGTTTTCTTGTGGTTTCTTTTGTTTGCTCTGGCTAGTAGATGTATCTGTGTTATCTAACCTTGTTTACGCAGGTTCATTTCATCCTTAGCCAACTCAAGACTACAAGGTAAGTATATGCATCACAATCATGTGTATGAGGAATTCTTGCTGATGTACATATTGTTTGCAAGAAGGACTCATGGGCATGAAGGTATTTCCTTTAATACTTTTTGCTCTGATACATATGTCCAAGATACATGTAACACATTGCCTCCTCTATCATGGTTATGCCATCACATGCTTCTATATTTCATATTCACATGATTGCATACATGTAGGGGGAGCCTATGCTTGTCACATGTCTTTCCAAAGCTTTACTTGCTATTCCTTATATCTTTATATAAAAGCTTTGATGTATGTTGTCATCAATTACCAAAAAGGGGGAGATTGAAAGCACAAGTGCTCCCTAGGTGGTTTTGGTAATTAATGTCAACATATCTCTTGTTGGACTAACACTTTTATCTAGTATGTTTCAAATAAGTTCAACAATGGAGTGGCATGGACTAAAGGATGCGGGAACTCCTTCAAGATGCTAAGGACAAAGGATTGGCTCAAGCTTCAAGCTCAAGACTCTTCATTTTACATTTTAGTGATCCAAGATCACATTGAGTCTATAGGAAAAGCCAATACTATCAAGGAGGGATGATGTGTTGCTTAATGAGCCTCTTGCTTCAAGTGCTTAGTGATATGCTCCAAATACCCTCAACTACTTTCCCACTTCCACACATATGTCCTAAACCTAAAGTCAAACTCGGCCCCACTGATTCTTCCTATCCAGCACCACCGAGTTCGGATGTCTTAGCCACTGCCACAAACCCTAGGCAAATCGGTTTCACCGATAGGGATCTCGGTCTCACCGAGATGGGATTGTAATCTCTCTATGTATGTCCATTATCAAAATTGGTCTCACCGAGTTTGAGCAATCGGTACTACCGAGATTACAATGCAAACTTTCTGGTTAACTCATTACCAAAATCGGTCCCACCGGGTTTGATAATCAGTCCAACCGAGTTTGCCTGACCAACTCTCTAGTTAGCTTATTACCAAAATCGGTCTCACCGAGTTTGTGTAATCGGTCTCACCGAGATTACGTTATGCCCTCACCCTAACTATATCGGTCCTACCGAGTTGCATTTCGGTCCCACCGAAAATCCTAACGGTCACTAAATTTGCTAAATCGGTCCGACCGAGTTTCTCAATTCGGTCCCACCGAGTTTGGCAAATTGTGTGTAATGGTTAGATTTTGTGTGGAGGCTATATATACCCCTCCACCTCCTCTTCATTCATGGAGAGAGCCATCAGAATGAACCTACACTTCCAGCATCCTATTTCTGAGAGAGAACTACCTACTCATGTGTTGAGGCCAAGATATTCCATTCCTACCATATGAATCTTGATCTCTAGCCTTCCCCAAGTTGCTTTCCACTCAAATCTTCTTTCCACCAGATCCAAATCCTATGAGAGAGAGTTGAGTGTTGGGGAGACTATCATTTGAAGCACAAGAGCAAGGAGTTCATCATCAACGCACCATTTGTTACTTCTTGGAGAGTGGTGTCTCCTAGATTGGCTAGGTGTCACTTGGGAGCCTCCAACAAGATTGTGGAGTTGAACCAAGGAGTTTTTAAGGGCAAGGAGATCGCCTACTTCGTGAAGATCTACCGCTAGTGAGGCAAGTCCTTCGTGGGCGATGGCCATGGTGGGATAGACAAGGTTGCTTCTTCGTGGACCCTTCGTGGGTGGAGCCCTCTGTGGACTCGCGCAACCATTACCCTTTGTGGGTTGAAGTCTCCATCAACGTGGATGTACGATAACACCACCTATCGGAACCACGCCAAAAACATCCGTGTCTCCAATTGCGTTTGAATCCTCCAAAACCCTTCCCTTTACATTCTTGCAAGTTGCATGCTTTACTTTCCGCTGCCCATATACTCTTGCATGCTTGCTTGCTATATGTTGTGAATGTTAAACTTGTGCCTAAACTCCACTTAAACTTAAGGAAATTTAAAAATTGCAACTTTGGTACTTAGTGTCTAATCACCCCCCCCCTTTAGACACCTCTTCTCAAGGTCCTACAGGTGCGCCTGAAGAAAGTGAACAAATCAGGACAACTGCATCAGTTGTGCCTGAGGAAAAGGAACCAAAGTCCTCTGCACCTCCTGCGCCTACACCAACTCCGATCCTTCCATCTGCATTAGATGCGAAGAAGACCAAGGCTGCAGAACGTGCAGCTGTGAAGAAAAGGAAGGCATCAACTTCTTCAAATTCTTCAGCTCCGAAGAAGATGAAGACTCTGATCAGTTCAATTGACAATCCAATTGATGCTGTTCCAGTCTCATCAATGCCATCAAAGGACCTTGTTACATTTGGTGATGATTATGTGATTCCTGATGAATCTGATGAAGAAACTCCTTCTGCTACTTCGCCAGAGCAGTTGGACGAAGAAATTTAAGTGGATAAGATCCCTTCCACCCCAGTCATTTCCTCACCTATGCCTCAGTTTACTGCTGAAGAGGCAGGTGTTGAAGAAATTGAAGATGAGGATGTGGACATTGGGTGTACCACTCCTGTGCTCAATGATGAATTTTGGGACAGTCAACATCCAAACTCTCCAATGTTCACTCCACTCCAAGCTATTCCTCAGTCCCCTGCCGCCACTGAAGTGCAAATGGGATCTGAAGAACCTCATGCAACCCCAAGTGTTCATGAAGAAATTCCAGCCACTAGTGCTGAAGAAATTGTCAATGAAGAATTGACGACCTAGGCTGAAGCTGCTGAAGAGCCTGAAATTCCTCATCCCGAGGATCCTGAGATTGTGATTCCTGAAGTGGTGCTGCAATTGACTGACACTCCTCAGTCCAAGCCAAAGGATCCCTTCTCCAAGAAGCAAAAATTCTAGGATGATGATTTCTTCGGCGAGCACGTATTCTTCACTGAATTCAACCCATATGACAATGCTCGTCTCAGAAGGAAGCGTTTCTGGACTGCCATCCAGGCCAACTTCTATTCCTCAGTGCTCCTCAACAAGGACAAAGTCTTCGATCATGAGCATATTCCTCATGTGGACATGGAATCCATGCCTTGCTTCTCTCAAGTCCTCAGCATGATTCATGACGCTGGCTTGCTCAATTTCTGCTCTGACATAGTTGATTGGAATGAAGAGCTTATTCTTCAGTTCTACGCAACTTTGCATATCACAGGCGATGCTGCTGACGTCAACTCGTGGGTGTTGGACTGGATGACTGAAAACATTCATTACAAGGCACCAGCCTCTGAATTGCTTCGTGCCTTACCAATCAGTCCTCCACTTGACGGTGCTCGTTGTCTGTATGATGAGCCTGAACTCACTGATCACTATATGCAAGTGCTCATGAAGCCGCTAAAGCCAGGACAAGCTCCAAGGACCAAATTCCTCGTGAAGGAATTGCTCTATGTGCCCATAACAATCTACCGCATTCTGACGAAGACCATGAGTCCCATCAAAGGCCATGACTCATCCGATGAAGAAATTATCAGAATGGTGAAGAATATGCTTTTCAACATCATGCATGGCATCCCCATAAATTATCATGATTTCTTCATGAGGACTCTGGCGAATGATGCACTTTCTACATTTGAGCTGAAGCCTTACGCGCCGTGGATCATGAGATTCCTCAGAACAAGGTCTTCACTCAACTACAAGGCTGATTTTCAGAATCACCTCAGCTACTTTCCCCCTATTGAAGTCCTCAAGCGGACAATTTCCTCATCTGAAGAGAAGGGCAAGTCACCAGCCGTGATTGATGAAGGCATTCGTCCATTGGATGGTCAGTTCCGCAAAGCTGCATCTTACTCCACCAATGATGACTCTGCCACTCATGATACTTCTGCCAATGCTACCAAGACAAGTCCTCAAGCTACTGCTCCTCGTGTGCTGACTGATCGTGAACTACTGATAAGTCTTCACCAGAAGGTGGATTGAAACCACAAGTGGGTTAAGTGTCAGTTTGGCTCTATTCTTCACAACACTTCACCAAGTGGGTCAAGTGATCTCAGCAATTTCTTCACCACCTCATGATCGGTGATGTCAGTGACGCCAAGTGCTTGAAGCTCATTTGAGATGTCAGTGAGGAGATCGAAGGTTTGCTGAACATTTTCATTGTTGAGTCTTTTGAAGCGGTTGAAGAGATTGCAAAGAACATCAACTCGGGAGTCACATTGAGTTGAGACTCCTTTGGACCTTGGACAGCCTGTCCCAAATCAGCTTGGCAGTTTCCAGTGCACTCACTCTGCCGTACTGTCCTTTGCTCAGATGGCCGCATATGATATTCTTCACTTGAGAATCAAGTTGCTTGAATCTCTTCACATCAGTAGCATTCAGAGACGGAGTGACTGAGGGGACGCCATTTTCCACAACGTACCAGAGATTGTTATCAATTGCCTCAAGATGCATGCGCATCTTGTTCTTCCAGTAGGGGTTGTCCGTCCCATCAAAGGTAGGACACCCAGCTGAGACCTTGATCATACCTGCAGTCGACATAACTAAAACTCTAGGTGGTTAAACAAAAATCACACAGAACAAGGGAGTACATTGCTCTCATACCAATTGAAAGTGTGTTACGTAGACTAGAGGGGGGTGAATAGGCGATTTTTATGAATTCTTCACTGAGGAATTTCAAGGTGAGGAAATTCCTAAGCGAAGAACTACTTGCAGCAGAATAAGTACTCAGGTATAAGCATAACAGAGCAACAACATAGTCATCATGATGAAATGATAGACAAAACACAGAGTACAGAAAGCATGAGTACAGGTAACAGGATGAAGACAAACTGACTGAAGAAATATGATTGAGGAATTAGAGAAAGTCTTCAGTCAAAGTCTTCAAACAGTAATGATCAGGTTCATCAACACATAACTGAGGAAATGAAAGGGTTGAGGAAATAGAACCAGTAGGCTTGATGAAGACAATGATTTGGTCGACCAGTTCCAACTGCTGTGACAGTTGTACGTCTGGTTGGAGCGGCCGAGTATTTAAACTCAAGGACACACAGTCCCGGACACACAGTCCTCACCGTATTCTCCTTGAGCTAAGATCACGCAAATCTCTCCCAACAGTAGTGGTAAGTCTTCACAGGTGACTTCCAAACCTTCACAGACTTGGCCACTCGGCAATCCACAATTCCTCTTGGATGTTCAGACCATGACGCCTAACCATCTAGAGGATACACAGTCCTCAAAGGTAACAAGCGTCGGTTCCACACAGGAACAATCTCTTCAGTGATGCTCAATCACTTTGAGGTTTGTAGGTTTGGGTTTGGGATTTGAGTATTTCCTCACTTGATGATTTTCGCTCAAAGTCCTCGGAGGATGGGATGCTCTCAAATGACAAGTGTCAGTTTCTCTCGGAGCAGCCAACCAGCTAGTTGTTGTAGGGGGCGGCTATTTATAGCCTAGGGAGCAACCTGACATGATAAGACATAAATGCCCTTGGTTGATATGATTGTTAGGTGGTAGATATTTTTGGGACAGTTGGCGCGTGACTCAGCAACGGTCGGATATTTGAGGTTTGAATTCCTCAGGGCTATCATGTTCCTCACTATGTAGGCAATATGCACTGGCGAATTCCTAAGTCCTCAATCAGAACAAATTCCTCAGAGACCAGAAGATCTTCGTCTCTATCACTGAAGAAATTGACTGCACTGATATGAGATTTCCAATGGCTTCACTCGAAGGATTGGGTAGGTGTAGGATTTTGAGATGAGCATCACATGGAAATCAGTTTCCTTAGTATTACCTCGACCCCCTTTTACAGCACGGTGTTTCCTATGACTCAAGAAAGAGAAAATGAAACTACGAAAACAAAACTCTTCACGCTTCATAATCCTCGCATGAATATCCAAGTCTTCAAGGTCACACCAATTTCTTCACTTTCAAAGTCTTCAGGAGAACCAAAGTCTTCAGCCGAAGACATTCATTTTTAGGGGTCGACTTTCACAGTAAATATCAAACTCCTCATTGACTTATAGAACCTGTGTACACTCACAAACATATTAGTCCCTTAACCTATAAGTCTTCAATACACCAAAATCACTAAGGGGCACTAGATGCACTTACAGAGCTACTATACCGACGAGAGTGTGCACCTTCGTGGTGATATGTGTGCGACTATACCGACGAGAGTGTGCAACTTCATGGTCTTGCATATGCGACTATGTCGGTCCAACGTTCGATATCCTTGCAAGGTCATACGACCTACTTTTAGCATTGACATGCTTCCAATTTGCAGCAATAGTTGATCGAGTTTACAACATTGTCCGTCTAGCTATATTTGAGTAAGAAATGCGAGCGCGAGACATAATCTAACTAACTTCAAATTATCTTGTTGTGCAACTTTTCAATAGTCGTATCCAACCGAGAACTACTAAGCATGCAATTACAATTACTATGGCTCCCAGATATGACTTGCAAAAATAGATTAACATAGGCAAAAATACATCTAGCCAACTTAGTATCAACCGAGAATGACTATATGTACAACTAGAGCTAATATAGAAGCCCACAGAAAAATGATCGCTCTATGTGTAACTTCCGAATGATCATATTGTTGAGAACAACTATATGTGCAACTAGAACTACTATAGATGCCAACGAAAAATGATCACCGTGTGTGTAACTTTCAAATGATCGTATCCAACTGAGAAAAACTATGTGTGCAACTAGAACTACTATAGATGCCAACAAAAAATGATCGTTGTGTGTGTAACTTCCCAATGATCGTGTCCAACTGAGAATGATTATGTGCGCATTAGAACTACTATAGATGCCAACAAAAATGATCACCGTGTGTGCAACTTCCCAATGATTGTATCCAACTGGAAAAAACTATGTGTGCGATTAGAACTACTATATATGCCAACAAAAAATGATCACATGTGTGTAATTTTTCAATTATTGTATCCAACTGAGAACAGCTATATGTGCAACTACAATTACTATAGATAATGACCATCGTCGACAAAAACAACTATGTGTGCAACTAGAATTTCTATAGATACCACCAAAAAATGAACGCCCCGTGTATTGATTTCAATGTATTCGGTTCCTATACTCGGCTGTCTATACATTCAGAAGCAAAAAAGATCGCCTACTTAGTTGTAAATTGGCTCCTCCTTCCTTCATGTAAAAAATGTCATACTACTACATGTACTACTTTCACTTTTTTGCAGGGAAAACATGATCTCATGTCAGATCCTGGTACTCTTATTCCTTCAGATTGTGCAGACTTGGGTAGAGACTAGCTAGAGAATTTGAAGAAATTTCCTGCTCCAGAATGGGTTCCTACAACCGTCCTACTCCAGGAGGCCGACGCCTCCATGGCGAGCCTGCTCGCCATGCCCATGTGGGCCATCCGGCGCCATGCCATACCCACCACGCCGGGAGGTCCACATCTAGTGCCAGGTCTGCTGCCGTGACACCGCATCGAGATCACTCCCTCGGTTTCCCTCCTATTGTCCACCATGTAGATCTTGTGGATCTTGGTCGAGTCCAGCTTCAATATGAGGGCCTGGAGGTAGAGTCGAGGCGTATGGTTCCTGCAGTATTAGGCCGGAAGGAACCAGAGGAAACGGCCAAGCTGAATGGTGGCGGCGTGCCTAGGTTGCGGCCGCAGCCATGGCATGATGGTGCGAGGCTGCACTCGCAGCATGAGTGGAGGGAGCCGCCGGAGGTAGGAAAAGAGGAAAGGGAGAAGGATGGCGCGGGAGACGGCGGTGCACTCCGTCGGCCGGTCGGCGGCGGTCGCCAGAAGAGACGGAAGTGGTGGACGTGCACATTCGCGTCTCTCGCGTGTGGGGTGTGTGTGTGGCGGTGGGGATGGAGGAGTGCCAGGGGAGAGGATGGCTGCGTGGGCGCATCGCTCGACCAGATGGCACCTGGAACCAGATCGAAAGGTGCAAGAGCAGCCGCTCGCGACAACAGAATAGCGCGTGCGCGCTTTTAAGCTTTTAGGCAACACATGAGTAGGTGGTTCTCTCTTAGAAAATGAATAGTGGAAGTGTAGGCACGTTCAGATAGCTCTCTCCGTGAATGAAGAGTGGGTGGAGGGGTATATATAGCCTCCACATGAAATCTAACCGTTACACACATATTCCCAAACTCGGTGAGACTGAATGGTAAAACTCGGTCAGACCGATTCAGGTCAAAATATGAACATTAGGATTTTCGGTGGGACTGATACAATCAACTCGGTGAGACCGATATGCTAGGGTTAGGGCATAACGTAATCTCAGTGTGACCGATCACATGAATTCGGTGGAACCGATTTCAGTAATAGGCACATAGAGAGTTGGCCAGGCAATCTCGGTGGGACCGATTTTCTCATCTCGGTGAGAGCAAAACGTTACGAAAAGGAAATAGTGAATTTGCATTGCAGACTCGGTGGGACCGATTCGCTCATTTTGGTGGGACCGAAATGTTACAAAAAGGAAACAAGGAGTTTGCAATCCCATCTCGGTGAGACCAAGATCCCTAACAGTGAAACCGAAGTGACTAGGGTTTGTGGCAGTGGCTATGTCAAATGAACTCGGTGGCACCGGATAGATCAAATTGGTGGGGCCGAGTTTGACTTTTGGGTTTAGGACATATGTGGAAATGAGAAAGTGGTTGAGGGTTTTGGAGCATATCACTAAGCATTTTGAGCAAGTACGCCATTAAGCAACACCTCATCCCCTTTTAATAGTATTGGCTTTCCTATGGACTCAATGTGATCTTGGATCACTTAAATAAAAATGTAGAGTCTTGAGCTTGTTGCCAATATGTGTCCTTAGCATTTTGAGGGGTCCACATCTCTAGTCCATACAATGCCAATCATTGAACTTTCTGAAATGATAATCTTGAAAGAGCATTAATTCAATGAGCTATATGTTGTTAAGAATTACCAAAACCACCCAAGGATTAGTTGCACTTTCATACCGGCTAGCACCCAAGGATAATTAATCAATAACCTAGGCAGGTGCTCCTCATGAGTATTGGTCCAAACTAGAGCCCCTTGCAGTGCTACCACACGGAAACTCGAGGACATGTTTTAGTTGTACAGATTGCTCATCCGACCGTGACCTGAGACGAGATATGCGTGGCTCCTATGAGGGTGTCGGCACATCGGGAGGTCTTTCTGTTTTTTTACCGTTGTCGAAATGTCTTGTGCACCGGGATTCCAATCTTGATCGAGTTGTCTCGAGATGGAGAGTTTCCTCCATTGATCGTGAGAGTTTGTGATGGACTAAGTTTGGACACCCCTGCAGGGTGTAATATTTTCGAGAGCCATGCCCGCGGTTATGTGGCTGCTACTTCTTGAGCTTGCATTGGTTTTTCCCTTGAAGAGGAAAGGGTGATGCAGCAAAATAGAGATACGTATTTCCCTGAGTTTGAGAACCAAGGTATCAATCTAGTAGGAAACAACGCACAAATCACCATTACCTGCACATACAATCAAACAACTTGCCCCCAACGCGACAAAGGAGAACATGGTATTGATAATCAAAGGGAGAGAAGAAGCCATCTAGCTACTGGCTATGGACCCGTAGGTCTGTGGTAAACTACTCACGCTTCATCGGAAGGGTAATAGAGTTGATGTAGAAGCCCTCCGTGATTGAATCCCCCTCCGGCAGGGTGTCGGAAAAGGTCCCTAGATGGGATCTCACGGGTATAGAAGGTTGCGCCGATGGAGAAGTGTTTTTGTGGATGCTTCT
>NC_041387.1:466458481-466496268 GCF_002162155.2 Triticum dicoccoides | reverse complement strand
CAAGGGTGGGGGCGCGCCCTCCGTCCTTGTGGCTGCCTCATGGCTACTTCGACTTCATCTCCATGTCTCCTGGTTGTCTTCTGGTCGAAGAAAAATCATCGCAAAGGTTTCGTTCCGTTTGGTATTCCTTTTATGTGAAACTCAAAAACAAGGAAAAAATAGGAAATGGCACTGGGCTCTAGGGTAATAGGTTAGTCCCAAAAATAATATAAAATAGCATATTAATGCATATAAAACATCCAAAACAGATAATATAATAGCATGGAACAATCAAAAATTATAGATATGTTGGAGACGTATCAGGCATCCCCAAGCTTAATTCATGCTCGTCCTCGAGTAGGTAAATGATAAAAACAGAATTTTTGATGTGGATGCTACCTAACATATTTATCCATGTAATTTTCTTTATTGTGGCATGAATGTTCAGATCTATAGGATTCAAAACAAAAGTTTAATACTGACATAAAAACGACAATACTTCAAGCATACTAAAAAGACAATTATGTCTTCTAAAAATAACATGGCCAAAGAAAGCTTATTCCTACAAAATCATATAGTCTGGCTATGCTCCATATTCGTCACACAAAATATTCAAATCCTGCACAACCCCGATTTCAGCCAAGCAATTGTTTCATACTTTAGTATTCTCAAACTTTTTCAACTTTCACGCAATACATGAGCGTGAGCCATGGACATAGCACTATAGGTGGAATAGAATATGGTGGTTGTGGAGAAGACAAAAAGAGGGAGATAGTCTCACATCAACTAGGCGTATCAATGGGCTATGGAGATGCCCATCAATAGATATCAATGTGAGTGAGTAGGTATTGCCATGCAACGGATGCTCTAGAGCTATAAGTTTATGAAATCTCAAAAAAGAAAACTAAGTGGGTGTGCATCCAACTTGCTTGCTCACGAAGACCTAGGGCAATTTGAGGAAGCCCATCATTGGAATATACAAGCCAAGTTCTATAATGAAAAATTCACACTAGTATATGAAAGTGACATCATAGGAGAATCTCTATCATGAAGATCATGGTGCTACTTTGAAGCACAAGTGTGAAAAAGGATAGTAACATTGCCCCTTCTCTCTTTTTCTCTCATTTTTTTGGGGCCTTTCTCATTTTTTGGCCTCTTTTTTTGTCCGAAGTCTGATCCCGACTTGTGGGGAGAATCATAGTCTTCATCATCCTTTCCTCACTAGGACAATGCTCTAATAATGAAGATCATCACACTTTTATTTACTTACAACTCAAGAATTACAACTCGATACTTAGAACAAAATACGATTCTATATGAATGCCTCCGGCGGTGTACCGGGATGTGCAATGAATCAAGAGTGACATGTATGAAAGAATTATGAAAGGTGGCTTTTCCACAAATACGATGTCAATTATATGATCATGCAAAGCAATATGACAATGATGAAGCGTGTCATAATAAATGGAACAGTGGAAAGTTGCATGTCAATATATCTCGGAGTGGCTATGGAAATGCCATAATAGGTAGGTATGGTGGCTGTTTTGTGGAAGGTATAAGGTGGCTGTATGGTCCGGCGAAAGTTACGCGGCACAAGAGAGGGCAGCAATGGTGGAAGGGTGAGAGTGTGCATGGTGCATACCCCCCGATACTACCCATAGATTCAGTAAAATAAGCAAACAACACATAGAAAACAGAATCTGTCAAAAGCAGAACAATCTGTAGTAATCTGTAACTCTCGAATACTTCTGTAACTCCAAAATTCTGAAAAATTAGGACAACCTGACAAATTTGTGCACCAATCCAGAGCAAAAAGAGTCAGATCAAAATCACGTTTCAATAAAATCCTGGAAATTATTTACTGGGCGCAAAAGTTTCAGGATCAACACAACTATCACCGTAAGCTATCCTTAAGGTTTAACTTGGCACAAACACTATTTAAAACACAAAACCACATCTAACGAGAGGCTATATGAATTATTTATTACTAAACATGAACAAAAAGCAAGGAACAAAAATAAAATTGGGTTGCCTCCCAACAAGCGCTATTGTTTAACGCCCTTAGCTAGGCATAAACCACGAATAGATCTAGGTATTGTCATCTTTGGTATGCAATCCATAAGTAGCTCTCATAAAAGATTCATATGGCAATTTAATTTTCTTTCTAGGAAAGTGTTCCAAGCCTTTCCTTAACGGAAATTGGAATCTAATGTTTCATTCTTTCATATCAATAATTGCGCCAATCGTTCTAAGTAAAGGTCTAAATAGGACATGTAGGATTGCAATCTATATCAAGAATAATGGATATAGGGCACATAATTCCTATTTGCAACAATAATAATATCATTAATCCTTCCCATAGGTTTCTTAATAGTGGAATCTACAAGATGCAGATTTAAAGAACTATCATCAAATTCACGGAAACCTATCACATCACATAAAGTTTTTGGAATCGTGGAAACGCTAGCACCGAAATCACACAAAGCATGGCACTCATAATCTTTAATCTTAATCTTTAATAGTAGGTTCCCACTCATCATAAAGTTTCTAGGGATAGAAACTTCCAATTCAAGTTTTTCTTCAAAAGATTGCATCATAGCATCAACGATGTGTTTAGTAAAAGCTTTGTTTTGATATAAGCATGAGGGGAATTCAACATGGATTGCAACAAGGGAATACAATCTATTAAAGAACAATTATCATAATTAAATTCCTTGAAATCCAAAAGGGTGGGTACATTGCTACTTAAAGTCTTGACCTCCCCAATCCCACTTTTATCAATTTTTGCCTCTAGATCTAAAATCTCCGAATCATTTTGATGCCTTTTAACTAAAGTTGAATCATCTCCAGTCCCATCTTTATCAAGATTTATATTAGTAAACAAAGATTCAACAGGAGTCACTTCAATTACTTTTAGATCTTCATCATTATTTAAAGCCTCTGGTTTAACGGCCATCCTACTTACTAAGGTGGCTTGTTTATCAGAAATTTGGCCTACTAAATTTTCAAGATGAGCAAACTAAGATTTGAAACCATAAAATTCTTTGGACATATCATCGAGCTCTTTATTCATATACTCCATAAAACTTTTTTGCTCTTTAAGCTCGTTTCTAAAGAAACTATTATGCTCAAATTGTAAAGACATAAAGATTCTAACATTATTTTCAATTTCTTTCAACCTCCTAAGGTGAGGATCAATGCTTTTTGGTTGCGCCATAAAGGCACACAAATCACAAGAGGAGGGACGAAGAAAAGGCAAATCTTTTCGAAAATCGTTTTAGAGGTGGGGGAGAGGAAAATGAGAGGCGAATGGCGAATAATGTAATGCAAGAGATGAGAGTTTATGATGGGTACTTGGTATGGCTTGACTTGGCGTAGATCTCCCCGGCAACGGTGCCAGAAATTCTTCCTGCTACCTCTTGAGCTTGTGTTGGTTTTTCCCTTGAAGAGGAAAGGGTGATGGAGCAAAGTAGAGTAAGTATTTCCCTCAGTTTGAGAACCAAGGTATCAATCCAGTAGGAGACCACGCACAAGTCACCAAATACCTACACAAACAATCAAACAAACTTGCATCCAACGCAATAAAAGGGGTTGTCAATCCCTTCACGGTTACTTGCAAAAGTGAGATCTGATAGAAATAGATAAACGATAAAGTAAATATTTTTGGTATTTTTGGTTTATAGATCGGAAAGTAAAAGACTGCAAAATAGTAGATTGAAAACTAATATTATGGAAAAGAGAAGTTGTATGATGGAAAAGAGAACTTGTATGATGGAAAAGAGACCCGGGGGCCATAGGTTTCACTAGTGGCTTCCCTCAGGATAGCAAATAATACGGTGGGTGAACAAATTACTACCGAGCAATTGATAGAAGAGCACATAATTATGATGATATCTAAGGCAATGATCATGAACATAGGCATCACGTCTGTGTCAATTAGACCGACTCCTGCGTGCATCTACTACTATTACTCCACAATTGACCTCTATCTAGCATGCATCTAGAGTATTAAGTTCACAAAGAAGAGTAACACATTAAGTAAGATGACATGATGTAGATGAATTAACTCAAGCAATATGATGAAAACCCCATCTTTTTATCCTCGATGGAAACAATACAATACGTGCCTTGTTGCCCCTACTGTCAGTGGGAAAGGACACCGCAAGATTGAACCCAAAGCTAAGCACTTCTCCCATTGCAAGAAAAACCAATCTAGTAGGCCAAACTAAACCGATAATTCGAAGAGACTTGCAAAAATATCAAATCATGCATAAATGAATTCAAATAAGATTCAAATAATATTCATAGATAATCTGATCATAAATCCACAATTTATCGGATCTCGGCAAACACATCGCAAATGAGTATTACATCGAATAGATCTCTAAGAACATCGAGGAGAACATGGTATTGAGAATCAAAGGGAGAGAAGAAGCCATCTAGCTACTAGCTATAGACCCATAGGTCTGTGGTAAACTACTCACGCTTCATCGAAAGGGCAACGGTGTTGATGTAGAAGCCCTCCATGATCGAATGCCCCTCCGAGAGGACGCTGAAAAAGGCCCCTAGATGGGATCTCATGGGTACAGAAGGTTGCGGCGGTGGAAAAGTGTTTTCGTGGCTCCCCCCGATGGTTTTGGGGTATAAGAGTATATATGGGCGAAAGAATTAGGTCAGGAGACCCACAAGGGGCCCACGAGGTAGGGGGCGCGCCCTACCCCCTGGGCGCGCCCTCCATCCTTGTGGCTCCTCTGACTTCATCTCCAAGTCTCCTAATTTGCTTATGGTCCAAGAAAGATCATCAAGAAAGTTTTATTCTGTTTGGTATTCCTTTTCTAAGAAACTTTAAAACAGGCAAAAACAGAAACTGGCACTGGGCTCTAGGTTAACAGGTTAGTCCCAAAAATAATATAAAATAGTATATTAATACATGTAAAACATCCAAAACAGATAATATAATAGCATGGAAAAATAAAAAATTATAGATACATTGGAGACGTATCAGTATTCGAGTTGCTTCGATGTCAAGTGTTGCTCCATACCTTGTCCTAAGCGGTGTTCTCATATTTTTATGGGAGTGCTAGTCCTTCTGGATCATTGATATTGTCATGTCAATTCTTAATCGGTCCACTTCTCTTCAAGTTATTCCATATGAGCGCCATAGAGAAGCCTAAGGATTTGTTTGTTTCATTCGTCCCAAGTTGCCTCTGTTTTTTCACCATTCCACCCTTTTCTTCAAGGACTCACATTTCTTAATCAAGTATCCATTTTGTTCATGAGAAGTCTCTCCATTTTTCCTTTCAATGTTCATATCTAACGTTTCCTCGTGAAGATGCTCAGGAGCTTCAAGTTTATCATTCTTCATTCTCTTTTCTTCTCCAGTGGATGATAACCCACAAGTATAGGGGATCGCAACAATTTTCGAGGGTAGTGTATCCAACCCAAATTTATAGATTCGACACAAGGGGAGCCAAAGAATATCGCAAGTATTAGCAATTGAGTTGTCAATTTAGCCACACCCGGAGATTAGTTATCTGCAACAAGATGATCAGTAGCAAAGTAGTATGATAGTTTTGATAGTAGTAGCAACAGCAATAGTAATAGTAACAGTGATAGCGATAATTTTGTAGCAACTGTAATAGTAATAGTAGCAGTAGTAATTCGTAGGCATTGGATCAGTGAATTCGTTGCATGATATTCATCATATAACAGTCATAACCTAGGGCGATATGGCACTAGCTCCAGTTCATAAATATAATGTAGGCATGTAGTGCGTAAATAGTCATACGTGCTTATGGAAAGAACTTGCATGGCATCTTTTGTCCTACCCTCCCGTGGCAGCGGGGTCCAACAGGAAACTAAGGGATATTAAGGCCTCCTTTTAATACAGAACCGGAACAAAACATTAACACATAGTGAATACATGAACGCCTCAAACTACAATCATCACCGTAAAGTATCCTGACTTCTGTCACTCCGGGGTTTGCGGATCATAACACATAGTAGGTGACTATAACTTGCAAGATCGGATCTAGAACATACATATAATGGTGATAACTTAAGCGGTTCAGATCTGAAATCATGGCACCCGGGCCCAAAGTGATAAGCATTAAGCTGGCAAAGTCATAGCAACATCAATCTTAGAACATAGTGGATACTAGGGATCAAGCCCTAACAAAACTAACTCAATTACATGATGAATCTCATCCAAGTCCTCACCGACCAATGAGCCTGCGAAGGAATTATTCACTCCCGGTGGGGAGCATCATGGAATTGATGATGGAGAAGGGTTGGTGATGACAAAGATCGAAGATTCCCCTCTCTGGAGCCCCAAACGGACTCCAGATCTGGCCTCCCGATGAAGAATAGGAGTTGGCGGCTCTGTCTCGTGAAATGAGATAATTCTTTCTCCTTGATTTTTTCTCCAAAAAATGTGATTTTATAGTATCAGGGTTGAGGTCTGCGGGGCCACCAAGTGGGGAAAACCCACCTGGGCGCACCACGAGGGGGGCACGCCATCGTGGGTTGTGCCCACCAAGGTGCCCCCCTCCGATGGTTCTTGGCTCCAGAAATTCTCTTTTATTGTTAAAAATCCTCACAATGTTCTGTTCCAATCCAAGAACTTTTATTTCTGCACAAAAACAACACAATGGTAGTTCTGCTGAAAAAAATGTCAATGCGGGTTAGTTTCATTCGAGTCATGCAAATTAGAGTCCAAAACAAGAGGAAAAGCATTAGGAAAACTAGATACGACAGAGACGTATTAGTGGACTAAATTCAAACTTCGGTGTTGATTATATCTCTTCCTTTTGTTTCACATGTTTTCCCATGGACTAAATTCAACTCTCTCTATTTCGTCTCCAGAGTGTTAAAGATATCTCAGAAGATTCGTGTTTCCATTCTTGATTTGTTCAAGCTATTTCGAGGTTGTTATTTCATTCAAGCCATTTAATTCAACCGGTGCAATCGCTCTTTTAAAACCGCTCACTGAGTTTTTCTCTTGAGTGGGCCCTAACCCATAGGTCTTTTCCCAGGATCTTACCTCACTCTTCTATTTTTTTCCTGGAGTTATTCTCAAATTCATTGAAAGTTTGACGTAAGAATGAACTTTCATCAGTCAGATTCCTTCTCCAAGACTGCTTTCAAATTATTTCCACTTTGGATCAACATTTCTATTCTTCATTATTCCGGAGTACCTCACAAATATGTCATGGTGGTTCTTGTCGTCATTCTAAGCTTTGAGGAACAAATACGAATTTTTCCTTAATCTTGGTTTGTTCTCTTGAAGATTTGTAGTTCAAGCTTGATGCCATCCTCTCAAATTTTTCCGATCATCCAGAATTATTTTGATACCCATCCGAAGATTTTCAGGAGTTGTTTTTGTTTCTTGATCATCCGAAGGCCATCACTTTAGAATTGTTCATTTTCAACTTTTTGCTCTCGTTTCCCCATTCCTACAGGTGCCTCGTTCGAGTATTATTTAGTCATCTCGTGATCTCTTTGTTCTCTTGCATATAGATTCCCACAAGTATCTTCATTAGTTTCTAAGTCTTCCCTGTGATTCATTCTCTTTTCTTCAATCGTTTTCAATTCTTATTGTGGTTTATTCAACATTCCTATTCACTACTACAGGATGATGCTAACGCGACACAACGATTAGAGACCCTTTGATGAAACTGTGTGCGATGCATTAATCGCAAACGGTGATGTAAAACCGTCAAAAAAGATGCAAAACATTTACGATGAAGGATACATCAAACACGGTTTTGATTTTAGTTGCATGTGCGATGCGGGGCATATGGTTTAGTTCAATTAACTATTTGCGATGTGGCAGAACAAAAGAAACGGGTAGCTAGATGAAGGCGTGTGCGATATACGACATAGAGTTCACTCGAATGAACTGTTTGTGATTAGGCAACACAAAAGAAACAATTAGCCAGATCAAGGTGTGTGCAATGGAGGGCATATAGTTCATTCCGATAAACTGTTTGTGTTGATCCAAAAGAATAGAAACATTTCACATAAACAAGATGTGTGTAATACGCGGAAAACATCCAATTACATAGGTGGCTAGTACACACATGACATTTCCACACACCAAAGTAAACAATTACATGCATAATTAACTAGGATAAACGATCATCTGATCATCATCTACTTCTTGTGCTAGCTCGATGTTCCTTCTATGCTAAGTTTCCATTTATTGATGGTGTTTTATGAACACGCCATCGTTTCCCGTCATTTCCTCACTGGTTTCCCACCACCCAGCGATATTGCGCATAAACCTAGGCGGCGCGCGACGCACAGAGGCAACAAGCCCATCCGGAAGCACATCCACCTTTTCCAAGCATGCCAACCCACCAAAGCGCTGCCTCTACCATCAACCTCCTCAAAGAGGAAAACAAGAAGGCGCCACGGCCCGTCGAGGCCCAGGCACTCCCTGGCAACGTGATGGATGACGCCGTGATGCTCGTCATCGCCAGGGTTGAGAAGACCTTTGGCGCATGGCGCTTCAGCGCCGCGGATCAACATTGGCATGTCAGCACCAAGAGGTTATAGCTCGCCACACAACATGATCGATGGTGCGCCGTAGAGCAAGCTAGGCGCGACCGCGCCTATAGGCTATGGCTCGCCGCACAGCGAGACCTTTGGATTGCCGCAGAGCGAGAGGTGCAGCGCGCCGCAGAGCAAGAGCGGATCCATCGGTGCTTGTCTGCTATCGACAGGGCGTCAAGCTAGGTACACATCCCGTCAGTACCCCTATTCCTCGTCAGGAGTGGGCATAGGCCCTCTACACCATACTTGTACCAGAGGTCGGCCGCGACGTACTTGCACGAGACGCCCGCCGTGTCATTTGCATGGGTCGTGCCATTTGCCTTGTCCGCGGCCCATCGATGCCAACGCGCTGGTCGCTAGGCTCGACCGCCTCCTTGGCCTAGGTGTCCACCTGGGCGTAGTAGAGGAACATGGCCGTCGCATCCTCGAGCTGGTGATTCCGATCAAATATCCAACTTGGAGCTCGAGATCACACTCCAGATGTACCGCGAGCGTGTCGACCGCTTGGACGAATGCTTGCATGAGTTCAGGCAGAGCCAAGAGCTACCGTAGGCAAGGGCTGCTGGTCATGGTCTCATGGACGCGTTTCATTTTCTTGATACTTTTTGACGTGGATCGCTATGTATTCACAACAATCATAATATTGCTCTGTTTCAATGTGTGTACTCTATTTTCTGTTCTTATATGTTGTGTTTCAATGTGTGTATATATGTTTTCCATTCTGTATATGTGGATGATAACAGCTAGATACAAATTAGTATACAAAAACAGATAGAAAATGGAATTCATAATATATAAATATATACTTGTTCATTAGTTTATCACAGAATGTATATAATATCATCACATATACGTGATGATGCTTAACAACTAGGTACAATGCATAAAATTGAAAACAAACAATACTAAAACTAATAATCCCTCCCGGGGCAGTATTTCGATAGCCCCTCGCCAACAGCTCCCTGGTGCACGGCGTCTTCCTAGCACGGAGGAAGTACTCTGCCTCCTCCGCCTCACAGCGCTTGACGTACCGATCTGCCTCTTGCTAGCGGACAAGCGCGAACAATCTTGCCATTTTTTTGGGCGCCCACCGGAGCTCCTCGTCGGTGGAACGCTGGAGCTTATCGGCCCAGCTCCACGCAGCGATGAGGCGCCTAGCGCCTTTGACCTTCCTCGCGAAGTACCCGTCTTTCAACACCTCCTCCGCATGACGACGCGCCCGCACCCAAAGCTTCACCGCCTCCTTTCTCCAGGAGGCATCACGGGCTTCACAGGCCACCTTGTACCTGGCTTCCTCCTCTGCCATCTCCTTCTTGAACACCACTTGCCTGGCTTTCAGCCAGCGGCAGTGACTTCCGCAGACAAAGATTGTACTGGCCCCAAAACCAATCCAAAGTTGGGGGGGGGGGTCCGGCGCAACCTCGTCCGGCGGCGCATAGGGGTCCTCCTCATCGCTGCTCTTCGACTGAGCGTCCTCAGGGGGCGGCGACTCTTCGTCGTCATGTTGGCAGATTGGCGACACCATGACAGAGATTTGAGAGAGAGAGGGCGAGCGAGGGGAAGATGTCCATGAGAGTGCAGGTGGGACAACGGGAGCAAGGTAGTATTTATTAGCGGCCAGAAACTAGATCAATGGTACAGTACACACGCCAGTCGCCGGAATTTACGAGTACTGTAGTTTGAATTACACACAGTTCCCGCAACAAAATCCGTGTGTGAACTTAATAGCTGACGGTTTCCAATATAGAACTGTGTCTGATTAATAACCCGCATAGAGTGCCAATCGTGTGGGACCCTGTTGTCTTGCTAGATCTTTAATTTTCTTTTATGAACACCAGATATTTACATCATCTGATGATTTTTAACTCACACACAAGTACACAAAAATACGACTTCTCAAACCGTTATGGTTAGCCGTTGCATGTAGATGTAGTTCAAATTTGAATTATGGTCATTAAATTGCTAGAAAATCACTTAAATGTCTTTAAAAGGTCAAGTAACCCTAGAATTTTCCAAATTTTCACATGACAGTTGTATTAGTGCATGTTAAATGTAGAAAAAATTGAAGGCCATAAGAGGAAGCTATCTCATGTTCGTCATCAAACATACATTGTTCCCTCTCAGAAACACGAGCCTTCGAGTGAGTTGCTATGGTTTGTGAGGGGTGTGTGTCCAAACTTTCATCAAACAGGCCAATTTTTTTACCACATCATCTTGGTGACATGACATTACATCAAGCAAGGTTTCATGTTTTTCTGATCATTTTTAATTTTTTTTGGAATTAAAATGCCATGGCACTCCATGCATGTGTCCATGTCGTGACACCAATATGTTTGAAAATTCCTTCTAATTTACTGCATATGGAATTAACTCGCACACAAGTACACAAATATGATTTTTCATACCATTATGTTTAGCTGTTGCATGTAGATGTAGTTCAAATTTGAATTACGATCATTAAATGGCTAGAAAATCACTTAAATGTCTTTAAAATGGTCAAATGACCCCTAGGATTTTCCAAATTTTCACATGACAGTTGTATTAGTGCATGTTAAATGTAGAAAAAAATTGAAAGTAGTAAGAGGAAGCTATCTCCTGTTCGTCATCAAACATGCATTGTTCCCTCTCAAAACCATGAGCCTTCTAGTGAGTTGCTCCAGTTTGTGAGGGGTGTGTGTCCAAACTTTCGTCAAACAAGCCAATTATTTTACCACATCATCTTGGTGGCATGACATTACATCAAGCAAGGTTTCATGTTTTTTTGATCATTTTTTATTTTTTTTTGGAGTTAAAATGCCATGGCACTCCATACGTGTGTCCATGCCGTGAGACCAATATGTTTGAAAATTCCTTCTAATTTACTGCACATGGAATTAACTCGCACACATGTACACAAATATGATTTTACAAACCGTTATGGTAAGCTATTGCATGTAGATGTAGTTCCAATTTGAATTACAGTCATTAAATGGCTAGAAAATCACTTAAATGTCTTTAAAAGGTCAAATGACCCCTAGAATTTTCCAAGTTTTCACATGACAGTTGTATTAGTGCACGTTAAATGTAGAAAAAATTTAAAGGCCGTAAGAGGAAGCTATCTCCCGTTCATCATGAAACATGCATTGTTCCCTCTCAGAACCATGAGCCTTCTAGTGAGTTGCTCCGGTTTGTGAGGGGTGCGTGTCCAAACTTTCGGCATATATGCCAATTTTTTTACCATATCATCTTGGTGGCATGACATTACATCAAGCAAGGTTTCATGTTTTTCTGATCATTTTTTATTTTTTGGAATTAAAATGCCATCGCACTCCATGCATGTGTCGATGTCGTGAGACCAATATGTTTGAAAATTCCTTCTAATTTACTGCACATGGAATTAACTCGCACACAAGTACACAAATATGATTTTTGAAACTGTTATGGTTAGCTGTTGAGTGTAGATGTAGTTCAGATTTGAATTACGGTTATTAAATGACTAGAAAATCACTTAAATGTCTTTAAAAGGTCAAATGACCCCTGAAATTTTCCGAATTTTCACATGACAGTTGTATTAGTGCATGTTACATGTAGACAAAAATTGAAGGCCGTTAGAGGAAGCTATCTCCCATTCGTTATCAAACATGCATTGTTCCCTCTCGGAACCACGAGCCTTCTAGTGAGTTGCTCCGGTTTGTGAGGGGTGTGGTCCAAACTTTCGTCAAACATGCGAATTTTTTTACCACATCATCTTGGTTCCATGACATTACATCAAGCAAGGTTCCATGTGTTTCTGATCTTTTTTATTTTTTTGGAATTAAAATGCCATGGCACTCCATGCATGTGTCCATGCCGTGAGACCAATATGTTTGAAATTTCCTTCCAATTTACTGCACATGGAATTAACTCGCACTCAAGTACACAATATGATTTTTCAAACCGTTATGGTTAGCTGTTACATGTAGATGTAGTTCAAATTTGGATTATGGTCATTAAATGACTAGAAAATCACTTAAATGTATTTAAAAGGTCAAATCACCCTTGGAATTTTCCAAATTTGACACGACAGCTGTATTAGTGCATGTTAACTGTAGATTTTTTTTGAAACCCGTAAGACGAAGCTATCGCCCGTTTGTCATCAAACATACATTGTTCCCTCTCGGAACCACGGGCCTTCTAGTGGGTTGCTTCGGTTGTGAGGGGTGTGTGTCCAAACTTTCGTCAAAAATGCCAAAAAAATTACCACATCATCTTGGTGGCATGACATGACAACAAGCAAGGTTTCATGTGTTTCTGATCTTTTTTTTTATTTTTTTGGAATTTAAATGCCATGACACTCCATGCTTAATTGTGTCATAGCCGTGAGACCAATATGTTTGAAAATTCCTTCCAATTTACTGCAAATGGAATTAACACGCACACAAGTACACAAAACATGACTTTTCAAACCGTTATGGTTAGCTGTTGCATGTACATGTAGTTCAAATTTGAATTACGGTCATTAAATGGCTAGAAAATCACTTAAATGTCTTAAAAGGTCATATGACCCTGAAATTTTCCAAAATTTTACATGACATGTTTATTAGTACTACAATTTTTGTCATACATTTAAAACAACATCCGTTGCCACTTTACTCCAAATTCGTATTTCATAGCTAATAAAAAATATCAACAACATCACAAACAGTTCTTTTTATAGGAACTGTTTGCAATGAAAATTCCTGGGTCTATTTAAGTCTTCCTCCTTAAGCTTCGTCGGCTCGTCTGCTCCAGTGCCGGCAACCCCTGAATCCATGAATCCCGATCCCCATTCCCGCAACCCCTTCTTGCAAAGATGACGCCGTGGAAACGCTTCGTGAAGGCCCGTATGGTGGTCGCGTCCTCCCCGAGCAGCACCGCCTATGCCGAGAGCATGGCCGCCTACGCTGAGAGTGCTGCCGCATCCGCATTGAAGGCGGCCGCATCCGCCGAGAGGGCGTCTACGACAGCCGACATGGTAGGTGCAGTAGCCGAGACAGCTGCAACAACTACTATGACGGCGGCTGCAAATGCTGAGAGCGCTCGAGCTGCCGTCCGTGCCGCCGATGTCGCCCTGGCCATCCACACCAAGATCAAGGACGCACACACCACGATATTCCAGGCCACCTCGAAATCCAGCATGCAACTCACGTCCGAAAAGACGGCGATGGCCATGGAGCACCTGCTTCCTCATGAGATCACCGAGCGAGAGCTAGAGATGCAGGAGGCGGCAGAGATCAAGGAGCACCGGGAGGAGGAGTTGCGCGTGCCCGAGGTCCAGGTAGAGAAGAGTCTGTCCATCGAGGAATCTGCGATGGAGTACCAACGTGAGCTCTGGTGCAGGTGTCGGTGTCAAAACCGGCGGATCTCGGGTAGGGGGTCCCGAACTGTGCGTCTAAGACTGATGGTAACAGGAGGCGGGGGACACATTGTTTACCCAGGTTCGGGCCATCTCTATGGAGGTAATAGCCTACTTCCTGCTTGATTGATCTTGATGAATATGGGTATTACAAGAGTTGATCTACCACGAGATCATAATGGCTGAACCCTAGAAGCCTAGCCTATGATTATGATTGTAGTTGTTCCTACGGACTAAATCCTCCTGTTTATATAGACACCGGAGGGGGCTAGGGTTACACAAAGTCGGTTACAGAGAAAGGAATCTACATATCTGAATCACCTAGCTTTCCATCCACGCAAAGGAGAGTCCCATCCGGACACGGGAAGAAGTCTTCGATCTTGTATCTTCATAGCCCAACAGTTCGGCCCATGTTAATAGTCCGGCTGTCCGAGGACCCCTTAATCCAGGACTCTTTATGTAGCCCCTGAACCAGGCTTAAATGAAGATGAGTCCGGCACGCAGATTGTCTTCGGCATTGCAAGGTGGGTTCCTTCTCCGAATACTCCACAACAGTCTTTGGACACTGAAGACATATCCGGTTCTGCAAAACAAATTCCACACACAACCGTAGAGAGTATAATATTTTCACGAGTCCAATCCATTGACAATTTTTTGTAGTGTGACATCACGCCTCCGCCCGGTCATTATTCGAACCATTTTTTAGCCTGCCGCTCCGTATTTCGAGGTGCATTTTCATTGTCATGTCTTGTCAAAGCAGAGATCATGTCCCCTTATCATGGATTCTCATCAATACTGGCCTGGTTAACCCAACCCTGCCATCAACACGGCGCTTGGGGAATAGGCGAGTTCTAAGGCGAGTGGGAAGGCGCATGATTTTTACTGCCTTTATAAAGGGATAAGGATTCACCCTTTTTCACCCACACATTCTCCTTCCTCTGCCCATCCATTCTCGAGCTCCAGCGCCCAAGCTCTCGCTTTCTCCATCCGAAAAAGCACTCCAACCATGTCCGGATCCAGAGCAGGCGGCAAGTGGATGGCCTCCTCCGTCAAGGATAAGGACATCAAGAAGCTCCGAGAGGCCGGGTACTTGAAATCGCCCATCAGCTTCCGGCCGAGGGACAAATTGTACCCATCCCCGAGCCCCATGAGAGGGTGGTGTTCGTATCTCACTTCATCCGCGAGCTGGGATTCCCTCTCCACCCATTCGTCCGCGGACTGGACTTCCATCATCTGGCCCCCAACTCCATCCTCAACATCTCGGCATTTATTGTCATGTGTGAGGCCTTCCTCCGCATCCCACCTCACTTCGGGCTATGGCTAAAGACCTTCAATGTGAAGATGAAGGTGGTGAGCGGCCGACAAGCAGAGTGTGGAGGCGCCATGGTGGGCAAGATGCCCAACGTCACCTGGCCCGAAGGCTCCTTCGTGGAGACTGTCAAAGGGTGGCAGTCGAAGTGGTTCTGCATCACAGAGCCGCACGACACCGACTGGGTGGCGGCTCCCGCATTCCGGTTTTGGAGTCCCGATGCGGCTTACCTCCTGGCAAGAGAAAGGCCTGACCTGGTCTTCCTCGGACGAGCTGACGGTGCTCCAGACACGCATCCAGAACATGATAAACAAGAGAATCAAGCTCGTCAAAATGATCCAGGTGATGCTTGTTCGCCGGATCCTTCTGTGCCAACGCCGGACTTGCCATCTATGGGAGTTCGATCCGGCCAAGCACCAGACCCTACTAGAGCTCTTCGGCACGACGCACGAAGACATCTGGAAGGTGCTCTTCAAGACAACGAGGTGCCGCCGCCCATGACTGAGGATCATGGGCATGACTTAACTCGCCCTGCAAATCCGGTAAGTTCTTTCATGTTTTCAAGGTATACCCTTTACTTGCATACTCGAGGAAGGCATCTAAGCCTCCCTATCAATTTTTTCAGGCCTGGGTAGAGATGGCAGAGCAGATTAACTGTCTGACTCTGCTGCCCGAAGGCCCAGAAATCCCTCTTCTGACGAAGATGCTGGTTCCGGTGCCTTATCAGGTGCCGGACAAGAAGGCCAAGAAGAAGGCGAAGGGGACCAGAGGTGGTCTCTGTCACTAGGGCAATTCGGACGTGACGTACGAAGATGCCGAGGCGCCTCCTCCGCCACTGAGGACAACAAGGAAGAGGAGGAGGAAGAAGAATGCCATTCCCCCCTGTAGGGGGGAGAAAGAAGAGGACAACATCCATGCATCTGGAGGCCGAGGCATCCAAGAAGGGGAAACTCCCCTTCCGGACAGCTCCGCAGCAGCCACCGACAGCAGCTAGGAGTGGGAGCTCAAGGACAAGCCCCTGGCCAATTCGTAAGTGTCTAGACACGCTCATATATCCGGCCTATTTACTTCATTCTTTTAATGTGCTAAATTATGTATTAACAGTCTGGCTCGGTCCAACCTCGAGCGGTCCTTATCTTCGGAGGAACTGCTGGATCCGGCCGCGATGGACAGGGGGACCCTTCCCTTGGCCTCCTCTCCCAAGGACACTGATGGCGCCGAGGCGTCGTCCCGAAGGATCCCAGGTCGGGAAGAGAATCCGGAGGCCGTCAGGGAGGCGCCAGAGGGTGAAGCCTCAGCTGCCGGACACATGGGGGAGCAAACCCCCATTGATACTGGCGATGGGGGCCATATCCAATTTGGCCCTCATCCGAATATAATTCTGGAGACCCATATGGCTCCAGAATCAGGCAAGCAGCCCTCTTTGAAGGAAGGGGCATTCCTATTCCGCCGATGACCTCTATCCATCCAGAGGCGCCGGACACTTTGTTGGAAGCGCTTCGAGGTGCTTCCATTGTCAAAGAACACCGTACCCTTATGGGTACAGTGATTGAGAGGGTCCAGTCCGTGAAGAGCGGACTAACCGAAGTGTGCATGAGCCTTCTAACAAGCTTTGAGGTAAGCAACACAACTATAAAAAGAATGTCACAGTATAGACAGTAGCCCCTGATACTCTATCTGGTGTTTGGAAAGAAAAGCCGAACAGAGGATCAAATAAATTTCGCAGGAGTCTAATCTAAAATGTCTACGTGAATAAGCAGGCGTCGCAGCTCGCTGCGACCTCTCATACTGCGAAAGTCTCCGGACTAAAGCGGAGTCTGGAGCGGGCCAAGGAAGAGCTCGGCCGCATGAAGAAGCAGCTGGAGGACAGTCAAGGTATGCAGTAACCTTGTATATATTCACGAAGGATAAATGATTCATGTTGACTGAAGTGTCATTATATTATTAGGGGAAACGACCGAAGTAGGGGCCCTCAAGAAGGTGTTGGCCGAGGCCGAGGACAAAGCGGCCATGGAACGAGCCGCACGTGAAAAGCATGAGGCCCGGGTTAGTGAGGTCCAGCAAGAGCTCCAGGACGCCGTCAAGAAGTACGAGTACTTGGAGCGCGATTTTAAGGATCAAGAGTCCGAACTTGCCAAAGCATGCCCGAGCGCACAAGATGCCTGAGCCAAAGCCCAGGGCACCCTCCAGGAAATCCAGGCGGCTAAGAAAATCGCGGCGGGTAAGGCTTTTATAATGCAGAGCAAATATGTGAAGGAAAGGTTCCTCTTACTGACCCGGATTTGGAGTTCTCCAGGGGCGTTTGCGGATCTGCCGCGTAGTGTGTCAGATGCTGTGGAATTCTACTAAGCCAAAGAGGGGAGCTCTACGGAGAAGCTGTTCTGGTTGCAATACCTTGCGCCAGAACATCCAGTGCCCTTTAGCGATCAGCTGAAACAGTTGGTCGAGCTGCATAGGGAGGCCAAACTAGCCATGAAGGATTTGATAATCCGGCTATGGCCTGCCGAAGCCATTCCCAGCAGCTACTTCGGACTCGTGAAGCGGCTTGTCATTGCCTGCCCTCGTTTTGATGCCATCAAGCAGTCGGTCTGCATCGAAGGCGCACGACTGGACTTCGCCCGCGCCAAGATGCATTGGGTGATGATGGACGCCACAAAGCTGATGACCGAGGGACCGCCCGCGAGCAAGGAGCACCGCACACCCGAACTGTATTTTGACAGTAACCTGGAGGGATCCCGCCTTGTGGTGGAGCGGTGTGCTAAGGATATCATATTCCCATGAATACATTCATGTTATTCTGTCATGTACTATGAAACAGATCCGTTATGTAATATAATGTCTGTCATTTAAAATTTTACCTCATGTGCGGTCGTTTTATTAAATCTAAGAATTGGCCAGTCGTCGGCTTCTGCCCCCATGTAGGTAGTATGGGGGTGTTCGAGATAAATCTAAACACTCTTTATCCAAGGTTTTGGTCCTTTAAGGAGGTGTTTAGCGCAACGAACCAGGCAATCGGACTATTCGGCTTTATTATTCCCACTTAGCAATAGAAGTTTGACAAGAAAAATTTAGGCGTAGCCCCTGGTGTTCGGAAATTCGAACTTGGGGCGCTATACACACCTGATCGGATAAAAACCAATTCATCGCATAATGCGTAAAAAATCACTAAATATTTGTAACCTCTCGAATAGCTGACCGGCTCTTGCTGCATCATGACAGTCATTGTCGGCTTTCTCTACTGAGGTGCTCCTCCGAAAGAACCGGGACACAATCGCAGTAGTTCTCCCTTTACTACCCTAGCCGATATAGCGGAACGTAAGGTAGTAAGCACAGGAGCCGGGTAACCCAACTATTGACCAAAGACATGATTCGGAGCCGATGCATATAATGCTATAAGTTTGGGGTGCCGAACTATACTGTAAGAGTGTTCGGACTTTATTACCATATTGTGGGGTGTGATGAAGCCCCTGGCAAATTAAGGCGTACCGGAGTGTACGGGCGCAATTGATAAGAATATAATAAAAAGGAAAAAAATCAAGTAGTAAGTTGACACCGCAAATATTGAGCCGCAAACTGTTTTCCATTGTAATTTGATTAATACGTCAAGGCATATTTGTACAAGTAATGCGATAAGCAGATAGGGCTATTTGACATGCCACGACCAAGGGCGAGCTGCATGTGGATTTTTAAAACAGGTATAATGATCGTTAGCAGAGACCACGTGGGGGTTCCCTTCTACGTCAAAGCTTCTTGCCTTCTTGGTGTATCCGTCCCTTGATAGGTCCGATGATCAGGTTATCAGGAAAAGGCATGGGGGAAAATAAACCTGAAAAGAAAAAGAAATAGTAAAAGTGTGCGGGTCCAGGAGTGGTTGAGCCGTATTGTGGACCATGGTCTAGCTGTGCCTCCGTCTATGCCCATGGTATTTTTAGTGCGTAGTTATGTACATGCAGTACAAATGCCGTTGTTTGGCCGGCACTAGGACGGAGGCCGAATTGCTAGTCGAGCTCTTGACAAACTGGACCATCCTGCTGCGGAGTAGTTCAGACTCGTTTGATAGTGTCCGGGAGCTTGGCCGCCGAATTGCGGTTATGCCTGCAAAGGCCGCTCTGTACTTCTGCTGCAAGGGCCGCAGTGTGCTCCTCAATACGGAGAGAGCGTTTCATGTTTCCATTGACTGTTATGACACCGCGTGGCCCGGGCATCTTGAGCTTGAGGTAAGCGTAGTGCGGCACCACATTGAATCGAGGAAATGCGGTTCGTCCGAGCAGTGCGTGATAGCCACTGCGGAAGGGGACGATATCGAAGATCAATTCTTCCAGTGTGATTGAGCCCGTACAGCAGGCCTCTACACCTGGTATGACACCTTTAAAGGTGGTTTTTGTGGGCTTGATCCTTGAAGGATCGATATCCATTTTGCACACTGTATCGTGATAGAGCAGGTTCAGGCTGCTGCCACCGTCCATGAGGACTCGTGTAAGGTGGAATCCATCAATGATTGGGTCAAGGACCAATGCGGCTGAACCGCCATGACAGATACTGGTCGGATGGTCCCTGCGATCGAAGGTGATCAGACAGGATGACCATGGGTTGAACTTTGGGGCGATTGGCTCCATCGTGTAGACGTCCCTGAGTGCGCGCTTGCGCTCCCTCTTAGGGATATGGGTAGCGTATATCATATTCACCATTTTAACTTGAGGGGGAAACTTCTTCTGTCCCCCTGTGTTCGGTGGTCGGGGCTCCTCCTCCTCGTCATTGCTTTGCGACCCCTTCTCCTTGTTTTTGACATTTAGCTTGCCGCCTGTTTGAAGGCCCAACATTCTCTGTTGGTATGATTGGCTGCTTTATTAGGAGTGTCGTTGATTTGACATGGGCGATCAAGTATGCAGTCCAAACTGGATGGGCCCAGATTGTTTCTCTTGAATGGCTTTTTCCGCTGACCAGACTTAGAGCCAGTGAATCCGGCATTAACAGTCGTGTCTTCAGTGTTGTCACCGTTGCTTCGACGCTTGTGTATGTTGCGTCGTGGCTTGACGTTGCTATTTCTGGCCTCAAAAGTGCTAGGTTCGCTTGCATGATTATTGCTACGAGCTAGCCAGCTATCCACGCCCGCGCAAAAGTGGGTCATAAGCATCGTGGGATGCCATGGACTTCGGCTATTCTTGGCCAAGGTGTCGGGCGAACCATTCGTCATGGATGCTATGCTTAAAGGCCGCTAGGTCTTAGGCATCTGGACAGTCGACTATCTGGTTCTTTTTAGTTGAGAAACTAGTCCAGAATTTCCTGGCTAACTCTCCGGGCTGTTGAACTATATGACTTAAGTTGTCAGCATCTGGAGGTCGGACATATGTGCCTTGAAAGATGTCAAGAAAGGCGTTTTCCAAGTTCTCCCAGCTGCCAATGGAGTTTTCGGGCAGACTATTCAACCAGTGTCGAGTTGGTCCCTTGAGTTTTAGCGGGAGATATTTGATGGCGTGAAGATCATCACCGCGGGCCATATGAATATGGAGAAGAAAATCCTCAATCCATATCGCGGGGTCTGTTGTCCCATCATATGATTTGATGTTTACGGGTTTAAACCCTTCCGAGAATTCATATTCCATTACTTCGTCAGTGAAGCAAAGGGGGTGTGCGGCGCCTCTATATCGGGCCAAGTCGTGACGTAGCTCGGATGGAGTTTGTCTGCGGTTTTCGGCCCGGGCGTGGTTATATTTTTCACGTCTGGCCTGGTGGCCATCATCGCGCATCGGGGCACGCCCCCGCAATCCGTAGATCAATCCGGTCTGGCCTGCTTTGTTTTCCAAGTCATACCGCAGGTCATATGTGTATCCCTGAGCTATTGTATTTCTGCTTTTACGGCGAGGTGGTGCAGGCTGGTGTTCGGCTCGAGTTGCCACTCGTGGCCGGTCAGCCGCATTATGCGCTGGAAGGATGGGCTCCAGCGCCTCGTCATCAAACTAGGGTAACAATTTGCGCTTCGGGTAACTTTTGGTTGGGCGCTCGAGGCCGTATTCCTCGGCTACCAGGACGCCAGTCCATCTGTCATTGAGTAGATCCTGATCAGCTTGAAGCTGCTGTTGCTTCTTTTTTAGGCTCCTTGGAGTGGCTATTAGCCGGCGCTTGAAGCGCTCCTGCTCGGAATGCTCCTCAGGCACGATGAAGTCTTCGTCGCTGAGGCTCACTTCATCCTCGGAGAGCAGAAGGTAGTTACTGTCTTCTGAGTCTTCATTCATGGCTTGTTCATTGGGGCTCACTCGCCCATCCTCCCATTCCTCCTGTTCAGAGGTTGGCTGAACGGGGTCTTCATTGTCTTCGGCATTGTACGGAGTATTGTTTTCTCCTGTGACGGTGTTGCTGTTTTTTCCATGGCGTGGCTTAGAGCAGCGCCGCTGACGCTGGCGCTTTGGCTGTATCTCAGGAGGTTTATCCTTGACTGGCTTTTCATTGTCGCTGTTGTTCTCTTTAGGTGTATCCACCATGTATATGTCGTACGAGGATGTGGCAGTGCAGCACCTTGTGGGTGGTGGCTCCTGCCCCTCTCTGGCATCGTTGTCCTTACCGTTGATGTCTTCGGAGTCGTAATCAAGCATGTCAGTTAAGTCATCGACAGTAGCTATAAAGTGGGTGGTGGGTGGGAAACGAAGTTCTTCATCATCCACTTCCAATTCGAGCCGGACATAGTTCGGCTGAGAATCCTCCGACAAAGAGAGGGATTTTAATGAGTTTAACACATCGCCTAGAGGTGAGTGCTGGAAGATGTCCGCGGAGTTGAACTCCAAGATCGGTGCCCAATCAGGTTCCATGGATGTGGATGCACGCAGTCCGAAACCTATGGCCGGAGACGAATCCGAGGTTCTGGTGACAGAAGCCCAACTCGATGTTGGGTCTGTGTGTGGCTCAAACGCCGCTGAGTCTGCGGCTTCCGTGGCGGGGTTGAGCTTCCTGTCCTCGGATGGTGCGCTCCGGATCTAGGGCCAGAGCGGTTATGGGTGTTGCCTCCTGAATGCAGTCCAGTGACAGATTTTGGTCATGTTCATCGAGGTGGCAGGGGACAGCCGTCATGGGCTCGAATCCGTCGAAGATCAAGTCTCCGCGGATATCGGCCATGAAATTCAGGCTTCCAAATTTGACCTGATGACAGGGGTGTAGCTATCAATCTGCTCTAGATGGCCAAGTGAGTTGGCCCGCAGTACGAAGCCGCCGAAAACAAAGATCTGTCTGGGGAGGAAGATCTCCCCCTGGACTGCATTGTTGTAGATGATTGATGGAGCCATCAAGCCTTCTGGTGACGACGCAGCGGAACTCTCAATGAAAGCACCAATATCGGTGTCAAAACCGGAGGATCTCAAGTAGGGGGTCCCAAACTGTGCGTCTAAGGCTGATGGTAACAGGAGGCGGGAGACACAATGTTTACCCAGGTTCGGGCCCTCTCTATGGAGGTAATACCCTACTTCCTGCTTGATTGATCTTGATGAATATGAGTATTACAAGAGTTGATCTACCATGAGATCGTAATGGCTGAACCCTAGAAGCCTAGCCTATGATTATGATTGTAGTTGTTCCTACGGACTAAACCCACCAGTTTATATACACACTGGAGGGGGCTAGGGTTACACAAAGTCGGTTACAGAGAAAGGAATCTACATATCCGAATCACCTAGCTTGCCATCCACCCAAAGGAGAGTCCCATCCGGACACAGGAAGAAGTCTTCGGTCTTGTATCTTCATAGCCTAACAGTCCAGCCCATGTTAATAGTCCGACTGTCCGAGGACCCCTTAATCCAGGACTCCCTCAGCAGGCACTACTATGAGTACTACAACCTTGAGGGCGGCGCCGAGGACAAGGACGACGACGAGGACGTGGTCGACTTAAGCAGGGGGGACGCGGAGTCCACCAATAGCGGCATGTCGCCAGGACAAATCATCGACGTCTCATCTCACAACGGCGATGCATAGGCCGGTGCGGCGGCAGATTTGTTAAAATGATCCGTACTTAGGCTTTGTTTTTAATGCTGGTCTTTTGTTAGAGCAATGTTTAGGCCAACTGGCTCTGTCTAATTACTAAAATTGCTCGATTCAGTAAGTGTGGTCTGTGTGCTGTATGCTCTTTTGTGTGCCCGAATTAGCAAGCGATGCTAAATTATGCAATGACGTGGATGAGGACAGTACCCAGGGAAATTTCCACCAAAGTTTGAATTATCAAACTCATCCGATGCGCGTAAAGCATAGTAATCATTTGTGATGCACACAATCATTCAAAGTGAATGGTGTCTGGTGGCACCACGTGCAAAGTGTCCCTCCACATTTCGAATTTTTTGGCCTACCGCCGAAGTATCTACCCCCGCCCCCCTTCCCCACCCCCTTTTATCCATGACCACAAGTCACATTTCCCCTGTTTATTCTGTCCTTCGTTCCTTCCTTCCTAAGCTATAGCCGCTTCCTCGCTCTTGCCACCTTGCATCCTACCACCGGGGTCTCCATGGTCTTCTTCAATGACCTCTCCAGCGGTTCCTCCTCCGACGATGACTCCTTCACCACCCGGGTACGCCTCTCTTCTCTCTCTCGAGCTATGACTTGGAATGAAGGATTTTAACCCGGTGGTCGATTTGAATCATTTATTCCTCTTGTAGCTCCCTAGGACCATCAGTTGCAATGAATGGAGCGGGGTGGCTGAAGATCTGTCTGCTTGTTGTCACCATCAATCTCCATGCATGAAGCTAGCTGTGTTTGAATCTATGAATAGTGTGAGGAAGTTTCTAGCATGTGCAGAGAAGGTTAGCCCCTCTTTCGTTGTTACAAATCATTTGTTAGGTGTGATTCAAACACTGTCACGGTCCTAACCCATTCATACGACACATTCAACCAAACACATCCTAAGACAGTATCACAGTTTGTATCTAGTATCTAAAAATGTTGCCATCTCATTAGCGGTGCCATTAGAAAATTATTTGGCACCGCTTCAGCAGTTTGTGCAGCCAACTTTGGTCCACACATCCGAGGAGCCAAGCAGTAAAATACTAAATCTTTATGGCGTGAAGGAACTAGGCATCGGACCAACTAGGTGCTCCGGAGTCCGGGTCCCTGATTTTTTTCTGCTGCATCGGCTTGCGAGTGCAGGGCACCGGTGCAAAATGTAGCAACAATTGTCTTTACACCGGTTTTGGCATACATAGTGGACGACCTTAGTGATATTAGTTCTATGTCACTAAATTTATGCATGTACACACCTGTTAGTATCAATTTGCTGTCATCGAAACACTGTCGCTATGCTGCTGCAGTCATATTTAGCTTCCTCATAAAATGTTCAATTTGTTATTTATAGTAGATGAGTAAGAACTTGTAGCGTTGTTATAGTTAATTATAGCTTCTGATGTTTCAAAATTTGGTTGTTGTCTCAGTAGCAATTAATTCATTTGCACATTGATCTTTTTGAGACGATATGTCATAATTAGTCTGTTTCTTCAACTTTTCAAACTAAGTATTGGTGGTTTTCTATGTTGCTATAAACCCATTTCCCCTACAGTTGTTACTGATCTAGTTTTAAATATATAGGATGAACGGAAGTGTTCTTACTTGAAGTGGGTTGATCAAGAGTGGCCATAGTGTTTGAAGATGTGCATGTATGAGCAAGAGAATAGAGGTAGGCTCAGAGAAAGTGTTGTCAATGTTGAAGAATATTTGAAGATGCGGGATAAAAAGAGGAAGGTGGAGAATGAGCTCAGATTTTTTAAATCAGACTTTGCTAAGATGGTGTTGGCGAAGGAGGAGGCACTTTCCCAGTTGGCCAGTGCAAAACATGTTTTTACTAAACTGAAAGCAGAGGTGGATAAGACGAGCCTGGATGATCTTGATTAGGGAAATGAATATATTGTTCTTATGAAGCTGAACTAGCTATATGTTGTACTGTGTTGTTTTCAGGTAGCTATCATACTGTGATGTTAAAATATATTTATATGCCTGGTATGAAATTGGCACACAACTGTTCAATATGAAATGTGAATTTGCGTAATATTGGAATTATTAATTGTAAGCTAATAAACCTGCTAAATGGGTCATGGAACTTTGCAAACGGTTCTAGCAGTAAAAGCGCTTGTGATGGATAGCCCAATGCCACACAGTTTTTTTCATCAAATCATGTGTGATGTAGTTGAATAAAAGGAAACAGTTAACCGAGGCAGAGCGTGTGTGATAGTTACACCAATCACACATGAGCCTATACATAAAACTGCGTGGGATGTACATACGAACGGAAACATTTTCCCTGGATTGACTGTGTGGGATGTACATACGAATGGAAATGATTTCCCTGGATTGACTATGTGGGATGTACATAAGAACGGAAACATATTCCTTGGATTGACTGTGTGGAATGTACATAACAAACGAAAACATTTGTTTGGGACTGACTGTGTGGGATGTACTTACGGCCGGAACCGATTGGGCATGTAAAACCATATTTGATCGCTCGCCCGCCGCACACGACCTCATTTTGCCGAGCGTGTGTGCCAGGAGAGCCTATCCCCGACGATTTTTGGGTCGTGTGGGAAGGACCCCGCTATCACCCACATTCACTAGGCGACAGTTTAAAATGTTGTCACGTAAAGGGGTTAAAAACCGTTTGTATAGCAACTCGTTGTACCAATGTTGTGGTTTATTCAACATTCCTATTCCTTTATAATCGTATCATTTCATTCATTCTTTCCAATCCTACTAGTGATTTGTCGAAGACTGTTTGCGCTATATCTCTCCTCAATCCTTGCAAGAAGAATAAGTAGCATGCCTACCTATTGCTTGTCATCAATTTAAGTTGATGAAGGGTAAGCATGACATAATTCTTATTCTTGTTTCCTCAAGGTGATTTAATCTTTTCTTCCGGAGATTGTTCATGATGAGTAAATTCTCGATTCCAAGTGATCCATCTATCTTTCCGAGTTGCGACGCTTCACGGTTATATCGCCACGAAGCTCCATCTAATCATCGCAAGGCTCCAATATTCTTCTCTTCAATTTTCACTTCCTTGCTATCATTCTTTTTAACAAGAGTTCATGGTGGTTCTTTAAGGACCTAATTCATTCTCGAAGTGTTCGTCAAGACTTTTGTTGGGAGAGCTCAAATGTTATTCATCTTGCATTTTGAAGTACAATTATTTCTACCATATCTTTGAGGTGTTGGTATGTCGTTCTTGACAATTTCCCTTAGTGTTTCATGATTTGCAACTTGTCAGGAATGAGATATTTCAAAACCATCATTTTCTCTTCGTTCTTGAGATCTTTTCAACCGAGCACTTTCTTTGTTGGAGTTATCTGGGTTACATTTCACATAAAGCCTTCCGTAAGGAATGTTGGTATTGTCGTGCGTATCAATGATCCAGTTTTCTCCTTTTCATCCTAGTGAAGAAGTTTCCATCTCTTTGTTTATCTCAATCAATAATTGTTTTCTTTGGTTGCAGAATTAGCCTCAATTTATTGAGATGTTTACATAAGCCCACGTGAATCATATCTTTTTATTGTTGATTCTTCAATAATCCATTCAAACCTACTACCTAAGATTGCCCTTTGAGTCCCTTGTGGTAGAAGATTGTCACATCCTAGTTAGCCATGCATCAGAGTGTGTGCATCATGTTTAAAATTTCATTTAATTTGAAATGGGGATTTGTGAAACCCTCAGAATCATTTTGAAAATGACCCAAATAAAAATTTCTCCAAAAGGGTCCAAGGAAATGCTCATGTTGCTCTCTGAAAATATTGGACAGAGATAATAATCAAACCAATATTTTTAAGAGCTCATGGGTATTTATTTTGGGCATTTGGAATTAATACATAAATATTTGTATTGGCAATATATTAATTATATATATTAATATATGTCCAAATATTATGCCATTTATAAAGGAGCTCTGAAATAAAATATCTAGCCCCTGCAAAAATTGGCATAAGTTAAATAAATGATTTAATATATTATTTAAATCAAAACAAATGTCAGAAATTAGAAAACAGAAAAAAGATAAAAGGGAGAAGCTTACCTGGGCTCCTCCCTGTGCAGCCCAGCCAGCTGGCCGGCCCAGCCAGCAGGCGGCCCAGCCCGTCTCCCTCCTCTGTCGTCTTCGTCCCGACAGAGGGAGGGGAGTGTGGCCGGCGCGCGCGCGCGCCACCGCGCCACGCCACCTCTCTCCCTGCCTGCCTGCCCTCCCCTCCTCGCCTCGATGCCCCTGGACGACGCCACGCCTCCCCCCTGCTCTCTCTCACTCTCCCTCGGCTCTTCCCTTCTCTCCCTCGCTCTCTCTCTCACACGGCCGAACACCACCGTCGCCGCCGTCCGCCATAGCAGCCGTCTCCGGCCACCCCTCGCTCCCCCGACTAGCTCAGAAGCTCCGCCACAACCCCCTCTTCCTCCCCACCGCTCCACGGGCCTCCGGAAGCCCTGCATCGCCGCCACGTCGCCTTTCCCCTCTTCGGGCTCCGACCATCATCGCCGTCGAATTCGCCGTCTCCAGCGCGTCTCCGAGCCCGCTTCGACGCCCACTGCAACCGCGGTGAGCCCCCGAGTCGTTTCCCCCTTCTCCCCTGGTCTCTTTCGACCTCTAGGCCTTAGCCCCACCTTGGCCGAGAGCTCCACACCGCCGGCGATGTCGCCGTCGTGGCCACGGTCACCGTAGCACCCAACCGAGCACACTATCGTGCTCCACACTTCACTAGGAACACGCAGCACGCACCAACGCCTCACCAAACACCCTGCAACGCCGATTCCGGCCGCACCCGAACTCCGGCGGCCGCAGCCGAGCTCGCCGCCGTCGACTCCGGCCACCCCAGGCCCAGCCACGGCCACCGTTCGACGCGCGGGAGCAAGGGCTCTCCAACGAGCCCAAGCACGGCCTCGCCCGTGCCCTGTAGCGCGATCCCGCGTCGCGCCGCCGTCTCGGGCCTCGCCGGCGTCGTGTCGCCGGTGGGTTTGACCCACTTTGACCACGGCAGGAACCCCCTGAGTCCCTGACAGGTGGGCCCAGCCCTGTAGCTAATTAGGATTAGCGCTAACCACTGTTAGTTAACCCCCTGACACTGACCAGTGGGCCCCAGCGCCACTAATCCCTAATTAGGATTAATTTAAACCTGTTAAACCCCCCCTGTCACTGACGTGTGGCCCCCACACGTCAGGTTTGACCTCATCCAGCCGCAGTTGACCACTGACGTCATGCTGACGTCATGCTGGCGCAATATTTATATTTCTGGATTTAAATTAAATCAGGAAATTCCAGAATATTTTTTAAACTTCAAAATTTCATAACTTTTAATCTGTAACTCCAAATCAGACAAATTATATATGAAAAATGATCAGAAAAATCCAATCTATCCATCTGTACTATTTTCATGCATGATCAAACAAGTTAAATTGATGTTTTAAGCAGAACAAGGAAAAGCACTTTAAAAGGCCATGTTTGAGTTTGAAATTTGAATCTTTGATTCAAATTTGTTCAAACCCTTCTGGTTTTAGTTGCATTAGCCCAACACACTCATATTGCCATGTTTCATGCATGCATCATATTGTTGCACATTGTTTGGTGATGGTTGTGTATCGGTGTCCTTTGCGACAGGTTCTACCTCCGAGGAGTACCGTGATTACCCTAACGAAGAACCGTATCCGTGCATCGAACCATCAGGCAAGCAACCAACCATTTGATCATATCGATACAATCCCATGTTCTCGCTCCTGCTCTCTTTTACTGCATTAAGATAACGCGTTTCAAACTGTTGTGTGCTACGGTAGTTGAACCCATTTCCTCTGCATGACCTGTCATTGCCACAGTAACTAGATGAAACCCACTAGCATGTGTAGGAGTTGATTGAGCCATATGTATGTGTTGTTCCTACCTTGCTATGCCTGCTATGCTTAGAGTCGTGTCAGGTCTGGTTCATCTGGGTGATGGGCTAGAGTGAAATGTTATGTCGGTAATGAGAGTGGTGTGGTGAACACGATTTGGTAAAGGTATCGATGAGAGGCCATGTAGGAGTACATGGTGGGTTGTTTCATTGAAGCCGACCTTAAGCACTGAGATCTGTATGTGTGATTTAAGAATCAGCTACTACCATGCATTGGGCCCGAAACCAATGGACCCTCTCGGCTTCTTATTCACCCTAGTTCTCCGTCCAGGAGTTGCAAGTAGTTTCTGGTGTTTGTAGCCTACTTGAGGCCGTGGACAGCGCTGACCGTAGGGGTGGGCTGTGATGCGGTAGGTACGTGGCCGGGTGTACCGAATACCCGTTAGGTATCTCGGGAACCCTGTTCACATCGTTCGGGGCCGTATGGGAAACCTCGGCCGGACTCCCTGTGGATGGAACCTGAATAGGCGATAAACCTGGACTGGAGGCTTAGGTGATTAGGTAGGTCGTGGCTGACACCCACGTTGGGCTTCCTCTTGAAGGTTGCCGAGTACATGTCGTGTAAACGACGGTAAGTGGTGAGAGCGTGTATGAAGAAGTACACCCCTGCAGGGTTAACATGATCTATTCGAATAGCCGCGTCCGCGGTAAAGGACTACTTGGTTGCCTATACAGTTCATAGACAAGTAAATGGAAACTACTAAAAGCCTCAAGATAAGTGTGAGTGCCGAGGATGGCTCTTCCGTAGGAAGACGGAGGTGGATCCTCGGTAGTGTATTGAAGTGGTGAGTAGTGGACTCGTGTGCGAAAAACCATTTCAAGTTGAAGTATCGTAGGATAGTCTAGCCAAGAGTCAAAGCTGGCTTGCTGCAATAACTCCACCAACCCTTCTTGATAATGTGCATGTATGTAGGATCTGATGTAAGTCTTGCTGAGTACCTTTGTACTCATGTTGCTATAATTTACATTTTTTACAGAAGACGCTGCAACCCCTTCTGATGGGTTCTATGTAGACGTTGACATCAACGAGTAGGCTAAAGACCCAGGTGGTGACCCTGAGCTTGTGAAGGACCTTGTAGTATAGCTAGGCTTCCAAGCCTCCTTTATTTTACTAGTTGTCTGTACTCAGACAAGTTACTTCCGCTGCTGGCTTGTATGACTGTATGACTTGAATGCTGGGTCGTGTGACCCGTACCTTTGTGTATGTTATGTATGGCTCCCTGAGCCTTAAATAAAGTACTTGTGTCGTAGAGTCATGTTGTGATGCTTCGTTGTATTTGCACATATCGAGCATATTGTGTGTATGATTGAAATGCTTGGTATGTGTGGGATCTGACTATCTAGTTGTTTATCTTTAGTAGCCTCTCTTACCGGGAAATGTCTCCTAGTGTTACCGCTGAGCCATGGTAGCTTGCTACTGCTCTGGGACACTTAGGCTGGCCGGCATGTGTCCTTCTTCATTCCTGTGTCTGTCCCTTCGGGGAAATGTCACGCTTTGAGTACCGGAGTCCTGTTAGCCCGGTACAGCCCGGTTTACCGGAGTCCTGCTAGCCCAGTGCTACAGCCCGGACCCACTTGCTGATGACCGACACGTTCGAAGCTGGGTCATGGATGCCTGTCCCTGTAAGTCTGTGCCACTTTGGGTTTACGACTAGTCATGTCAGCCCGGGCTCCTTATCGTATGGATGCTAGCGACACTATCATATACGTGAGCCAAAAGGCGCAAACGGTCCCGGGCAAAGGTAAGGCGACACCCGTGGGGATACCGTGCGTGAGGCCGCAAAGTGATATGAGGTGTTACCGGCTAAATCGATGTGACATCGAGTCGGGGTCCTGACAGCGTTGGTATCAGAGCCGGACTGCCTGTAGGTTCTCCAAGCCAAACTGGTCGATGTTGAGTCTAGAAATTCTTTAGTTATATGTAGGGGAATTGTTTGTGGGATGGAACGTAAGGCTCTTTTTACTCCTTTATCTTATGACATTCTGATCTGAGTCAGTCCATTCTTCCACCGGGGGTTAAGGAATTAGGATCTATTCTCTCTATCAGGATCACGTGTTACTAGTCAGTAGTACCTTATAGGTATGATGGATACAAGCCTAGTTCAGTTCTTCTACCATATTATGTTGCTAGGATGGACTCAGAATTTGATATGATGATGTTGAGTGTGTATGAAATCCTTTGTCAAATGTCTCAAAATCCTTCTTGAGCATTTACAGCTGTTATGCTGCCGAAATTTTGCTAGAAATTCTAATGCCTTTGCATTATGATTGTGCTTTCAGATGGCCACTCGCGACCTCAATCAAGTGGTTCGCCTGACTCGATGCCTAGATGTACCCGGCCATACTGCCAAGTTGGTCAGGGTAATGACTGAGGCTGGATACCGCTGGTATCCTGAGTACACGGTCGAAGAGCAATTTCGGGACTTCAATCAAAGCCAGTATCTCTGCACTGTCAGGATATTTCCATCTTATCCTGGATCCACCGAGCCCCTTCACTGCTCCTATGGACTCGGGGTTACTATTGAGATGGCTGTGCAGGACGCCGCCTACTCTATGATGACCATCATGCGAGTCAGATCTGGTCTATTTTGGGACTCTGATTTCCGGTATATGCCAGGATCACTTCCGGGAGCACAAGGGTATCTCCAGGCTATCTATGCTGACCCCACTCAGGAGGATTCACGGACTCGCACCACTGCTGAGATGCTCGAGGATAAGGACCGTGAAAATCGGGCCTTGAGGTTAGAGCTCTTCAATACCCGTGCTGACCACTGGGCCACTTTGACTCGGTTCGCACCGGCGGTGCAAGCTGGATTTTCAGATATGCGCGATCTCTATCCTGTGAGATCTGCTCTGCCAGACGTGATGGGTTGGCGTGATGTAGGAGGCATCACCCCACCTCGCGGTCCCCGCAGGCCACCGTCTGTTGGTCCAAGGCCTCATCCTAGCCCCTATGGTCCACAAGCTCCGCGAGATCGTCTGTTTCCGGATGATCATGTTGAGCTCCCAGGCTATGGAGGTGACTTCTACGAGGACTACTACGGATCGGTCTGAGTTAGTGGTAGTATCACTAGTTCGCACTAGCTGTGTCATCTATCGTCCCGCGTGACTCGTGGGATATGACCTAGTTTGTACTCTTTCCGGAGGTGTAGAAAAATAATGTATAGGAGCTTGGAATGCCTCCGATGAGATGTAATCCTCTTTCACCGTAATAGTACTTTGTTTGGTCTTGTACTAAACCCTGTATGGTGTGTATGACGATGGAATAAAGAAGCAGTTTCTGTATTTACCATGTCATACGGATGATCATCTTGCATTCCGAATTATTCCTTACATTATGTGTCCTATGTCGGAATTTTATCATCCTGACTAAATCATTGTCTTGTTTACCTAGGATGGTCAACACGCGCACTAACCCTGCTCCTCAAGAGCAGGCCGAAGGCAGTGAAGTCAGGGATGCAAATCTGCCTCATCCTCCTTCACTAGCCGAGGTTATGATGGAAGCTGAGAGAAACAAGCGGGAGACCAACCGTTTGTTGGAGCGTATTGAACAGAACACAGCACTCCATCAGAGGACTAACGTGGTGTCACTCAGTGACTTTATCAAGTTACATCCACCCACGTTCCACCACTCCGTCGAGCCTCTCGACGCTGATGACTGGCTTCGCAGTATCGCTCACAAACTGCGTTCCGCGCTGGTAGCGGAGGCTGACAAGGTCACCTTTGCTGCATATCATCTTGAAGGTCCTGCCAGTCTATGGTGGGAGAATTATGGAGCTATGCGCCCAGCGGGCCATGTCACTACTTGGGCTGAATTCAGCGAGGCTTTCCGTGAACATCACATTCCGGAGGGTCTCATGGACCGTAAACATGAAGAATTTTGCAGTTTCACCCAAGGCCGACTTTCTGTGGATGTTTACAGCAGGGAGTTTGGTAACCTCGCACGATATGCAACTGAGGAAGTTTCTACAGATGCGAAGAAGCAAGCAAGGTTCCGTAAGGGCCTTAGTCCTGAGCTTCGCCGTGACCTCCGTCTGCATGAGTGCACATCTTTTCAGAAACTTGTCAACAAAGCCATCAGTGCTGAAACTGGTCAGACTGACTATGACGCAACACGCAAGCATGGCCGTGACATGGGTTCCTCATCCGGTGCTGGTCCTCAGAAGCGCCGCGTGTGGGTGCCCAACACCGCCCTGCCACCCAGGTTCACACCGAGGCCATCTTTCCAGGCGCCTCGCCCTGTTCAACAGTCTGCACCGGCCAAGCCCTATGGGGGTCCAACTAACAATGCTCCTCCACGTACCAGTTCCATGACTTGTTTCAAATGTGGGGAATCTGGTCACTATATGCGTGAGTGTCCTCAGACCAACCCCAACCAGTCTGCTAAAGCTGTTGGCCGTGGCAAGCCGACAGGAAAAATATTCCACGCCAAACCGGTCACTGCTTCACGTGGCCATGTCAACTGTATCTCTGCCGAAGGAGCTCAAGAGGATCCCAACGTCGTCCTCGGTACGCTTCTTGTTAACTGCCACCCGGCATCTGTTCTTTTCGATACAGGAGCCTCTCATTCTTTTATATCCGAAAATTATGCTCGTTTGCATAACGTTGCATTCTGTGACATGCCATCCACTATGGAAATTTCTACCCCTGGTTCTAGATGGCAGACCTCTAGGGTAAGTTATGGAAATGAAATCCAAGTCGACAGACTTGTTTTCCTCGCATCTTTGATAGCCCTTAAATCTTCAGATATTAATATCATTTTGGGTATGGACTGGATGTCAGCTCATCAAGCCAAAATTGATTGCTTCTCTAGGACTGTTCAACTCACCCATCCTTCGGGGAAGATAGTCAATGTCTTGACCCGAATAGCCAAGCGACAATTATATTCTCTTAACGCCAGCCCTTTGCCAGACCTTGAGGACATTCCGGTAGTCCGTGACTTCCCGGATGTTTTTCCAGAAGAATTGCCAGGTGTTCCACCTGACAGGGATGTTGAGTTCGTAATAGACCTCATTCCAGGAACTGTTCTGATTGCTAGAAGACCTTATAAGATGGCACCACTAGAACTAGCCGAGCTTAAGAAACAACTCGATGAGTCCTTGAAAAAGGGTTTCATCCGACCTAGCTCATCTCCGTGGGCTTGCCCCGTCCTATTCGTCAAGAAGAAGGATGGTACGGACCAGATGGTTGTAGATTACCGACCTGTCAACTTGGTCACAATCAAGAACAAATATCCGCTTCCCAGGATCAACGACCTGTATGATCAGCTCGCTGGATCCTCAGTCTTCTCCAAGATGGATTTGAGGTTGGGCTACCATCAAATCAAAATCAGAAACGGGGACATCCCTAAAACGGCCTTTGTTACTCGTTACGGCCAATACGAGTACACCGTCATGTCCTTCGGTTTAACCAACGCTCCAGCCACCTTTTCTCGGTTAATGAACTCAATCTTCATGGAGTATTTGGATAAATTCGTCGTAGTTTATCTCGATGATATACTCATCTACTCCAAGAACGAGGAAGAACATGCCGAACATTTAAGGCTAGTGTTGAAGAAACTTCGAGAGCATCGCCTTTATGCCAAATTTTCGAAATGTGAATTCTGGTTGTCAGAAGTGACCTATCTGGGTCATGTAATATCTGGTAAAGGTATTGCTGTTAACCCTGAGCGAGTTCAAGCCGTCCTTAACTGGACTCCACCTGAATCGGTCAAGCAAGTTCGGAGTTTTCTAGGCTTAGCGAGCTATTGTCGTCGCTTTGTCGAGAACTTCTCCAAGGTTGCTAAACCTCTAACCGAACTCCTCAAGAAAGATAAGAAGTTCGAGTGGACTCCACAATGTGAGCACAACTTTCAGGAACTGAAAAGACGCCTGACTTCTGCTCCCGTACTGGTACCGCGAGACTTCTCCAAAGACTTTGTTATCTACTGCGACGCCTCGCGACAAGGACTAGGTTGCATTCTCATGCAAGATCGACACGTAATTGCTTACGCTTCACGGCAATTGCACCCACATGAGGAGAATTATCCTACTCATGATCTAGAGCTTGCAGCCGTAGTCTATGCACTTAAGACCTGGCGACATTACCTCCTCGGTAACCGTTGCGAAATATTCACTGATCACCAAAGTCTGAAGTACATTTTCACCCAACCGGATTTGAATCTCAGGCAAAGACGTTGGGTTGAATTGATCACAGACTTCGATTTAGGGATAACCTACACCCCAGGGAAAGCCAACGTCATGGCTGATGCGCTAAGTCGTAAATCTTATTGTAACAACCTGATGTTACAACAAAGTCAACCGCTTCTCCATGAGGAATTTCGGAAGCTTAACCTTCACATTGTACCTCAAGGTTTTCTTTCCACCTTGGTGGCAAAACCTACCCTTACGGATCAGATTATCAAAGCACAGAAGGTAGATCCGGGAATCTCCCGCATCAAGAGAAACGTTCAGAAAGGAATTGCGAATTGTTTCTCCATTAATGATCAAGGGGTCGTATACTTCGGGGATCGACTAGTGGTTCCCAAAGTGCGCAACCTGAGGCGATTGATCCTTAAGGAAGCTCATGAATCTCCTCTCACCATTCATCCCGGTAGTACTAAGATGTATCAGGACCTACGCCAGAGGTTCTGGTGGACTAGGATGAAGAGAGAAATTGCTCAGTTTATTGCAAATTGCGACGTCTGTCGTCGTGTAAAAGCAGAGCATCAACGGCCTGCTGGCACCCTTCAACCCTTAGCTATTCCTGAATGGAAATGGGATAAAATTGGTATGGATTTCATTACCGGTTTTCCCAGGACCAAGAGAGGGAATAATGCTATTTTCGTCGTGGTCGATCGTATTTTCAAAGTAGCCCATTTCTTACCTGTTCGTGAGAGTATAACCGCTAGTCAGCTGGCAGACTTATACATCTCCCGAATAGTGTCCCTCCATGGTGTTCCTTTGGAAATTAACTCGGATCGAGGAAGTCTTTTCACCTCTCGATTTTGGGAAAGTTTCCAAAATGCTATGGGAACCCGTCTCTCCTTCAGCACCGCTTTCCACCCTCAGTCGAGTGGTCAAGTGGAACGCGTCAACCAGATTCTAGAAGACATGCTTCGAGCCTCTGTTATCTCATTCGGAATGGACTGGGAGAAGTGCCTTCCATTTGCCGAATTCGCTTACAACAACAGCTATCAATCTAGCTTGGGTAAAGCCCCTTTTGAAGTTCTCTATGGATGACGGTGTCGAACACCCCTTAACTGGTCAGAGACCGGGGAAAGACAATTCTTTGGCCCGGATATGATTCAGGAAGCAGAAGAACAAGTTCGCATCGTTCGTGAAAAGTTGAAAACAGCCCAATCTCGTCAAAAGAGTCAATATGACCGAAAACATAAGGCTATGATTTTCGAGGTTGACGAGAAGGCTTATCTTCAGGTCACCCCTCTGAAGGGAACCCATCGTTTCGGTATCAAAGGCAAATTGGCTCCTCGTTACATTGGACCTTTTCGCATTCTCGCCAAACGAGGAGAAGTTGCCTACCAGTTGGAGCTACCCCCGCACCTCTCCAGAGTCCACGATGTCTTCCACGTTTCCCAACTCAGGCGTTGCTTCTCGGATCCCATCCGTGAAGTGGACCACGAAATGCTTGATCTCCAAGATAATCTTACATATCGAGAGTACCCCATTCGTATCCTCGATCAGGCCGAACGTACCACTCGACGTCATAATATCAAGTTTCTCAAAGTTCAATGGTCGCACCATTCTGAGGATGAAGCAACCTGGGAAAGGGAGGATCGTCTTCGACTTGAGTATCCCGCCTTCTTCCCGGAGGAACCCAAATCTCGGGACGAGATTCTTTTGAGTGGGGGTGAGTTGTCACATCCTAGTTAGCCATGCATCAGAGTGTGTGCATCATGTTTAAAATTTCATTTAATTTGAAATGGGGATTTGTGAAACCCTCAGAATCATTTTGAAAATGACCCAAATAAAAATTTCTCCAAAAGGGTCCAAGGAAATGCTCATGTTGCTCTCTGAAAATATTGGACAGAGATAATAATCAAACCAATATTTTTAAGAGCTCATAGGTATTTATTTTGGGCATTTGGAATTAATACATAAATATTTGTATTGGCAATATATTAATTATATATATTAATATATGTCCAAATATTATGCCATTTATAAAGGAGCTCTGAAATAAAATATCTAGCCCCTGCAAAAATTGGCATAAGTTAAATAAATGATTTAATATATTATTTAAATCAAAACAAATGTCAGAAATTAGAAAACAGAAAAAAGATAAAAGGGAGAAGCTTACCTGGGCTCCTCCCTGTGCAGCCCAGCCAGCTGGCCGGCCCAGCCAGCAGGCGGCCCAGCCCGTCTCCCTCCTCTGTCGTCTTCGTCCCGACAGAGGGAGGGGAGTGTGGCCGGCGCGCGCGCGCGCCACCGCGCCACGCCACCTCTCTCCCTGCCTGCCTGCCCTCCCCTCCTCGCCTCGATGCCCCTGGACGATGCCACGCCTCCCCCCTGCTCTCTCTCACTCTCCCTCGGCTCTTCCCTTCTCTCCCTCGCTCTCTCTCTCACACGGCCGAACACCACCGTCGCCGCCGTCCGCCATAGCAGCCGTCTCCGGCCACCCCTCGCTCCCCCGACTAGCTCAGAAGCTCCGCCACAACCCCCTCTTCCTCCCCACCGCTCCACGGGCCTCCGGAAGCCCTGCATCGCCGCCACGTCGC
>NC_041387.1:466350723-466455449 GCF_002162155.2 Triticum dicoccoides | reverse complement strand
TTTTTACAGAAGACGCTGCAACCCCTTCTGATGGGTTCTATGTAGACGTTGACATCAACGAGTAGGCTAAAGACCCAGGTGGTGACCCTGAGCTTGTGAAGGACCTTGTAGTATAGCTAGGCTTCCAAGCCTCCTTTATTTTACTAGTTGTCTGTACTCAGACAAGTTACTTCCGCTGCTGGCTTGTATGACTGTATGACTTGAATGCTGGGTCGTGTGACCCGTACCTTTGTGTATGTTATGTATGGCTCCCTGAGCCTTAAATAAAGTACTTGTGTCGTAGAGTCATGTTGTGATGCTTCGTTGTATTTGCACATATCGAGCATATTGTGTGTATGATTGAAATGCTTGGTATGTGTGGGATCTGACTATCTAGTTGTTTATCTTTAGTAGCCTCTCTTACCGGGAAATGTCTCCTAGTGTTACCGCTGAGCCATGGTAGCTTGCTACTGCTCTGGAACACTTAGGATGGCCGGCATGTGTCCTTCTTCGTTCCTGTGTCTGTCCCTTCGGGGAAATGTCACGCTTTGAGTACCGGAGTCCTGCTAGCCCGCTACAGCCCGGTTTACCGAAGTCCTGCTAGCCCAGTGCTACAGCCCGGACCCACTTGCTGTTGACCGACACGTTCGAAGCTGGGTCATGGATGCCTGTCCCTGTAAGTCTGTGCCACTTTGGGTTTACGACTAGTCATGTCAGCCCGGGCTCCTTATCATATGGATGCTAGCGACACTATCATATACGTGAGCCAAAAGGCGCAAACGGTCCCGGGCAAAGGTAAGGCGACACCCGTGGGGATACCGTGCGTGAGGCCGCAAAGTGATATGAGGTGTTACCGGCTAGATCGATGTGACATCGAGTCGGGGTCCTGACAAAGATATTATCTCTTCTCCGTTCTTTTCATTCCATTATTTCATTTCTTTCGAAGGCATTGTGTTGTTGCTCACATCAAGTATCATTCCATCTTATCTAGTTCTTGTTCAATTCCTTCGCTTTTCAGCTGGAGTGTTGTTGAAATTCTTTTGTTCTTATTCCTTCTCTATCTCATTTTAACTGGAGTGATTTCAAAATCTATCTTCTCCCTTGAGCAATTGGTTCTCGTTGTCTTCCTTGTTCCTCTTGTCTAATGGAGTGTTTTCATTCGCGTTCATCTCTGTTGTATTATTTCTTTCAAGTTGTTCAACCTCTCAAGGCTCGTGGTTTCACTCGTTTGTCAAAGAAGCAACTTTGTATTACCTCTTTATCTTCCTCTTCTTATTTCTAGATCTCGGGGCGAGATCTCTTGTAAGTGGAGGAGAGTTGTAACAGCCTGAGACCGACGCTCCAGATGCCTTCCAGTTGTTTCATTGTCTCCATGTGATTTATTTGCTTGTTGCATTCATCGTCGCATCATTCGCATTGCATCGGCACTCTATTGTCGTCATTTTTCAAAACTTGCATCCATGTTTAAAATGTTTAAACTTGCTGTTTGCATTGTTTTGCATCAACGGAATGTTAAAATGGTTTATTTCAAAACTAATTAACCATAGCTCCGATTTAAATAAAATTTATATGTAACTGGGGTAGAAAAATGCATAGATTACCATGGTGCACTTTATTTTGCTGTTTAACAACATTAAAATTGTGTATAGGGCAGAACAGTAGCAAATTTGAAATATGCATATGCGGATTTTCTGAAATTGTTGTTTGTTGTTTTCGTTTAAACTTGCCTAGATAAATAGTTTACTCATGCTTCACCTCTTGCCATGTTAACCAACATTTAATCTTGTCTTGTTCATAAACGAGAGCGAACTAAATATTTCTTGTGTTGTTTCATCGATATGCAACTCGTTGTATATTGAGCTCCACTTAATTTGTCGTATTGTTTGTTGCACTTTGCCATGCCATGCCTCATTAAAATGGACATGCCTCATACTTGATTATGCATCATGCCCTGATTATGCTTGTTGGTTTACCATGTTGTTTCCTTTTTTCTGGTTGTGCTTATTCTCGATAGTTCCGGTACCATTGTGATTGTGAGGATTCGTTCAACTATGCCCGTTCGTCTTCTTCATGGATTCGGTCTTCTTCCTAGCGTGATTTCAGGCAAGATGAACATTACCTTGGATACCACTAGTATCATTCCTTGCTAGTTGTCTCGATGTTATCGCTATGTCATGCTACATACCACTAGTTTATCAACCATCCTAAATTGCCATGATAAGCTTCTAACCTTTTCCACCATCCCAGCAAACTGTTGTTTGGCTATGTTACCGTTTTGCTCAGCCCCTCTTATAGCGTTGCTAGTTGCAGGTGCAGTGGAAGTTGTTCCATGTTGGGACATGGGTATCATGGGATATCACAATATCTCTTATTTAATAAATGTACCTATGTACTTGGTAAAGAGTGGAAGGCTCGGCCTTTTGCCTCGTGTTTTGTACCACTCTTACCGCTCTATTTTCCGTCATACCGTTGTCATGTTCCTTGATTTGCGTTCCTTGCATGGTCGGGGTTTATGGCCCCCCTTGACCGTTTGCTTTGAATAAAACTCTTCCAGCAAGGCCCAACTTTGTTTTTACCATTTGCCAAATAATAACTAAAACTTGCATAGGTACCGGCTAGCACTCGAGGATAATTAATCAACAACCCGGGCCAGTGCTCCTCATGAGTGTTGGTCCAAACTAGAGTCCCTTACAGCACCACCATGGGGAACTCGAGGACATGTTTTAGTTGTACGGACTGCTCATCCGATCGTGGCCTGAGACGAGATACGCGCGGCTCCTATCAGGGTGTCGACACGTAGGGAGGTCTTGCTGGTTTTGTTTTACCATTGTCGAAATGTCTTGTGCACCGGGATTCCAAGCTTGATCAGGTTGTCTCGAGATGGAGATTGTCCTCCGCTGATCGTGAGAGTTTCTGATGGACTAAGTTGGGACACTCCTGCAGGGTTTAATATTTTCGAGAGTCGTGCCCGTGGTTATGTGGCAGATTGGAAATTTATAATATCCGGTTGTAGAGAACTTGACACTAAACCAAATTCAAATACACCAACCGCGTGCGTAACCATGACTGTCTCTTTTCGAGGGTGTTCGAGAAGAGAACACGGTGGGGTTATGTTTGACTCGTAAGTAGTTCAGTATCACTTCTTGATCATTCTAGTTGCGGCCGTTATGCATAGTTACTTTCTAATTCTTGTACTCATAAGTTTGCCACCATACAAAAGCTTAGTGCTTGCTACAACTCACCACTTATCCATTCCATACCCATTAAGCTTTGCTAGTCTTGATACCCATGGTAATGGGATTGCTGAGTCCTCGTTGCTCACAGATTACTACAACAATAGTTGCAGGTACAGGTAAGTGATGCTTTGACATGAGAGCGATGCTTGATTGCTTTTGGAGTTCTTCTGCTTCTTCTTCAATCAAGGGATAGGTTCCAGGTCGGGGGGCTGGGATTAGTAGAGTGAATGTCGTTCTTCTTTTTTGTTTGATTTCATTTGTTGTCGGATCCTGCTCTTCTATATGATGATTGCTATGTATTGATGAACTATTGTATTCATGTTGTAGCTTGTGGCGAGTGTAAGCCTTTATCTGGTATTCTCATCTATTCAGTACATGGTATGTTGTAATGATATCCACCTTGCTATGCGCTCGAAATGCGGTTGTGCCCCAATCATGAATTCATCATGTGATTGGGATAGAATCGCATATTGGGCGCTACTTCAATCTCCTACTTTCGAGATTACATATTGTGAGATTGAGAGTGTGAGTTGAGCATTCGTTGGTTGACCTTGCTTTGCATTTATTGCATTGGTTTGAGCTCCCCGCAATGATTAGTTCGAGTGAGGGCCTGTGAGTTTATTACTCTTGGAGGCTTCGCTTCCTAGACGGTTCAGTCATATCTTTGAGAAGTTTGTGAAGAGATCTTGGTGGTCGAGGTTCCCCCGGAAGCTTCCTTTTGTGGTGTGCACATGGGAAGGGTGTGAAGTGGCCTAGGTAGTCAAGGTTCCTCCTACTTCTTGAGCTTGCATTGGTTTTTCCCTTAAAGAGGAAAGGGTGATGCAGCAAAGTAGAGATAAGTATTTCCCTCAGTTAAGAACCAAGGTATCAATCCAGTAGGAGGAACACACAAGTCCAAAATAGATGCACCTGCATAAACAAACAAATACTTGAACCCAACGGGAAAAAGGGGTTGTCAATACCTTCACGGTCACTTGCAAGGATGAGATGTGATAGACTGATATAAAAGTTAAATAAAAGTGCAAAATAAAGTAAAGGTAAATAAATTGCAGCAAGGTATTTTTGTGTTTTTGGTTTTATAGATCTGAAAACGATAAGATGAAAATAGACCCGAGGGCCATAGTTTTCACTAGAGGCTTCTTTCTTGAAAGAATACATATGGTGGATAAACAAATTACTCTTGAGCAATTGATAGAAAAGCACATAGGTATGACGATATCCAAGGCAATGATCATGAATATAGGCATCACGTCTGTGACAAGTAGACCAACTCTTGCTTGCATCTATTACTATTACTCCACACATCGACTGCTATCTAGCATGCATCTAGTGTATTAAGTTAACAAGAACGGAGCAACGCCTTAAGCAAGATGACATGATGTAGAGGGATAGATCCAATAAATATGAAATAAACCTCATCTTTTTATCCTTAGTGGCAACAATACACATACATGCCTCGCTACCCTTTCTGTCACTGGGTGAGGACACCGCAAGATTGAACCCACCACAAAGCACCTCTTCCATTGCAAGAAAAATCAATCTAGTTGGCCAAACTAAATCAATAGATCGGAGAGAAATACAAAGCTATCTTAATCATGCATAAAAGAGTTCAGCGAAAACTCAAATAATATTCATAAATAATCTAATCACAAATCCACAATTCATCAGATCTCTACAAACGCACCGCAAAAGAAGATTACATCGAATAGATCTCGAAGAACATCAAGGTGAACATTGTATTGAAGATCAAAGGGAGAGAAGAAGCCATCAAGCTACTAGTTATGGACCCGTAGGTCTATGGTAAACTACTCACACATCATCAGAAGGGCAGCAAGGTTGATGTAGAAGCCCTCCGCGATCGAATGCCCCTCCGCCGGAGTGTTGGAAAAGGCCCCAAGATGGGATCTCACAAGAACAAAAACATGCGGTGGCGGAAAAGTATTTTTGGTGTGCCCCCTGGTATACATGGAATATTTGGGTATTTATAGAGCTGATATTGGGTTAGAGGAGCCATAGGGGGACCCACAAGCTCATAGGGCGCCCCCTAGGGCACGCTTGGTGAGATTGTGGCTCACCCGTGGGACTTCTGGCCTCCTCCCGAAGCTTCCTAGATGTCTTCTAGTCCAAGAAAAATCCTCAAAAAGTTTCATTCCATTTGGAATCTGTTTGGTGTTGATTTTCTGTAAAGGACAAAAACAAGGAAAAAATTGCAACTGGCACTGGGCACTAGGTTAATATGTTAGTCCCAAAAATGATATAAAATAGCATAATAATGCATATAAACATCCAAGATGGATAATATAATAGCATGGAACAATAAAAAATTATAGATATGTTGGAGACGTATCAAGCATCCCCAAGCTTAATTTCTGCTTGTCCTAGAGTAGGTAAATGATAAAAACAGAATTTTTGATGTGAAAGGCTATCTAACATGTTTATCAGGTAATCTTTCTATTATGTGGCATGAATATTCATATCCATAAGATTCAAAACAAGAGTTTAATATTGACATAAAAACAATAATACTTCAAGCATACAAATAAAGCAATCATGTCTTTTCAAAATATCATGGCTAGAGAAAGTTATCCCTACAAAATCATACAGTCTTGTCATGCTCCATCTTCTTAACACGAAGTATTTATCATGCACAACCCCGATGACAAGCCAAGCAACTGGTTCATACTTTTGATGTTCTTAAGCTTTTTCAACTCTAGCGCAATACATGAGTGTGAGCCATGGATATAGCACTATGGGTGAATAGAAGGTGATAGTAGATGTCAGATTATGGGTTCCGCAAACCCTTGAGAGGTTCGAACTCTGGGGTGCGTGCGGAGATCTCGACCCACCCAGCCTGCCTACTCACGATTCTCCTAAGCCTAGGGCGTCGAGCTCGAAGAGACAAAGAGACATAGCAGTTTATCCTGGTTCAGGCCACCTTGCGGTGTAATACCCTACTCCAGCGTTTTGGTGGATTGCCTCGAAGGGCTGAGAATGAACTAGTACAGTGGATGAACTGGCCTCAGCAGGTGAGGTGTTCTTGAGCTCAAGAGAGCTGGTGGGATCTGAACTAGATGCCCTTCTATGGTGGTGGCTAAGTCCTATTTATAGAGGCCTCGGTCCTCTTCCATAATGTTGGCGGAAAGGGATCCCACAACGACCGGATTTGAAAGGCGACAAGTAGTACAGCTTATCCTGACAAAAGTAGTCTTCGCCTGCAAAAAGCCTTTGGTCGTGACGCTAGGGTGGGCTCGGCGATGACCTCCGTCCTGCCGTCCTGGCGGTCTTGGTCTTGTTGCACCAGAATGGAAACCATTGACTGATTCCTCGGGATCCCATGCCTGCGGCTTGCCTCCCTTGCACCAAATAGGAAACTGGCGCTCTGTGCCCGCTGGCGCCTGCCTGGCACCCGTTTGGCCTTGGTCATCATGGTTCACGTTGGCCGCGCCTCCTGAGGTACACCTTGCATAGAACTCTCCGCCCCTCGGGAGCCAGCCTGAGGAGGCTGATCCCCTCAGGGGTATTGGCGTCGTTCGCCTCGCAAGGCTTGGCCCCTCGCGAGGGTCTTGAGCTGTTGATGTTGTAGCTGGGCCGTACCGGGTCATCGATGGAGCCACATGGTGGGCCACAGGCACACAAGTCCGTATGCCCCATATCCAGAACACCGACAGTAGCCCCCGGGCCCAAGGCGCGCTCGGACTTGGCTTCCAGGCGAAGCAAAAGGGCAAGTGCGGAGCTTCGCGGGCCCTAACCGCCCATGGCCTTGATGACACATGGCGATTGATGGGATGTGGGCGTCTCCACTTCCCCATGCTGCCTCAGCAACTATTCGACTTCACAGAACGATGTGGCATGCAGGAGATCACCATGGCGCAAGGTCGTGGAGGCCGGCGGTTGGCCTTCCTTGGCTATAAATGAGGGGGAGCGGCAGAGCCCCCTGCCCCCGCTCATCTCTCCTTCATCTTGCTTCCGCCCGCTTCTTCTCCTTCTTCATCTTACTCCCATGGCGTTGATCAGGAGGTTCTCAGCAGCCGAAAAGGGGAAGGCACACAGGGAGGGGCCTGATCCTCTCCCGCCAAAGAAGTGGCTCCGCCTCCCTCATGACGCCGGCGTGGGGCGAGAGGTGGCCAGGCCTTAGCAATCGAGGCCTCCGCCTGGCTTCCCCCTCCCCATGTACGCCCGAGCTCAGGATGAAGATGTGCGCTGTCGAGCAGTCCCCAACGATGGTGGCAGGGCCGCCATTGCCCTACCGACTGCGCCACGGACCCGCGCCAAGGGTAGCTCGCGTGAGTTTGTGGTGTGGGCAGCGATGCATCCTGACTCCTGGATCTGACTCCCGAGGTTCTTCGCCAGCGAGCTGCCTCCGAGGGGGCCGCTTGAGTTATGGCTGCAGCACGCCAGATGCTGCAACCTGGCCACCGGGGCTGAGGTCGAGGTGGTGCCCACCAGAGACGTCTTCATGATGCGCGGATGGGGTGAAGTCGCCCGGGCTTGCCGGGCAGAGGGAGCCCTCGTGATTCACTTTGAGTACGACGGTGCAGCCACCTTGTTCTTCAAGGTCTTCAACGTGGAGGGCGAACGGCTGGAGTGTTGCCCCGGAGGAAGCAGTCCGCGGAGTACGGCAGCGGGCACTAGGCCCGCTTCTGTCTCCTTAGGCGTTTCTTCCAGTAGCAGCGGCGACTCCTGGGAATCCACGACTCTCCTGAGCCCAGCGAGTCTCGGGAGTCGAGCGATGACAGCTCCCTGCCGCCAAGCTCCCGCCGTGGTCGGAGCGCGGCAGTGGCTACCGCCCGGCATCGCCAATGACACCCGGTAGCTTGGCAACTTCCTTCCTTCTTTTGTTTTCGCTACGCGGAATGAAAAGCAAACCCCGTGGGGTTTGTAAGGACTGGAATGTATTTAATACCAGTGTTGATTTCTTTGATTTTGTGATGAATAAGCATATCCCAGTTCGGCGCAGTTCCTCCCTTTTCTTTTCCCTAGACAGCGCGACGCTCTACACCGATGGGACCCAGTCCCCATGCAGGCTTCAGTCATTGCTAGTATGCCAGGTCGTGATGCCGTGGTTAAGTCTAGGAGGTGAGCGGCCCGAGGTCCGGTAAGAGCTCATGAGACGCAATGCTCACGAGGTCCCCCTTGGCGTGCAAGCGGCCGCCCAGAGATTCGAAAAGGGGAGCGAAACCGCCGGAATGGGACGGCGAACGGGGTGTGCAGGGAGCGAAGCCGGTGCCGTAGTGAATCATGACTTATCTTTTGGTGCCCTGGTCCGTCAGGAAGAGGGTGCTTGCTCTTGCATCTGTGGCGGCATCGTTGGCCGAGCCCGCAACGGCCACCCTCTTGCCTCGCTCGCCTAGGTGCTCTATGTCCTCGGGTCCCGACTGAGGGAGTCCTGGATTAGGGGGTATCTGGACAACTGGACTATATACTTTGGCCGGACTGTTGGACCATGAAGATACAAGACTCAACACTTCGTCTCGTGTCCGGATGGGACTCTCCTTTGCGTGGAAGACAAGCTTGGCGATCCAGTTATTATATTTCTTTCTTTAGATATTATATTTCTTTCTTTGTAACCGACTCCATGTAAACCCTAGCCCTCTCCGGTGTCTATATAAACCGGAGAGTTTAGTCCTTAGAGACAGAATCATAATCATCATAGGCTAGCTTCTAGGGTTTAGCCTCTACGATCTCGTGGTAGATCAACTCTTGTAACACTCATATCATCAATATCAATCAAGCAGGAAGTATGGTTTTACATCCATCGAGAGGGCCCAAACCTGGGTAAACATTGTGTCCCTTGCCTCCTATTACCATCAGCCTTAGACGCACAGATCAGGACCCCCTTCCCGAGATCCACCGGTTTTGACACCGACATTGGTGCTTTCATTGAGAGTTCCTCTATGTCGTAGCTGCAAGGCTCGATGGCTCCTTCAATCATCAACAACATGGTCCAGGGTGAGCCTTTTCTCCCCGGACAGATCTTCGTGTTCGGTAGCTTCGCGCTGCGGGCCAATTCGCTTGGCCATCTAGAGCAGATGGAAAGCTATGACCCTGGCCATCAGGTTAGGTTCGGAAACCTAAACTACACGACCGATATCCGTGGAGACTTGATCTTCAATGGATTTGGGCCTATGCCAGGAGCGCCGGACAGTCACGATGAGCACGGCTTAGACCTGCTGTCGGACAATGCTCGGGATATCGCCGGTGCAGGAGCCCCGGACCTAAATCCGGGGCAGATTGCGTCGCCCGAGGACGGGTGGATGGACCCCATCCCAGAGGCTGCACCCTTATCGGCGGTAGAGCCGAACACAGACTTCACCCCCAAGGAACCCTGTGACACCGGACCCCCGGACTCGTATCCGGCTGTAGGTTCCAGTCCGCACACCCCCGAGCCCGCCGAATCTGGTTGGGCTCCGGTAATGCAGTTCACTGCTGCGGATATTTTCCAGCACTCACCCTTTGGCGACATGCTAAACTCGTTAAAGTCTCTCTCTTTGTCAGGAGACTCTTGGCCGAACTTTGTCCGGCTCGAGTGGGAAGCTAGCGACGAGGGAATTCGTTTCCCACCCACCACCCACTTCATAGCCACGGTCGATGATTTAACCGATGTGCTTGACTTCGACTCCGAAGACATCGACGGTATGGACGACGATATAGGAGAAGAACAGGAACCACCGCCCAAGGGGCAGTGGACAGCCACCTCCTCATATGATATATATATGGTGGACACTCCAAAGGAAACCAATGGCGATGAGGCAATGGAGGATAACCCCTCAGGGAAGAAAGCGAAGCATGGGCATCATCGGTGCCGCTCCAAGCCCCGCCACAGCAATACCAGCACAGGAGACGAAAACAATCCGGATGGTGCTGAAGATGAATACATTCCCGATCAGCCTGCCTTCGAGCAGGCCGAGCAGGAAGACGGGCAGGTCAGCCCAGACGAACAGGCGACGGACGGATATCTGGAGGAGGACAACTATATGCCCCCCCTCCGAAGATGAGATTAGCCTCGGCGACGACGAGTTCGGCGTGCCCGAGGACCCCGTGGAGCAGAAACGCTTCAAGCGTCGGCTTATGGCCACTGCGAGAAGCGTGAAAAAGAAGCAGCAGTAGCTCCAAGCTGATCAAGACCTGCTCATAGACAGATGGACAGAAGTCCTGGCAGCCAAGGAATATGGACTCAAGCGCCACATGGCTGACCGGCCACCTCATGGCCGGGATAAAATGGCATGTCAGCCCGAATACCAGCCCGCACCCCCACGCCAGTTCACTACGGCCTAGGGCAATACGCGGGACCTACGAGACATATTGGAAAACAACGCAGGACAACCAAGATCGATCTACGGATCACGGGGGCGTGCCACAACACATGATGATGACCGTCTTGCCGGATACGCTAACAATAAATCCGGCCGGGCCGAACACAACCGACCAGACTTAGTCGGACCGCGTCGCGACATAGCCCGGCACAGAGGTGCCGCACACCCCCTCTACTTCACTGATGAAGTAATGGATCATGAATTCCCAGAAGGGTTTAAACCCATAAACATTGAATCATACGATGGCACAACAGACCCCGCAATATGGATCGAAGATTCCTTCTCCACATTCACATGGTCCGCGGTGACGATCTACACGCCATAAAGTATCTTCCCCTTAAGCTCAAAGGACCAGCCCGGCACTGGCTAAATAGCCTGCCGGCAAATTCCGTTGGCAGTTGGGAAAACCTGGAGGACGCTTTCCTCGACAACTTCTAGGGCACATATGTGCGACCACCGGATGCTGATGACTTGAGCCACATTACCCAACAGCCCGGAGAGTCAGCCAGAAAACTCTGGACTCGGTTCCTAACTAAAAAGAACCAAATCATCGACTATCCGGATGCCGAAGCCCTGGCAGCCTTTAAGCACAATATCCGTGACGAGTGGCTCGCCCGGCACCTCGGCCAGGAAAAACCAAAATCCATGGCAGCCCTCACGACACTCATGACACGATTCATGCGCAGGCGAGGATAGCTGGTTGGCTCGCAGCAGCACCACTCCAATAAACTCCGGCACTTCAGACGTCCACGACAATAACGGCAAGCCACGGCGCAACAGACATAAGCGACGGAACAATGGTGACAACACTGAAGACATGATAGTCAAAGCCGGATTCAGTGGCTCAAAATCCGGTCAGCGAAAAAAGGCGTTCAGAAGAAATAATGAGGGACTGTCCAGTCTAGACCGCATACTTGACCGCTCATGCCAAATTCACGGCACCCCGGATAAGCCAGCAAATCACACTAATAGAGACTGCTGGATGTTCAAGCAGACCATCAAGATAAATGCCGAGAACAAGGACAAGGGGCTGCACAGCGACAATGACGAAGAGCCCCGGCATCCGAACACGGGGGACAAAAGAAATTTCCTCCACATGTGAAAACGGTCAATATGATCTACGCCACCCACATCCCCAAACGGGAAAGGAAGCGAGCACTACGGGATGTCTATGCGATGGAGCCAGTTGCCCCAAAATTTAACCCATGGTCAGCCTGTGCGATCACCTTTGATCATTGGGATCACCCTACCAGCATCTGTCACGGCAGTTCAGCCGCATTGGTCCTGGACCCAATCATCGACGGATTCCACCTTACGCGAGTCCTTATGGATGGCGGCAGTAGCCTGAACCTGCTTTATCAGGATACAGTGCACAAAATGGGCATCGACCCTTCGAGGATCAAACCCATGAAAACCACCGTCAAAGGTGTAATCCCAGGAGTAGAGGCCCGTTGCACGGGCTCTAAAACATTGGAAGTGGTCTTCGGATCTCCGGATAACTTCCGAAGCGAAGAGTTAATCTTCGATATCGTCCCTTTCTGCAGTGGTTAACACGCACTGCTTGGACGAACCGCATTCGCTCGATTCAATGCGGTGCCACACTATGCATACCTCAATCTCAAGATGCCAGGACCTCGCGGGGTCATAACAGTCAATGGAAACATGGACCACTCTCTCCATACAGAAGAACATACTGCAGCCCTCGCGGCAGAAGTACAAAGCAGCTTTCTCCGGCAAGCCACCAATCCGGCAGCAACAACTCCGAGCACCATCAAGCGAGTCCGAAGTACCCCGCAACAGGATCGCTAGGCACACCAAGAGCGCGACTAGTAGTCCGGCCTCCGCTGTAGCCCCATTAAGGTAGCATTCGTGCCGCGCGTACACAATTATGCACTCAAAATACCATGGGCATAGGCGGAGGCGCAATAGTGGCATAGTCAACCATGCGGTTCAGCCGCAACATACTTTAATAACCCCCTTTATCTTTCAGGGCCCTGATGTCAGGCAGCCTCTTCAAAAGAGCCGGATTGTCGGACTCCCACATGAGAGAAATCCAAGGAGGCAAAAGGCGTTGCGCACAAAGGGAATACCCAGGTGGAATCTATTCACGATCGTTATACCTGTTTTATATACCTACATGCGGCCCGCCCTTGGATAGGACATGTGAAATAGTCCTATTTACTTCTGCTTAATGCATTCATTGTACACATACGCTTAGACGTATTATTCATCAATGGGAGATAACATACAACGTCAACTTATTATTCCTATTTTCACATTTTTTCCTATAAATGTTTATTTAATATTGCATCCATACACCTTGGTACGTCCAGTTTGCCACGGGCTTCTTATGGTGCCCCGTTATACGGCAAGACAAGTCTGAACACTTTCAATAGTGCGGCACCCCGAACTTATAGCATTATATGCATCAGCTCCGAATCATGTCTTGGGTCAATAGTTGGGTTTGCCCGGCTCCCTTGTTTTGGTACCTTACATTCTGTTATATCGGCTAAGGTAGCGCAGGGAGAACTACTGCGATTGTGTCCCGGTTCTTCTAGACGAGCACCTCAATAGAGAAAGCCAAAAATTAACCGACATGATGCGGCGAGAGTTGGTCGCTGTTCGAGAGGTCTTAAAATCCTTAAAGATTTTCTCCGCTTTAGGCGAGGAATCGGCCTCGTCCGATTTAGGCGTATATAGCGCCCCAATTCGGCTTTCCGAATTCTAGGGGCTTCACGAAATTTAAAATTATAGACTTCTATGGCTAAGTGAAAGTTATAAAGCCGCATAGTCCGATTGCCTTGTTCGCTGCGCCAAACACCTCCTTCAGGGACCAAAAATTTGTATAAATAGTGTCTAGGTTTTTTCCAGGAACACCCCGATACTAGTTATATGGGGGCGGAAGCCGACGACTGGCCTACTTTCAGAATTTTATAAATGGCCACACAGAAGGTAATATTTTAAATCAAAAAGTGCTATATAGCACAAGTAACTTCGTCTTTATATTACAAAAATGACATAAGTACATTCACTCCAAGATAGTGTCCTTGGTACATTCATCGGTCACGAGACGAGCGCCTTTAATAACGCCATCATAATATTTTTTAGGATAGCGACGCGCCTTGCCCTCTGGCGGTCCATCCTTCACCAGCTTCTCCGCGTCCAGCTTGCCCAATGCACATTCGCGCGAGCAAAGGCTCGGCGGGCACCCTCAATGCAAAAGAATCGCTTGATCACTTCAAGCCGCGGACAGGCATTTACCATGCGCTTTATCAGGCCGAAGTAACTAGCAGGCAAGGGCTCACTAGGCCACATCCGGACTATGAAATCTTTCATAGCCACTTCGGCCGCCCTGTGGAGTTCAACCAACTGCTTCAGTTGGTCACTCAGAGGCATCGCGTGTTCGGCTCCAGCATACTGGGACCAGAACAGCTTCTCCGTTGAGCTCCCCTCCTCGGCGTGGTAGAACTCCGCAGCATCAGATGCCCTGCATGGCATATCTGTGAATGCCCCTAGAGAGCTCCGAATCTGGGTAAGTAAAAGAAACATCTCCTCCACATGCTTGCCTTGCATAAAGAATGTCTTACCCGCCGCTATCTTCTTGGGCGCCTGAATTTCCTGCTGGGCCTTTTCGGCTTCGGCTTTGGCGTCTTTCATACTCGCAAGGGCCTTCGCAAGCTCAGACTCCTTCATCTTGAGGTCATGCTCCAAGGACTCGAACTTTTTGCTGAGCTCCTGGAGCTCTTGCTGTACCTCGCCCACCCTAGCATTCTGCTTTTCGCGCTCAATACGCTCCATGGCCGCCTTGTTTTCGGCCTCGGATAGCGCTTTCTTCAGGGACGCCACTTCAGTCGTGGCCCCTATTACCAAATCATGACGATTTCTTAGGGTCACCAATTTTTTCTATTCTTTGTGATATGTGAATGAGGTATTACTTACCTTTGTTCTCTTCGAGCCGCCTCTTCGTGAGGCCGAGCTCCCCCTGGGCCTGCTCCAGGTCTCGTTTGAGTGCGGCAACCTCGGTCGTGCGGGCAGTAGTGGCAACCAGCACTGCCTTCTTATTCACATGCATACCTACTATTAAACTCCTATGGATAATAATCGACCCTCCATTTGGCTTTTCGTTCTGAACACCAAACAGAGTATCAGGGGCTACTACCTACCGAGTGACAATTTCACACACTTTTTGAATTCTTACCTCAAAGCCTAGTAGAAGGCTAGTGCAGGCTTCGGTTAGTCCGCTCTTGGCGGACAGGACCTTTTGAATCACCGCACTCATAAGAGTACGGTGCTCTTCATCCATGGAAGCGCCACGAAGCGCTTCCAGTAGACTATCTGACGCCTCTGGCATAACGGAAGTCATCAGCACGGATGGCTCACCCTCCTAAGCGAGGGGCTGCCTGCCCGAATCCGGAACCTTTGAAGGTTCCGATATAGTGTCCGGCTAGGAGCCCGACTCGTTGCGGCTCCCGTCGGCACAGTCTGCGGGGATCTTGCACCCCGTGAGCCCGACGTCTGGGGTTTCGCCTTGGGGCGTCTCCAGAGTCGCCTCCCCTTGCTCAGGGAGCCTTTGGGACAACACCTCCGTGTCATCCGCAGGCCGAGGGGAAGTGGCCGTTGGGGGCGAATTCATCGCCGAATCTCTCAAAGACCCATCCGAAGAAGATACCTGGGATGGGCCCTGGCCGGACTACGTATGCATGTTCGGCGTTATAACAGACTATAAGCAAAGTCACACTAAGGTACAACGGAAGTGCGGATAGTTACGATCTTACTTGGGGCTTCCCCCTGGGCAGCCACTCCTCCTCGCTGTAGGCGACCGTGGTGGAGTAATCCGGAAGGGACACCTTTCCCTTCTTTGGCGTCCTAGCCACCCCCTCCGGGGCGCTTTCCTTTTCTTCTCCTCCCCAATGCGAGGAGGTGGCATTTCTTCGTGATCCTCCCCGCCTCCGCGGGAAGAATCTGCCTCGTCGTCCTCGGACCACGAGCCTATGACGGCCTTGCGCCGGGGACCTTTCCTGGTCCCTTGGGCTGCCCTCTTAGACCCTTCGGCCTCCCTGGATGGGGCGGCCCTTTCTTTCTCCTCCTCCCCTTCATGGGAGGAGTGTGCCTCGCCGTCTTCGTACGAGGCGTCTTGTACGGCCTTGCGCCGGAGACCCCTCCTGGTCCCCGGGCTTTCTTTTTTGCCTTCTTTTCTGGCGCCTTGCAGGGCGCCGGGACTAGCATCTCCGTCAGAAGAGCAGTCACCGAACCTTCCGGCAATGGGGCCAGACAGTCGATCCGCTCTGCCGTCTCTATGTACTACTGATTAAGTACACACGATGACTTGAGATCCTCCCATGAGTATGCTGGGAAAACTGCATCTGGTGATGGTTAGAAAACTCACCGGAGGAGGGGGCCGTGAGGCATGGATTCCGCAGTCCTCGGACGTGGGAGGAGGTGTTTCAGAGCCCTTGAACAACACCTTCCATGCGCCCTTGAGTTTCATGACATAGAGCTCTCGGAGTGTCTGGTGTTCTACCGGGACGAACTCCCACAGATTAAAAGCCCGTCTTTGGCACGGAAGAATTCGGCAGACGAGCATGACCTGGACTACGTTGACAAGCTTGATGTTCTTGTCAATCATATTATTGATACAGTTCTGAAGTCCGGTCAGCTCCGCAGGCTCGCCCCAGGCCAGGCCCTTCTTTTCCCAGGAGGTGAGCCACATGGGAATTCCGGATCGGAATTCGGGGGCCGCCGCCCAGTCGGCGTCACATGGCTCGGTGATGTAGAACTACCCCGATTGCCACCCTTTCACAGTCTCCGCGAAGGAGCCGTCAAGCCAGGTGACATTGGGCATCTTGCCTACCATGGCGCCTCCGCACTCCGCTTGCTAGCCGCTCACGATCTTCGGCTTCACGAAGAAGATTCGTTGCCACAAGCCGAAGTGAGGCTTGATGCGGAGGAAGGCCGCTCACACGACGATAAACGCCGAGATGTTGAGGACGAAATTTGGGGCTAGATCATGGAAATCTAGATCGTAGTAGAACATGAGCCCGCGGACGAAGGGATGAAGTGGAATTCTCAGTCCACGGACGAAGTGGATGAGAAACACGAACCTCTCGTGGGGTTCCGGAGTTGGAATGATCTGCCCTGCGTCCGGTAGCCGGTGCGCGATGTCTGCGGCCAAGTATCCGGCCGCCCGGAGCTTCGCAATATGCTCCTCCTTGACGGTGGAGGCCACCCACTTGCCTCCTGCTCCGGACATGTTTGGCTGTGCGAAGAAGGCGTGGACTAGGGCGCTGGAGCTCGAGGAGGCAAGAATGGATTAGCGAAGGAGGAAGAAGGCGTGGGTGAAAATGGGGTACTCTTATCCCTTTATAGAGGCGACGAAAGCGGTGCGCCTCCCCACTTTCCCGTTGAGGGTCGCTTATTTCCCAAGCGCCATGATTGATGGTGCGGTTGGGTTACCCATACCCGTATTGATGGGAATCCCGTGATAAGGGGACATGATCTCTGCTTTGACAAGACGTGTCGAGGAAACCACCTCGCAATATGCGCTATGGCTGGTTGTGGGAAAACGGTTCGAATAATGACCCGACCGTAGTGTCGTGTCACATTGTCTAAAGTTGTTAGCAGATTACGTTTGTGAAATACCATTCTCTCCATGGTAGTATGTGAAGATCATCTTGCAGATCCGAACATGGTTTAAGTGTTCGATAATTACTCTGGAGTATTTGGAGATGGAACCCGCCTTGCAATGCCGAAGACAAACTGCGCACCGGACTCATCGTCATTGAAGCCTGGTTCAGGGGCTACTGAGGGAGTCCTGGATTAGAGGGTATTTGGACAGCCGGACTATATACTTTGGCCGGACTGTTGGACCATGAAGATACAAGACTCAACACTTCGTCCCGTGTCCAGATGGGACTCTCCTTTGCGTGGAAGACAAGCTTGGCGATCCAGATATTATATTTCCTTCTTTGTAACCGACTCCATGTAAACCCTAGCCCTCTCCGGTGTCTATATAAACCGGAGAGTTTAGTCCTTAGAGACAAAATCATAATCATCATAGGCTAGCTTCTAGGGTTTAGCCTCTACGATCTGGTGGTAGATCAACTCTTGTAACACTCATATCATCAATATCAATCAAGCAGGAAGTAGGGTTTTACCTCCACCGAGAGGGCCCAAACCTGGGTAAACATTCTGTCCCTTGCCTCCTATTACCATTAGCCTTAGACGCACAGATCGGGACCCCCTAACCGAGATCCGCCGGTTTTGACACCGACACCGGCCCTCGAGCGAGCTCAGCCGCCGCTGGTATGCCAGGTCGCAGTGCCGTGGTCAAGGCCAGGGGGTGAGGGCTGGAGAGCTAGTAGGATCTCCCAATACGCGATGCTCGGGAGGTCTCCCGTTAACATGCAAGCGACATTCGAGGCAAGATGGCGGTCGTCCAAGCCGACCCATGAATCACCATCAAATCAACTTGCAAGTTAGGTGGAAGAAAAGGTCGAGAACCCCTGCGGAGCGGGCCTACAGCCCAGGGCCCTAGGCACCGGACGAAGGCACCGAGGACCTGATGAGGTGGTGTGCGTGAGGCGGGTCGCAAACCAGAGCTCGATCCTCAGGTTTGTCAGTGTTGCAGGGATGGACCCGAGCACAAGCGACGTGCCGATGTGAGTTGCCATGCAGTGAGCGAGGGACAAACCAACAAACACAAGGGGGCCGCGAGGCGGCTAAGACTTGCGTCCGTAGAGTGAAGATCATTGGTAAACTCATAGAAGACGGTTAGACAATCCTGGTGAACGCAAAACAATACACGCCGCAGGGACAGACCCATGCGGCTTGGGGATGATGCATCCCGAGGGGCGCCCCCAGACTGGATGAACTAGAGAGATGTCACCTGGTACCGTCGCTGAAGAGGTGTTGGGGTAGTAAAAACGCGCGTTGCTGGAGTCGTTCCTCATGAGCCGTTCCGGCCCTGAGCTTCAGGAGGCCCAGCGGGCCCGGGAGGCTCCTAGAGGTGCCCCTCCATCTTCGCTAGGATCGCCTGATGCCTGGCCTCTCGAGCCGCCAGGGCATCCCTCATGCAACACTGGAACGCCATAGCTGCGCCAGGGGATGTTGATGCAGACACGGAACTCCTTACCCTCGCCAAGGCAGTGAGTCGCGCCTCGTGGTAGGCAACGATCGCCTTGCAGAACCATTGCCTCTTGAATCTCCATGATTGCCTTGCTGATGAACACCTGAACGCCTGGCGCCTCCCGCCTGATGCCTTCTCCTGGGAAGCGTGCTTTGAAGAGCGCCTCCACATGGTGCCCGAGCGCCTCCCTCATGACCATGTGTAGGTCGGAGGCACTCCTGAGGAGAGCCCCCGAGCCCATCCTGAGAGGGGCGTCGGGCACGCCTTCCTATGTGATGGGTGAAGGCGTCGCGTCCTGGGGCGCGAGGCTCAGCGCCGCGTCCTCGGGCGATGCTTCATCACAGGATCCCTGACCCAGCTGCAGCTTGTTCATCTTGGGGGCGACCTAAGGAGGGATGGCACCGCCCTCATCTTCAGGGTTCTCGACTGCTGCTGCCTGGAAGGCGTGCTCGAGGGAGCACACCACATCCTTCTCTTGACATGCGACCGTGATGACACCGCCGCTTCTGGGCATCTTGAGGACGTTGTAGCCATGGTGCGTAGCTGCCATGAACTTGGCTAGTGTTGGGTACCCTAGGATGGCATTGTAGGGCAGGCAAATGTCGGTGATGTCGAAGTCGATGAGCTCGGTGCGGTAGTTGTTGCGCTCAACGAAGGTGACAGGGAGACGGACCCGCCCTATCGGATGTGCGGAACCATCGGCCAGTCCTCAGAATGGCTTGGTAGGCTAAAGCTGGTAGTACGGTACTTGGAGTCTATGGAACGTTTGGACGGAGAGGACATTGAGCCCCGCTCTACCATCGATGAGAGTCTTGGTGACAACCATGTTGCTGATGAGGGGAGAGCAGAGCATGGGGAGTGCGCCAGCAGTGGCCGCACACTTGAGCTGGTCTGAGGAACTGAAGGTGATGGCACACTTGGACCACCTGAGAGGGAAAGTTACTTCAGGCTTGGGGAGCACTGCGTTCACCTCGCCCGCGAACTGCTTGAAGATGTGGTGGGAAGCTGGGGCCTGCGAGCCACCTAGGATGCAGGCGATGGCTCGAGGATCCTGTAAGCGCCCAGCCCCCTTGTCCTGGTGGAGATATTCGTTCCTTATTGGAGGTGGAGGCAGTGGAGGTAGACCGACATTTCCCTGAGAGCGCTCCACACGAAGCTGCTCCCTCGAAGCGCCCTCGCGAGGCTGACCCTGCTAGTGGTCCTCCTGAGGATGTTCGCGCTACTCCTGGCGATAGTCGCGTTCGTCCCAGCATCCTCCACCTCAGCCACCTCCACAGCCATAGCCTCGATCATTGCGCTCGGGGCACTGACCGAGGCGCCCGTTGGGGAGGGCCCTGAGCTCCTGGCAGTCGTTGGTGTTGTGGCTGTGAATGTTATGGAAGGCACAGAATGGTCGGTTGCTCTTGGACGACTCGGGGTGGTCACAGCGACGCTTCATCCCTGGCTCGGCCGCAAGCACGGCCGGCCCCTTGCACTTTATGTCCTTGGTCTTGGCCTTCTTATCTTCTGGGTCGATGTCGGGGAGCTCGAGGAGGGAGAGGCGCCCCTCCTCAGCCCTTGCGCACTTGTTCGCCATGTTGAACATCTCCAGGGCTGTGCAGAGATCCTCATGGATGGCGAGCTCCTCCTTCATGTTGACATCGCAGACGCCATCTGTGAACGTTGAGATGAAGGCCTCGTCCAACACCTTGGGGATCTTGAGACAAACGTTGTTGAAGTGTTGGATATACTTCCGCAGGGTCTCTCCAGGTTGTTGCTTGATGCGACGCAGGTCACCTATGGCCGGCGAACAGTCGCGAGTGCCCTAGAAATTAGCGATGAAGCGGCCGCGCATCTCCTTCCAGGAAGAGACCGATCCCTCGGGCAGGTTCAGGATCCAGGAACGCATGCCATCCTTGAGGGCTATCGGGAACTAGTTCGCCATGATCTTCTCGTCACCGCTGACCGCCTCGATTCTCAGCTCATAGAGCTGTAGGAACTTGGCTGGGTCGGCGGTGCCATCATAGCGTGGAGGCAGGTCAGGCTTGAACTTGCTTGGCCCAACGACGTTGCGGAGCTCCTGGGTGAACACACGAAACCCTGCAGTGGCAACTGGGGCCTGTCAAGGAGGTGGATCCTAGTCCTGGTGCACGCGCACCGCCACCTCCTATGGTGGCACGCAGGCTTGGTGAGGGGGCGCAGGAAGCACGCGCGCCTCCCCTTGAGGCCGCTGCACCACTTGGCAGCTCATATCCTCCCGAGCAGGCGCCGGGCGTGGCGGATTGCGCCGTGGTGCCGGACGCCTTGGCTCGATGATGACACCCTGGGCCAGAGGTGGTGGAGGAACCCCGTGAGCCACCTCGCCCGCGGCGGGCGGCTACTGAGGCAGGGAGTGGGCCGACGCGATGGAGCCCGAGGCCGCGTTGATGAGCTCAGTGATCCGCTCGAGCCACTCCTGGTAGAAGTCGTTGACCGGGCGATAGCGAAGAAGCTCCCGCGCCATGAGTAGAGCGGCCTACACGTTCGCCAGGCCGTGACGCGCGTGGGAGGATGAAGCTGCCGGAGTCAGTGAAGGAGTAGCGGTGCGCCCGTCACGGCGCACCAACGGGTGCAGCGAAGAAGCTTGCTGCTCGTGGCCGGCAGGGCCCGTGGCGGCGTTGGCCACCGGAGACGGAGCACGACGAGCACAACCATCGCCCGCCGGAGCCGTCTGAGCAACACGAGCGGTAACTGCGGCCCAGCGCTCGGTGCGAGCTCGGCGTGCGTCAGCCATGGAGTTGTCGGAGTGGCGGTGGATCGATCGATGGAAGAGAATATCCGACGCACCCCTACCTGGCATGCCAAATGTCGGATTACGGGTTCCGCAAACCCTTGAGAGGTTCGAACTCTAGGGTGCGTGCAGAGATCTCAACCTACCCAGCTTGCCTACTCGCGATTCTCCTAAGCCTAGCGCGTCGAGCTCAAAGAGACAAAGAGACACAATAGTTTATCCTGGGTTGGGCCACCTTGCGGTGTAATACCCTACTCCAGCGTCTTGGTGGATTGCCTCGAAGGGCTGAGGATGAACTAGTACAGTGGATGAACTGGCCTCAGGAGGTGAGGTGTTCTTGAGATCGTGAGAGCTAGTGTGATCTGAACTAGATGTCCTACTATGGTGGTGGCTAAGTCCTATTTATAGAGGCCTCGGTCGTCTTCCCAAATGATGGCGGGAAGGGATCCCACAATGGCCGGATTTGAAAGGGGACAAGTAGTATAGCTTATCCTGACAAAAGTAGTCTTCGCCTGCGAAAAGCCTCTAGTCGTGACGCTATGGTGGGCTCGGCGATGACCTCCATCCTGCCATCGTGGCGTTCTTGGTCTTGTTGCACCAGAATGGAAACCTTTGACTAATTCCTCGGGACTCCGCGCCTGCGGCTTGCCTCCCTTGCACCGAAGAGGAAACTGGCGCTCTGCGCTTGCTGGTGCCCGTTTGGCCTTGGTTGTCATGGCTCACGTCAGTCGCGCCTCGTGAGGTACACCTTGCATAGAACTCTCTGCCCCTTGGGAGCCAGCCTGAGGAGGCCGGTCCCCTCGAGGGTCTTGGCGTCGTCCGCCTTGCGAGGCTTGGCCCCTCGTGAGGGTCTTGAGCTATTGATGTTGTAGCTGGGCCGTACCGGGCCATCGATGGAGCCACGTGGTGGGCCGTACGCAAGCAAGTCTAGATGCCCCCATATCCAGAACGCCGACAGTAGACAAAAAAGGAGAAAGAAATCCTGACACCAACTAGGCAAATTAATAGGCTATGGATATGCCCATCAGTTGATATCGATGTGAGGGAGTAGGGATTGCCACGGATGCACTCGAGCTATAAGTGTATGAAAGTTCAAAAGAAAACTAAGTGGGTGTGCATCCAACTTGATTGCTCATGAAGACCTCGGGCATTTGAGAAAGCCCATCATTGGAATATCCAAGCCAAGTTCTATAATTAAAAATTCCCACTATTAATATATGAAAGTGACAACATAGGAGACTCTCTATCATGAAGAACATGGTGCTACTTTGAAGCACAGGTGTGGAAAAAGGATAGTAACATTGCCCCTTCTCTCTTTTTCTCTTATATTTTTCCTTTTTTCATTCTTTTTTTCTTTTTTTCTTTTTTTCTTTCTTTCTTTCTCTTTTTTCTTTATTTTTTGTTCGGAGCCTCATCCCGACTTGTGGGGGAATCATATCCTCCGTCATCCTTTCCTCACATGAGACAATGCTCTAATAATGATGATCATCACACTTTCATTTACTTATAACTCAAGCATTACAACTCGATACTAGAACAAAAATATGACTCTATACGAATGCCTCCGATGGTGTATCGAGATGTGCAATCATCTAGCGTGGCATGTATAAAAAATATGAACGGTGGCCAAGCCACAAATACAATGCCAACTACATGATCATGCAAGCAATATGACAATGATGGTACGTGTCATATTAAAATGGGACAATTGCATTTTTACCCCTAGTTGGTTCCTACCCACGGGTTTTGCCCTTACTTTTCGAGCTTGCTCAGTTTTGCCCTTACTTTTTTCGTCGAGGGCCCTCGAATGCCCTTTGACCGTTTGACCAAAACTTTGAAAATTCATAACTAATTCATATGAACTCAGAAAAATGCAAATAAGATATCAAAATGTTTAGATAAACATTACCTTTATGTGCATATCATTTGCATTCACGACAAAAGCATGCTTTAAACTACCTGAGGTAATTAATTTTATTAACATTATTAAAAATACAAAGGTATAAACAATTTTTTTCAAGAATAAAAATTACAGGCAAATGTAGGTGATGTTTTCTGAACACCCTGATATCTTATTTGCATTTTTCTGAGTTCGTATCAACTTGTTATGAAGTTTCCAAATAATGGTCAAAGTCGTTAGAACATTCTTAACAAGATGATACGAACTGAGAAAAATGCAAATAAGATATCTGGATGTTCAGAAAACATCACCTACATTTGCATGTAATTTTTATTCATGAAAAAAATATTGTTTATACCTTTTTATTTTTAATAATGTTAATAACATTAATTACCTTGCATAGTTTAAAGGGTCCTTTTGTCCTGAATGCAAATGATATGCACATAAAGGTAATGTTTATCTAAACATTTTGATATCTTATTTTCATTTTTCTTAGTTCATATGAATTAGTTATGAATTTTCAAAGTTTTGGTCAAACGGTCAAAGGGCATTCGAGGGACCACGATGGAAAAAGTAAGGACAAAACTGAGCAAGCTCGAAAAGTAAGGGCAAAACCCGTGGGTAGGAACCAACTAGGGGTAAAAATGCAATTGTCCCTAATAAAATTGAACAGTGGAAGTTGCATGGTAATATATCTCGGAATGACTATGGAAATGCCATAATAGGTAGGTATGGTGGCTGTTTTGAGGAAAGATATAAGAGGGTTTAATGTACATGCAAACGTTGCGCGGTACTAGAGTGGCTGGCAAAGGTGAAGGGTGAGAGTGCGTATAATCCATGGACTCAACATTAGTCATAAATAACTCACATAATTATTGCAAAAGTTTATTAGCCCTTGGAGCAAAAAAATGTACTACTACGCATGCTCCTAGGGGGATAGATTGGTAGGAAAAGACTATCGCTCGTCCCCGACCGCCACTCATAAGGAAGACAATCAATGATAAATCATGCTCCGATTCCATCACATAACGAGAGACCATACGTGCATGCTTCGAGAATAACAAACCTTAACACAAGTATTCTTACTAAACCACAATTACTAAGTAGATGACTCTAATATCACCATCTTGATATCTCAAAACAAATGCAAGGAATCAAACTTATCATATATTCAATGATCTTCATGAAAGTTTTTATTATATCCCTCTTGAATACCCATCATATTAGGACCAAATTCATAACCTATGCAAATTTCCATACTATTTATAAGACTGTCAAAATAATATAAGTGAAGCATGAGAGTTCATCAATTTCTTCAAAATAAAACCATCGCCGTTCTCTAAAAAGATATAAGTGAAGCACTAGAGCAACTGCCTAGCTCAAAAGATATAAGTGAAGCACATAGAGTATTCTAATAAATTCACGATTAATGTGTGTCCCTCTCAAAAGTTTTGTACAACAAGGATGATTGTGGCAAACTAAGAAGCAAATAAAGCAAAGACTCATGTAGCACAAGACGCTCCAAGCAAAACACACATCATGTAGTGAATATAAATATAGCCTCAAGTAATTTACCAATGGATTGTAGATAAAAGAGTGGATGCCATCTGGGGCATCACCAAGATTAGATGCTTGGTTCTCCTTGAATATTACCTTGGGGTGCCTTGGGAATCCCCAAGCTTAGGCTCTTGCAACTCCTTATTCCTTAGTCCATCAAAACTTCACCCAAAACTTGGAAACTTCACAATACAATACTCAACAAAAAAACTCATGAGCTCCGTTTGTGTAAAAGAAAATCACCACTTAGGTACTGTTGTGAACTCATTCCAATTTCATATTAGCATTATATCTACTGTAGTTTAACTTCACCATGGTTCATAACCCCGGATACTACCCATAAATTCATCAAAAGAAGAGAACAATGCATAGAAAACAGAATCTGTCAAAAACAGAATAGTCTGTGAAGACCTGAATGTTGCTCATAATTTTGTAACTCCAAAAAATTTGAAAAGTAGGACTACATGGGAAAATTTTGTATATCATTCTTGTGTAAAAAAATCAGAATTAAAACACGATTCTGTGGATTTTCAAAATTCCTGCACTGGGCGCAAAAGTTTCTGTTTTTCAGCAAAATCAAATCAACTATCACCATAGATCATCCCAAATGCTTTACTGACAAACACTAATTAAAACTCTTAAACACAAACATAACAGAAGTATAATTGCATAATTATTGAAAAATAGAAGAAAATTAAGGGAAAAATAACATTGGGTTGCCTCCCAACAAGCGTTGTTGTTTTATGCCCCTAGCTAGGCATAATGCATAGATCTAGGTATTTTCATGTTTGGTCTTATCTTCCATAGATGTGTATTTGTCAGGGTTTATTCAAATATAACATGAAATACGTCATCCATAGAAATTTTAGCATTCTCAAGTTGCCCATCCACATATCACATTTGATTAGCGGCTACAATCAAAGAATATTGTTGATTGATATCATTGAAAACTTGTTGGACATATCCAAAACGGGAATTTCCTTTTTAAGATTCTCATAAAAATGAGCTTATTGCTAAGCAAATGTCTTAGCAAATAATCACTATTGCAAAGGTTCTGGTCTATTACCGGTTTTTCATGGTTGATACCATAAAAATCAAACATCTCGCTAGCTTCCCGTACTATGTAATCAAACTCATTCATAAGGACAAGGGTAGCTATCTTCTTAGCTCTAGGATCTTTTATAAAGGGCAACTCATAGAACAATCTTTGCAAGGTAGGATGAGTATGAATAAATATTTTCTCAAATTTAAGAGCAAGTGCTGAAATAGATTCTGCATAAGTTTTAGTTCTTTTAACTATAGGAACATCATCACAAGACAAGGTTCCAACGCATTTAAAGAATTCTTGGATGGTTTCTTTTCCTATAACATTCCCTTGCCCAGAACGAAAGTTTTAGCATCAAGATTAGTAGAACTTCCAATTTTAGGAGTTCTCCCGTCCTCTGTTTCTGCCATACCAAAATCAGTCATAATGATAAGTTCAAAGCAAGCAATCTAGAACACAGGCAAGCAAATGAAAAGATGAACGGAAAGAAGGCAAATATTTTTGTGTTTTTCTGAAAACGTTTTAGAAGTGGGGAATATGAAAATGAGAGGCAAATGGCGAATAATGTAGGTGCAAGAGATGAGGGTTTGTGGTGGCTAGTTGGTAGGCTTGATGTAGATCCTCCCCGGCAATGGCGCCAGAAATTCTTCCTGCTACTTCTTGAGCTTGCGTTCATTTTTCCCTCAAAGAGAAAAGGGTGATGCAGGAAAGTAGAGATAAGTATTTCCCTCAGTTAAGAACCAAGGTATCAGTCCAGTAGGAGGAACACACAAGTCCCCAATAGATGCACCCACAGAAACAAACAAATACTAGCACCCAACGCGGAATAGGGGTTGTCAATACCTTCACGGTCACTTGCAAGGATGGGATCTAATAGAGATTGATATAAAAGATAAATAAAAGTTAAAAAAAGTAAAGGTAAATAAATTGCAGCAAGGTATTTTTGTGTTTTTGGTTTTATAGATCTGAAAATAATATGATAACAATAGACCCCGGGGCCATAGTTTTCACTAGAGGCTTCTCTCTTGAAAGAACACATACGGTGGGTAAACAAATTATTGTTGAGCAATTGATAGAAAAGCGCATACTTATGGCGATATCCAAGGAAATGATCATGAATATAGGAATCACGTTCGTGACAAGTAGACGACTCCTGCCTACATCTACGACTATTACTCCACACATCAACCGCTATCCAGCATGCATCTAGTGTATTAAGTTAACAAGATCGGAGCAACGCCTTAAGCAAGATGACATGATGCAGAGGGATAGATCCAATCAATATGAAATAAACCCCATCTTTTTATCCTTAGCGGCAACAATACGAATACGTGCCTTGCTACCCTTTCTATCACTGGGTGAGGACACCGCAAGATTGAACCCACTACAAAGCACCTCTTCGTTGCAAGAAAAATCAATCTAGTTGGCCAAACCAAATCAATAGATCGGAGAGAAATACAAAGCTATCTTAATCTTGCATAAAAGAGTTTAGAGAAGTCTCAAATAATATTCTAAGATAATCTGATCATAAATCAACAATTCATCACATCTGAACTAACGCACCACAAAAGAAGATTACATCGAATAGATCTTCAAGAACATCGAGGAGAACATTGTATTGAAGATCAAAGAGAGAGAATAAGCCTTCTAGCTACTAGCTATGGACCCATAGGTCTGTGGTAAACTACTCACACATCATCGGAAGGGCAGCAAGGTTGATGTAGAAGCCCTCCATGATCAAATGCCCCTCCAGCGGAGTGCCGGAAAAGGCCCCAAGATGGGATCTCACGAGAACAGAAGCTCGTAGTGTTGGAAAGGTATTTGTGGTGTGCCCCTGGTATACGGGGAATATTTGGGTATTTATAGAGCTCAGATTAGGGTTAGAGGAGCCATGGGGGGGGGATCTCATAGGGCGCCACCCCTAGGGCATGCCTCGTGAGCTTGTCGCCACCCGTGGGCCTTCTAGCCTCCTCCAGAAGCTTCCTACATGTCTTTTGGTCCAAGAAAAATCCTCAAAAAAGTTTCATTTCGTTTGGTCTCCGTTTGGTATTGATTTTCTATAAGAGACAAAAACAAGGAAAAAAATAGCAACTGGCACTTGGCACTAGGTTAATACATTAGTACAAAAAATGATATAAAATAGCATAATAATGCATATTAAACATCCAAGATGGATAATATAATAGCATGGAACAATCGGAAATTATAAATACGTTGGAGACGTATCAGTTCCTCCGGAAGCTTCCTTGATTGTGGTGTGCTCTGAAGAAGTTTGTAAAGGTGTTGTGGTCGCCTTCAAGACCAACCCCGAGTGAATCGAGGATCATATGTTGGGGGTGACTCGAAAGGGAGAATACAATGAGTCACTTGGTGAAGCCCCAGAGCTTTGGCTTCGGCACCGCTCTAACGGAGATTAGCACTTTCACGAGTGTGAACTTCGGGATAAATACATGTCCCCGACTCACTTGTGGTTATCTCATACCCACACCCTTTACTTTCGGCAATTCATACTTGTGCATATTGATATATCTTGTGCTAGATGAATTGATTAGTTGTTCCTACATTTCCATATCTTGTGATATAGTTTGTGCTTGCTAGTTTCCTTAAGTGCCTATCTTGTTTAGCATAGGTTGTTGGTGCACTTAGTTGAGCCTAGAATATTTAGGATTTGTGCTTAAAAAGTATTTGTTTAGTTTAGTTCTGCATTAGAATAAAGCCAAATCCATAAAAGTTTTAAAACGCCTATTCACCCCCCCCACTCATCATCTCGGTCCTTTCGGTCGTCATCTGTTTGTCTCAGGTGCAATTTATATGGCATGTATTAGACTCGTTGTTTTCACATGTATTCGGGGTGTGGAACGACTTACTTAGGGTCTGTCAAACACCACTCAGTAAATAGGTAATTATAAAAGTAGCTTTAGGGTTAACCATAAAACATGCCACAATCGTGGACCAAGATGTGATTTGCCCCCCCCCCATTCGGGGAGATGTTCTAGGTCCTCTCGAGTGATATATTTGAAAATCATGACAATGCTGGTTGGATTAAGAGTTAACTTTGTTTGGGAATCTGTATGACGAGTTCGAGAAGAGAGGTCGAGCTACCAACCAAGGTGACAAGAACTCACCTTGATCTCAACAACACATATCACAAGGCAAAAGACATGTTGCATATAACACATTGTTAAGGTCCATTAGTATGACTTTGCACACACTTGGGAGTGGCATGTTCTGCTAGGAGCCACTACCAGCTATCGACTCCAACCGTTTCCCTGTGTACATAAACCCATAGGGTCGCGCATTTAAGGGGAAGGGGTGGACCAACAGAGTCAGGTTAGTCCTGAATGGAATTTGGGCATAGTGTCTAAATGGGACTCAAGTGTTGAGGCCATCTAGGTGTAACCCTAGAAAGGGTTAAATATTTCCACCTCACAACTGCCACCAGTTCTGTCGATGGTAAAACCCACAGACCTCGGGGTAGGGAGTCCCGAGCTGTGGATCTCCGATCAATAGGTAACAAGGGATGAAGGAGACAGTGTTTACCCATGTTCGGGCCCTCTCATAGAGGTAATACCCTACGTCCTGCTTTGATTGTATTGATGATTGTGTAACGAGTACAAGCTTGATCTACCTCGAGATTGTAAGTTGTGTTATAACCCTAAGGCTAGGTGGATATGATTATGATTGTATCCCCTCTACAGGCTAAACCCCTTGGCTTATATACACACCAGGAGGGTACCTAGGGTTACATGGTCGGTTGTTGATCTAGAGATGCGTATGAAGGAGGCTGAAGATGTCCTTGGAGTACATGTAAAGTCTTTGCTAGAGGCTGTCTTGATCACGTAGAGGACGAGGCTTCCAGAGTCCTTCCTTGAGAGAATTGTGGCCCATAAGCTCGGCTAGAGGACTGTGGGCTAACTAGGTTGGTACCCCCTAGTCCAGGACACTGTCAGTAGCCCTCGAACTAGTCTTCTACGCCGAGGACGACGCTCTTCTTTGGCAAAATGACTTTGGCTTTGAAGTCTTCGGTTTGACAGGAGAGTTCCTCCCCCAAAGATTTGGGATTTGTTCCACGCATCGTGAGCTTTTACTGGGCCATTTCTCAAAGGAATCCGCCCCCGGACAAGACTTCTCCAAACCCGATAACATCCAAAGATGCGGATAACAAAAGGTCCACTCAATAAGGATCTTTATGAATACATCAGAATTATCAAGGGTGTTTAGATCCCGCTATAAATTACGTACCGAAAGGTGTTTTAGCTCATGTCCTGATATGTTTGAACCTGCAGGGCCACACACTTAATGGCTAGTGGTTTATAGGAGAACTAGGAGATGAAGGAGAATGAGCACCAGATGTGTTCTAGATGATCTCAGAAGTGTTTCGAGAGGTTCCAAGAGTGTCACCGTGACGCTGAGAATGTTTCTGAAGGTTCGAGAATCTTTCAGGAAAAATTCAAATCCCTGGTGTGTGGCCACCTTGGCTAGGCCAAGTGGCAAGACTCACAAGACCTTAGGTTAGTGCACCAAGGGTTTCAAGAAATTCCTATGAGTGAGATGTATAACCCAGCTGCAAGAATCACCACATTACACCAATTGTTGTTCCTCCACTTCAGTTGCATGGACTAGCGACTAAAATTATCATCACCAGTAACCTCATAGTGATCTTGAACTATTCGCGTGCGTAAAATTTTGTTGCATAGCATAGCATGTTCCTGCACAATTTGGATCAGCAAGTGAAGTGAAGCACATGGCGCCTCGCGTTCAAACATTTGCTTGGAGGCTTCTTCGACATGCCCTCCCTAAGAGCATCTCCAGCCGCTCTCCCAACAGGCCCTCCCCAGGCGATTTTTCCGCGCCGGTGCCCAAAAATCGGCCCAGCCGCGCCCCCAAGAGCCTGTTTTTTGCCGGCTTGGGCCGAAATTGGTGCCGGCGTACCTAGGCCGAACCCGGCGCGCTAGGGGCACCCGGGGGTGTCGGGGCGAGCAGTATTGGTGCGAACACGCTGTGGTCCTGCTCAGTAAGCGACACTCGCCTTGTCGTCCTCACAACGCCTCGGTTTCCCGCGGGTAATCAACGGCAAGGCTGCCGCCGGTGAGCCTTCCATTGATTCCTCACGAGCGGTGCTCACGGGCGACGCGGTGACGCCCACCTTCCGCCACGCGTACACACGGCACCCAGCTATAAAAGCAAGGCCTCTCCCTCGCCTCAGGCCACACCCGCCCACAGCCCCCGCCAACGACCTCTCTGCCTCTCTTCCCGCGCATAGCCGCTGAAATCCACCTCTCTTCCTCCTCTCTCCCCCATGTCGTCCTCCCCGAGACGATGGACGAGCGGTTCCCCAGCAATGGGGCAGCAGCGAACGGCTTCGGCCACCGCTCCCTCCACGACTGCGAGGCCTACCTACTCTTCGAGGCCAACATCCCGGCGCCTCCCGACATGCGCACCGGGCCGTCGGGTTGGAGGCTCAGCGCTGGTGGCGTTCCCATCCCCCTGGTGCCCGACGTCGACGCGCGCCCCGACCTCTTCGCCACCAAGGTCGACCGTGTTCAGGCGCCGCTGACGGACGAGCAGCGGGCCCTCCCGTAGTACGCTGCCGGCAACCACGAGGCGTGGGCGGCATACTTCCAACACCGGCAGGCGCAGCGGCTCGCCTCCACCAACGGGGCGCCGATGTTCAGGGGCCGACAGAACAACGATGGGCGCCGCCTGTGGTGGGGCTCCCCCGGCCGCTCGCTTCACGCCGTCCCCGGGCACCTTGAGGGCGGCAACGACCCGCCCCTGACCTACCCTCCCGCCCCAGCCCGGGTCGGCGGCCAGTGGATGCCAAGGAGGGCGTCGTCCTCTTCTTCCTCCTCCTCCCGTTCCTCCTCGTCGGGTTTGCCAGCGTTGCTCAGCGTCAAGGCCGAGCCCGGCGAGACGCCGCTCGACCGGCGAACACGCCTCCTTCTCGGCCCCTCCCCGCTTCATCAAGCCAAAGATGGAGCCGGCCGCCGTGAAGACAGAGCCAGGGCTTGCCGCCGTGAAGATGGAGTCGGGGCTCTCCGAGGCGGCAGCATTGAAGTGGGCACGCAAAGACTGGGCACGGACGGAGCTAGAGCACCAGTGCCGCGCCTATGAGGAGTTCGCCGCTCGGTGCCGTGGCTGCGACGAGGGAGGCGTAGTCGTCCTCGACTATGACAGCGATGACGAAGCGCCGCCACCGTTCCGCCAGGGCGACCCCGGGCAGGGGTCCAGCAGGGGCGGCCGCGTGAAGGAGGAGACGAACGACGATGACAACAGCGATGGCGGCAACGACTTAGCCGCGCTCAGTGCATTCTTCTGCTTGTAGTTGCGGCCTCTGTTTTTTTAGTATTTCAGTTTCCTATGTAAAAAACTATTTAAGTCGCCTAGGTAATGTCATGTTCGCCGAATTTTAGCCAGAACTTTGTCTCATTTTGCTGAATTCCTTTCCAAAAAATTTAAAGACCCCTTCTAGGGGCGAACCTGGGGCCGGCGGCTGGGAACCCTAACGCTCTCAGGCCGATGTTTAGCGCCGTTTCGCCCCAGGCGGCGATTTTATGAGCCGCCTAGGGGGCCAATGGCTGGAGATGCTCTAAGTACTCGGTCCATATTAGCACTACATGTACCGGTTGCAATTTGGAGGAGGATGAAATCCACCTTTTCTTTCTTTGCTCCTTTGCTTAAGCAGCTTGGTTTGTAAGTCCTTGGCATATGCGATCTGATATATTGGTTGCCCAATACTCTATGATGCCTAACATTATTTTTGCTCTCTGTAATTTGCATCATCTGAATGCTTCTATCCCTAATATCTTCACTTTCTTATGGTGTTTGTGGAAAGCCAGGAGCCAAATTCTCTTTTGCAGGAAAGACTCGCTTCCTCACCATGTGCATCTGGCTTCTAATGCTATATCTTTAGCACAGGCTATACTGGACCCCAACTCATCTCCATCCGCTGCCCAACAAGTTGCGGCACCATCAAGCTCTCAAGTCCAAGGTGCAGAATAAATTTTGGAGGGATCCACAATCAAATCTTATTTACTCATTGTAGGAACTAAAGTCTATTCTAATGCTGCTTGGCACAAGAAAAATTCGTCTCTATTACAGGGATTGGTGTTTTTGTCCATATTACTGATCAAGGAATTGATAGGAAAATCATGATACAGGCGTCTGTGGATGCTGCTCATTCTCCTCTATGTGCAGAAGCTTTGGCGCTTAGGCTAGCAGCTGCGGTGGTTGCCTCTCTTCACCTTAATCAAGTTTCTTTCCGGACTAACAATCTTTCCTTGGCAAATAAGGCGGCGTCCAGAAATATAAATAATGTTTTGATCACGTGGAGATTGAGGGAGTCCTGGATAAGGGGGTATCCGGCCAGCCGGACTATATACTTTGGCCGGACTGTTGGACTATGAAGATACAAGACAGAAGACTTTGTCCCGTGTCCGGATGGGACTCTCCTTGGCGTGGAAGGAAAGCTTGCCGATTCGGATGTAGATATCCTCCTCTATAAACCGACTCTGTGTAACCCTAGCCCCCTCCGGTGTCTATATAAACCGGAGGATTTAGTCAGTAGGACACAACAATAACAATCATACCATAGGCTAGCTTCTAGGGTTTAGCCTCTTTGATCTCATGGTAGATCAACTCTTGTAATACTCATATCATCAAGATCAATCAAGCATGAAGTAGGGTATTACCTCCATCGAGAGGGCCCGAACCTGGGTAAACATCGTGTCCCCAGCCTCCTGTTACCATCAGTCTTAGACGCACAGTTCGGGACCCCCTACCCGAGATCCACCGGTTTTGACACCGACATTGGTGCTTTCATTGAGAGTTCCTCTGTGTCATCACTGCAAGGCTAGATGGCTTCTCCAACCTTCAACCATGCTGTCCCAGGTGAGACTTTTCTCTCCGGACAGATCTTCGTGTTCGGTGGCTTCGCAGTGCGGGCCAACTCGCTTGGCCATCTAGAGCAGATCGATAGCTACGCCCCCGGCCATCAGGTCAGGTTTGGAAACCTAAACTACACTATCGACATCCGTGGAGACTTGATCTTCGACGGATTTGGACCCGTGTCAGGAGCGTCGAACAATCACAACGAGCATGACCTAGATCTGCAGTCGGACAGTATTCGGGACATCGCACCTGCCACAGCTCCGGACTTTGCTCCAGAGCAGGCCATGCTTTCTGAGGATGGGTGGATGGACCCCGCCCCAAAGACCGCACACTCATCGGCTTTAGAGCCGAACACATACTCCTCTCCTAAAGGGATCTATATCTTCGGACCCCCGGACTCGCCTCCGGTCGTCTGTTCCGGACTGCACGCATCCGAGCCCATCGAATCTAGCTGGGCTCCGGTTACGGAATTCTCCGCTGCAGATATCTTTCAGCACTCACCCTTCTGAGACGTGCTAAATTCATTAAGGTCTCTCTCTCTCTCTCGCTGTCAGAAGACTCCTGGCCGAACTATGTCCGGCCCGTGTGGGATACGGAAGATGAAGAAAATCGCAACCCACCCACCACCCACTTTATAGCCACTGTCCATGACCTAACAGACATGCTTGACTCCGACCCCAATAACATCGACGGTATGGACGTCGATGTTGGGGACGATCTGGAACCACCGCCCACGGGGGGCTGGACAGCCACTTCATCATACGATGTCTACATGGTGGACACCCCCAAAGAAGACAATGGTGACAAAAAGGAACAACGGAGGATAAACCCCCCGGGCCAAAGCAAAAACGACGGCGTAAGCGCCGCCTTAGGTCCAGTCACAGTAAAAATAGTGATAAAAACCCAAAGCAGGATGACACTACGGTTGATTCCGAAGGCAACAACGACCATAGGGACCCAGCGATGGAGCAGGACAAACCAGGTCATGCCAAACACAGCCCGGAGCAGACGCCCAATCAGATAAATTCAGAGGGCCGAACTTATCATGCTACCTCCAAAGAAGAGAACAGTCCGGTTGACGATGCGTTCATTATCCCGGAAGAACATTCGAAACAAGATAACCTCCGCAGGAAACTCCTGGCCACAGCATGGATCCTGAAGAAGCAGAAGCAAAGGCTTAAGGCCACGCAAGACACGCTCAACCGAAGATGGAATAAGCTGCTGGACACCGAAGGGAAACTTGGCGATAATCGCCACACAAAGAGCTACCCAGAGCGCAAGCTGCTACCCGAATTTGACGATGAAGCCACAGCACCCGTTCGACCCAAAAACAATACGGCTACTCAGCCGGACCAACCACCTCATGGCCGTGATAGAGCAGCCACCGATACCGCACACGATTTACGAGCGCTCCTGGACAAAAAGGCCAGTGCGGCCAGATCCATCTATGGGTCCAGAGGACATGCTCCGACGCGGGATGAGGGCCACCACAACGATCATATTGATCAAATACCAGTCCGGAATCAACACCGGGAGCAACAACAGCCGGCAGCATGCCGCAACACGGCCAGATTCAGAGGGGCCGCACACCCCCTATGCTTCACGGATGAGGTGCTGGATCATGAATTTCCACACGGATTCAAACCCGTGAATATAGTGTCATACGACGGAATGACGGACCCTGGGGTCTGGATTGAGGATTTTATCCTTCACATACACATGGCTCGTGGGGATGACCTCCACGCCATCAAATACCTCCCCCTCAAGTTGAAAGGACCAGCTCGTCATTGGCTGAAAAGCCTCACCGAAAACTCAATTGGAAGTTGGGAGGAACTTGAGGATGCTTTTAGGGCCAACTTTAAAGGGACCTATGTCCGACCTCCAGATGCTGACGACTAAAGTCACATAATACAGCAGTCCGGAGAGTCAGTCCGCAAACTTTGGAACAGATTCCTCACTAAGAAGAATCAAATTGTCAACTGACCGGATGCCGATAGCGGCCTTCAAACACAGTATCCGAGACGAGTGGCTTTCCAGACACCTCGGCCAAGAAAAGCCGAGAACGATGGCAGCCTTAACAAGCCTCATGACCCGATTTTGTGCGGGCGAGGACAGCTGGTTGGCTCGTAGAGGCACCAGCGACCCGGGTACATCCGAAATCTGAGATGGCAATGGGAAGCCACGGCACACTAAGCACAAACGTTGGAATAATGTTAGTCCGGACAACACAACGTCAATGCCGGGTTTAGGGGCTCTCGACCTGGTCAAGGAAAGAAGCCATTCAAAGGCAGTAAAGGGGAACCATCCGGCCTGAACAAAGTCCTGGACAGATTGTGCCAAATCCATGGCACTTCCGACAAACCTGCAAATCATACCCACAGAGAATGTTGGGTTTTCAAGCAGGCCGGCAAGTTAAACGCCAAACACAAGGGAAGGTAAACACCAAGCGAAGACGAGGATGAGCCTCGCCAGCCGAACACCAGGGGCCAGAAACAATTCTCACCGGAAGTCAAAACAGTAAACATGTACACGCAACTCACGCAGAGTTCGTAGCCCCCCAATTCAATCCCTGGGCAAATTGCCCGATCACTTTTGATCACAGGGACTACCCGGCCAGTATCCGGCACGGAGGAACGGCTGCCTTGGTGCTCGACCCAATAATTGATGGATACCATCTTACTCGCGTCCTAATGGACGGCGGCAGTAGTCTTAATCTAATATATCAAGACACCATCCGCAAGATGGGGGTAGACCCATCCAGAATAAGTCAAAATAACGCCACCTTCAATGGAGTGATCCTAGGCGTAGTAGCCCACTGCTGGGGCTCCCTCGTATTAGAAGTGACATTCGGTTCTCCCGACAACTTCAGAAGCGAGAACCTACTCTTCAACATCACCCCCTTCAGCACCGATTATCATGCATTGCTGGGAAGAACGGCCTTAGCTTGCTTTAGCGCAATACTGAACTACGCATGCCTTAAACTCAAGATGCCCGGTCCACGCGGCATCATCATGGTTAGCGGAAACACAGAGCAGTATGCGGCAGTTCCCGCTGCCGGACTCTAGGCGGCCTCTCCCACCAGAACACATGATTGGTCGTCAAGACCACGGACACGCTTAGACGAGTCCAATACACCATTTTTCAAAATGGCTCGGATAAACCTAAGCCAAGGGCTGTACATGTGTCCCCATAAATAATACAAGGGGCTGCAAACATGTAACAAAAGCCCACAATTCGGCTTGCATCATTAGCAGGCCGGATCTCGAACATTTCTCGAGCATAATTAACTTTTCGCATGTTTTCTTTTTTCTTTTCTACAGACACTACCAGTGCGACACCCTTCTAGGATATGGCACAACGGAGACACAGGCACAGACGTGCAGCAGGGCCCTGCCCAGAGGTTTCTCTTTAGATTAAGCCCCTACGTAAACCTTCTTTACTGTCTTTTGTTGCTCGACGTCCCATGGGTATTTCATAAACCTACAAGGGATACTGGCGTTCTAGGCTTTTGGCCACAACAGATCAATGCACGTACCTGGAATCACAGGGTCAAGGGCGTCATTCATCCTAATATATATTATAAAGTCCGAATACCTTCGGGAGTGTTCGGCGTCACGAGCTTGGCCTTATATGCATCAGCTCCGAATCATGTCTTTGGTCAAATGTTGGGTTAGCCCGGCTCCTGGGTTTGTTGCCTTATGTTCCATTCTATCGGCTAAGGTGGCCAAAGGAGAACTACTGCGATTGTGCCCTGGTTATTTCGGACGAGCACCTCAATAGAGAAAGCCGAAAACTGACTATCATGATACAGCGAGAGACTGGTCAACCACTCGTGGACTAATCGAAATCTATAGGATTCACCCACATTAACGAAGGACCGGTCTACCGGTCAAGTACGCGCATCGTATCCGGACGCTCACGGAAGTACCAGGGGCTACATAGTAGCCCCACCTTTCAAACTCCTATGGCTAAGTGTAAAGTGTTACAACTATATAGTCTGGTTGCCTGGTTCGACGTGCGATCACCTCCTTAATGGACCAAGACATTGGATCAAGTGTGTTCACGCATATTTTCTCGAACACCCCCGCATTATACGCGTGGGGCCGAAGCCAATGACTACTAACTTTCATGTTATATGCATACATAAACAGCCACACATGAGACATTATAATACTTTCAGGAATAATCAAACACATAATTGTTTACATTTAATAGAATCGTCACTCAAACATGACATTCTTTGAGCACTATGCCTCTATTCTACGGGCACCTTCTATGACCTGCTCAAAATAGTGCTCGGCTGGGTCTTGGCTTCCTGTTGGACCCTGGGTTGCAATGCTGGTGGCCTCCATATCCGCCTAGTATGTTTTCACACGGGCAAGAGCCATCCGCGCACCCTCTATGCACATCGATCTCTTCACGGCATCGACCTGCGCTCTGGCACCAAAACATTGTTGCACCAAACCAAAGTAACTGTCCGGCTTCGGCCCCTTCGGCCACAGATGGTCTATCACAGACCACATTGCAAGGCCGGACAGCCTATGAAGCTCGGCTATAGAGGCCATCTTCTCACTCAAGGGCAAGGAGCACACTAGCGCATTAAATTGCGACTAGATCAGTCTTCCTATTTTATTATCTTCATGGTCCTTGAACAACTTGGTTGCATCAGCCGCACTCTTCGCCAAGTCCGCATACTTATCTGCGGCACTCCATAGCTTATCCAATGGAGCATACTTTGAATCTAAAAACTTCATCTGCAACAAATAAGGATTTCCAGCAGCGATCTCCCCGGCTTTTCGAAGTTCCTCTCGCGCGTCTCTAATCTCAGAACGTGTCTCTTTAGCCGAGTCCAGCACCTTCTTCAGGTCAGCCGCCTTCGCCTGATTCTCTTTCTCGAGAAGCTCATACCGGTCGGTGGCGTCCCTCAGCTCCACAGCCATCTCGGCTACCTTTTCTTCGCTTCGAAGATGAGCGGCCTGTTCGGCTTTCAACTCCTCGGCTACCTTTAGAGCAGCCGCATTGCTAACCCGGGGTAGTTCCTTGGCAAGGGCAAGCTCCGCCCTCAGGGCCTCAACGGCAGCAACTCCGCCTGCAATTACATCACATCACATTAATATTACAACCTTCTTGCAATTTCCCAAAATAGATGTGGATATAGGAAAGCATACTCTACGACTCCTCGAATCGCTTGTTAACGAGCATGACGTCGGCCTCCACCACGTCAATTTGCCGCCTCAATTCGGCACATTCAGCGGTTTGGTCTACAGCCGAACCCTTAGCAACCTGCACATCATTACAAGTGCGATTATTATCTGGGAGTATGATCCTCCGTTTGACGCCATCAGCTGGCATCCACAGTCTCAGGGGCTACTATCTATACAGAGCGCATGTATCGCATGCGGTACAACTAAAAGCTGCGTATTTTTGCGGCTTACCTCAAAGCCTTTGAGCAGGCTCTTGAAAGCTCCGTTTAAACCACTTGTAGCGGAGGAGATTTTCTCCAACACCGTACCCATTAGTGTACGATGATCCTCCAAGAGAGAAGCTGACTCCAGGAGGCCCGTCAGCGTGTTCGGCCGGACACCGGACTCTCCCGGACCCTTTTCCTTGTCCGCCACAGGAGCCGAGCGCGCCGGGCGCGGGGCGGCCGAAGTGTTAGCTTCCGGCCCCATTGGATCTGGACTCCTCCGTGACGATACCTCAGGGTCGCCAGCTTCACGGGACAGAGAGGCAGGTGGGGTTTCGCTCTCCATCATCTTCGGAGGAAGATCCCCCGAGGATGAACCCTGTTGAGATGAACTGCTGACCGGACTACAAAAACAGGTCCCGGTTATTACTCTCAGAGGAAAACGCAATAAGTTCCTTGTTTAACTAAACTTACAGCTCGGTGGAGGGCTGGCCCGTTTGTGGGCACTGTGCGGTGAGGACGCCCTTCGGGGCAGGGCCCTTTGGTGAAGTTCTCTTCCCCTGTTTAGGCGCCCCCGTCTCCAAGTCTTCGGAGGCGGCCCTCTTCTTTTCGCGGGGGGAGGAAACCTCAGATTCGCCTCCCCGATTCTCCTCCTCCGTGGAGAAGCTAATCCCCCCGGTTCGGATGCGCAATGTGTGAGGCCCACCCTTGGCCTCCCCACTCTTCCCTTCGGCTTTCTCTGGTGGCACCTGACTTAGTGTCCGTTCAAGAATACTGGCCATTGCCGGGCAAGGCGAGCCTTCGGGAAGCGGGGCCGGACACCTGATCCTCTCCGCCTTACTAAGCCAATCCTGGTTGCGGACAGTGTTCAGAACAATGCTATGACAGATATAAGCAAGGTGTCCAGTTATAGGGTTACTTACTTGGGTATCGAGGCGATTGCAGCTCAGGCCCGCATCCTCGGTGGTGTCCGGACACTCTATTCGTGGTCCGAAGAACAACTTATACATCCCTTCGGGCGTCATGCCGAAGAAATGTTGGATGGCTCGTGGACCTTCTGGATTGAATTCCCACATCCGGAAAGGTCGACGTTTGCACGGCAGGATCCACCGAACTAGCATTACCTGGATTATTTTGACAAGACTAATGTCCCTCTCGAGGAGCTCTCGAATGCGGCTTTGCAGCATTGGTACATCGTTCACAGGCCCCCAGTTTAGTCCCACGTTGGCCCACGATGCCAGTTGAGGTGGAGGGCCCGAGCGGAAGGCGGGCGCGGCCGCCCACTTTGAGCCTCGAGGAGCTGTGACATAGAACCACCTCCGTTGCCATAAATCAGATACCTCTGGGAAGGAGTCTTCGGGCCACAGGGCATCGACGTTCCTACTTATTATGGCGCCTCCGCACTCTGCGTGTCGCCCCTCAATCATCCTCGGCTTCACATTGAAAGTCTTGAACCATAAGCCGAAGTGGGGAGTGATGTGGAGGAAGGCTTCACACACAACGATAAATGACGAGATGTGGAGGATGGAGTTCGGAGCTAGATCGTGGAATTCTAGCCCGTAGTAGAACATGAGCCCCCTCACAAAAGGGTCAAGAGTAAGACCTAATCCCCGGAGGAAGTGGGAAACGAATACGACGCTCTCGTTGGTCTCGGGAGTGGGGATAACCTGTTCGGGAGCAGGAAGCCTGTGCTTGACATTGGCGGTCAAATACCCAGCCCCCCTGAGCTTCGCAATATCCTCCTCTATGACAGAGGAAGCCATCCATCGGCCTTGATGGTCGGATCCGGACATAATCGAAGATCCGGGGTGCTTAGGCTCGAGCTTTGGGTGTTGGAACTCAGGATGCGAGATGTGCGAGCGTGGATATAGAAGGGTAGGCCTCGGCTCCTTTATAAAGGGGGGAAGTATATCAAGCGTCCTCGAACGTGGTCGTTCGGGACTTGCCTAAAAACACGGGGTCATGCCAACAGGCACGGTTGGATTACCCATACCCGTATTGATGAGAATCCCGTAGTAAGGGGGACACGATCTCTGCCCTGATAGGACGTGCCAAGAAAACCGCCTCGTGGTGTGTGCGGTAGCAAGTTGTAAAAAACGGTTCGAATAAAAACCGGACCGTGGCGTGATGTCACTTTTTAAAGAATTGTCAGCAGATTGGATTCATGGATTATTATTCTCTCTACGGTGGTATATGGAATTTATCTTACAGAGCCGGACACGGTCCTTGTATTCAGAATTAATTTTGGAGTATTCGGAGGTGGAACCCGCCTCGCAATGCCGAAAACAATCTACGCGCCGGACTCGTCGTCATTGAAGCCTGATTCAGGGGCTACTGAGGGAGTCCTGGATAAGGGGGGTATCTGGACAGCCAGACTATATACTTTGGCCGGACTGTTGGACTATGAAGATACAAGACAGAAGACTTCGTCCTGTGTCCGGATGAGACTCTCCTTGGCGTGGAAGGCAAGCTTGGCGATTCGGATGTAGATCTCCTCCTCTGTAAACCGACTCTGTGTAACCCTAGCCCCCTCTGGTGTCTATATAAACCGGAGGGTTTAGTCCGTAGGACACAACAATAACAATCATACCATAGGCTTGCTTCTAGGGTTTAGCCTCTTTGATCTCATGGTAGATCAACTCTTTTAATACTCATATCATCAAGATCAATCAAGCAGGAAGTAGGGTATTACATCCATCGAGAAGGCCCGAACCTGGGTAAACATTGTGTCCCCAGCCTTCTGTTACCATTAGTCTTAGACGCACAGTTCGGGACCCCCTACCCGAGATCCGCCGGTTTTGACACCGACAGAGATGTCGCAACCCTTTCTGTAGGTTTATGCAGGACACATCTTGTCTAAATGTTGTTTATCACACCCCCAGAAACATCAATTGGGTTGTGCTCGTCAGGTTCTCAACTAAAGAATAGAATCTGTCTTCGCTTGTACTCATTCCTCTCAAGGCAACGGTTCGTGCCCTCTTTTACTTTCTCTTCAAAATCTTCAGGTGAGAGGGTATGTAATTCACGCTGTACTTTGCTCCTGAGATGAATGGGAATTTGGCGCTTGTTGGCCGGATATTCGCGCCTACTTGTGTTAAAAAAAGAAGAGGAAGAGAAAAAACAAGTCGTCATCGATTGGGTCCTCTTCAGAGCGTGCGCGAATCCTCCGCACAGAACACCTCGAGGTGTCTGGGCACAGGCGCAGCCCCCACCGTGAGCGACCCCTCCAGAACCTGCACCACCTGCCCCATCGTCGGCCTCATCTCCTCGCTTTGCTGAATGCACCAGCACGCGACGCTGCACGCCCGGCCCAGCTCTCCCACGTCCGCGTCCCCCGCCAGCCTCTCGTCCAAGAGCGCGACAAACTGCCCGTCGCTGACCTTGGTGGCCGCCCAGAGCGGGAAGTGCCCCGCGCCGCGGCCGCCGGCGTCCCGGTTCCTCCGGCCGGAGACGAGCTCCAGCAGCGTCATGCCGTAGCTGTACACGTCCGCCTTGGGCGTGATGGGCAGGCCCAGGACCCACTCCGGCGCCAGGTACCCCACCGTGCCCCGCGCCGTGGTCAGCGCGTGGCTGAAGTCCCGCCCGATGAGCTTCGCCATGCCGAAGTCGGCCACCTTGGGGCGGAAGGCCGCGTCCAGGAGTATGTTCTCCGGCTTCACGTCGCAGTGCACGATGCGCTCCTGGCACTGCTCGTGGAGGTAGGCGAGGCCCCTGGCGACGCCGGCCATGATGCCGAACCTGGTGCCCCAGTCCAGCAGCCCGAAGCTCGGGCCGGCCATGGCGGAGGCCAAGGAGCCGTTGGGCATGTAGTCGTAGACCAGCAGCCGCTCGCGCCTCGTCGCGCAGAACCCGCGAAGGCGTACGAGATTGACGTGGTGGATCATGCCGAGGGTCCTCACCTCGGCGCGGAACTGCTTCTCCCCTTGCGCCAATCCCTCGAGCCTCTTGACGGCCACCGCTGTGTGGTCACCGTCACGGAGCGTCCCTTTGTACACGGAGCCGAAGCTCCCCATCCCCAGTTTCTGGGAGAAGTTGTCCGTACACCGCGCTAGATAGCCGTGGCTGAACACCAGAAGAGAGCCGTCGTGCCGCACAGTATTCGCGCCACGTCGCCTCCAGCAAACGAAGACGAACAAGCAGAGTATCGTGAGAAAAGATACCGAAGACGCGACTAGGATGACGTCGCGTTCATTTGTTGACGCGCCGCCATGGTTACTGGTGGCAGTAAGATCGGCGGCGGCGACTCGGAGGAACAGAGTGGACGAGCCGGCTTCGCCGTAGGTGACCTGCTGAATGTTCCTGAGATCACCACCCCACACCATGCAACCACCGCTGTACGCATACGCCGTGCAAGAGCAGTTTCTCAAGCACGCCGACGCGCAATCTCCGAAGCTACCTGCCTCGGAGAAATAACTGCTCGGCACCTTGACATTTTCCACCGGAAGGAACCCATCGGTCGACGTGCCGTTGCTGCAGTGCAAGCCCGTCTTCCTCGCGCAGCCGCCGCTCCAATCCCCCGGCGACGCGGCGTCGAACGCCGGCAAACACCGGCAGTACTGCGAGCTGGCCACGTCGCACAGGCCGAAGGGCCCGCACACGGAGTACACGTCGCACGGCGACGTGGGAGTCGCCCAGTGGAGCAGCCACTGCCCGGACTCGCTGGACCAGTCCAACATGGTGAGCTGCCCGTGCGGGCTCATCACCATCCTTGACAGGGTAGAGGGGTTGACCACCTCAAAGGAGAAACTGACCTCCTCGTCGTTGTTGACGGAGTTGTACTTGTACCTTGCCGACATGCCCATCTCCGGCACGGAGGCGGAGCGCTGGCCGCTCCATGCGCCGACGCGGTGGTAGACGGTCGTGCCGTTCCACGAGAAGGTGTACTGGCCGGACCCGGACGGGTCGACCCGGTCCACGTACAATCCCGTGGATGGGTCGACGGCGCTCCTCCAGGACACGAGCGCCTGGTACGCGCCGGTGCTCTTGTTCAGCCCGACCCAGCCGCCCGGCATGAGCGTGTCGGTCGGGTGCTCGAAGCTCTGCCACATGACCTCCGACGAGTTGCCCGGCTGCCGGCCCCGCAGAACGAGGTTCCCGCTGTCGAGGAGCGCCGCCACGACGGGCCCGTTGCTCGTACGTGCGTGACTGGTCGACGACCAGATTGGCCTCTTCTGCTGGTTTTCGTTTAGGAGGAGGACGAGATTGCCGTCCGGAGCTAGCGTCAGCTCCGAGGACGATGGGTCGGAGACAGGGCGGTCCCTGTTCATCACCCAAATGACTGTCTGCACCGGGATCTGCTTGTACCATATGCCGACGTAGTAGGTGGAGTCGCCGGCCGGGGAGAAGAAGCCCAGCTCAAACTTGCCTCCCTCCGAGACCAGCGTCCGGTTCCCGGTGATAGATTCTCCCACGGAGAGCGAAACGGAGGCTACCGCGGCGGCAGAGGAGCTCAGACTCTGGAGCAAGAGGAGGAGACCGAGTTTGCAAGAGGCCATGCCCGGGCACTGTCGGCCGGAGAAAATGGCCAGCATCGCTGTTACCGTTCGGACCTGAAGTCTGAACTGCACCAGTGGTACTCCAGGTAGTAAGTGCTCTTCATTGGCAGGTGGTGGCGTGGTGCTGTGTTGTGCTGCACGGGCAGGGTCATACGGGAGTGTGCACAAGATGACCAAAGACCAGCCACGGTAGTACATAGACCGGCTCTTCTTTGGCGGGCCTGACTATCTTCAGGGCCAGTTCTTTTGAGCTATGCCGTGGAAATAAGCTCCCGTGAGAATAAGCTTCATATAAGCTCCGGTGAGAGTAAGCTTCAGATAATAAGCTAGCCAGTTCTTTTTCATGTCTGTTTTGTCAGTTTATATGCCGTATGATCAGGAAAAAGTCTGTAATGCCCTTGGACTATATTATTGTTTAGATTACATGATATCGTATTATTTTTTTATCATTTTGATACCCATATGAACATAAATTCCACTTACAAACACTACCATATGCCAGTGCTTTCATCTGTATTATTCATCATGTTAACAAAAAAGAATTGGAAGAATTAATATGTAGTACAAACAACAATTAGATATTGCTTTCTATGCAGATACAATGATATTAACCAGATGGCAACAATCTTGTACTTATACTTGGCACAATGAGCACATCCATATCAAAATTAGTTCTGCCAGATATGAGCAACACCTCGTAGAGAATCAAGATGAAAACAACATACATCCGCAATAGCTCATAGCAAATCTACATGAAAATTCTACAAAATCAAAATCAGAGGAGCTCCTAGCTGATGCTCGGGCTCACGGCCAGGGAGGAGGGGAGGGGGAGCAGGGGTCCTTCGCCGGAGTAGCACGTCGGCCGGAGTGGGCGTCGTTGAGGGAGTCCTGGACTAAGGGGTCCTCGGGCGTCCGACCTATTCAATATGGGCCGGACTAATGGGCTGTCGAGATAAAGGAAGAAGGCCACCTCCCGTGTCCGGTTGGGACTTTTGTATGCGTGAACGGCAAGATTAAGTGTCCGGATATACTGTTTCCTTTCTTGTAAACCGACTTTGTACAACCCTAGGCCCCTCCGGTGTCTATATAAACCGGAGGGCTTAGACCGGAGAGGGGATCTGGCTATACAATCTAGGGTTTAGCCATTACGATCTCGAGGTAGATCAACTCTTGTAACCCCTATACTCATCGAATACAATCAAGCAGGAAGTAGGGTTTTACTTCCTTTAAGAGGGCCCGAACCTAGGTAAACATTGTGTCCCTTTTTCCATTGTTACCATTGATCCTCAGACATACAGCTTGGGCCCCCCTACCCGAGATCTGTCGGTTTTGACACCGACATAGGTGCTTTCATTGATAGCTCCGTTGTGTTGTCAACAGAAGGATTGATGGCGCGCCTCTTCATCAATAATGACACCGTGTCCAAGAAGACTTTTCTCCCCGGACAGGTGTTTGTGTTCGGCGTCTTCGTGCTATGCGCCGACTCGACTGGCCGCCTCGAGCAGGTCGACAGTTACGCCCCTGGTCACCAGATCAGGTCTGGAAACTTGAACCACGTCGCGGATATCTGAGGGGAACTAATCTTCGAGGGATTCGCGGCCCCAACCACTGCTCCCCACCCTCATAAAGAGGGCCCTTCGGATCCGCTTTCAGATCCCGTCCAGGGGCCAATGCTCACACCTGCCTCGGCCCTAGATCCGGGGCAGATCACATTTTTTGATGATGGGGGGATCAACCTCGCAGGACCCTCTCCTACCATGGAACTCTCAGCCGGAGACCCAGATGCGATCGTGTCGTTGGTAACTCCGGAATCAAACGAGACTCTCCCAGTCATCGGAGAGCCGGACTCGCCTCTGGAGGATAACTCCGAATTGCTGGGGTCTGCACCCCCCGGACTCAATCAGGTGTCTCGGACCGCAGATCCGCAGACTCCCACCCAACTTTCGCTTTTAGACGAAGCTCTGGGCTTAATGCGATCTCTCGCCATTACGGAAGCTTCGCCTCCGAACTACACCCAGCACAGGCTGGGGGCTGAGGTTGGGGAATTTCACACCCCACCTACTTAGTATCCACTGTCGAGGATTTAACCGACATGCTAGACTACGCTTCCTAAGACATCGACGGTATGGACGATGATGTCGACATCGAGCAAAGCCAAAACCCGCCCACTACAGGGCGTTGGACGACCACTTCTACCTACGGTGTATACATGGTGGACACTCCTAAGGAAAAGGACGACGATGGCATTCAAGATCCAGGCAAGGACAAGCCCGTCGATGAACCACCAAAGCGCCGGCGTTAGCGGCGCCGCTCACGATCGCGTCAGGCAAAGGACAGCACTACCAGCACCGGAGATAATGAAACCCCAGACAACGCCGGAGACCACCTGATACATCTCCAACGCATCTATAATTTTTTAATTGTCCCATGCTATTATATTACCCGTTTTGTATGTTTATGGGCTTTACTTTACACATTTATATCATTTTTGGGACTAACCTACTAACCGGAGGCCCAGCCCGTATTGCTGTTTTTTTTGCCTATTTCAGTATTTCGAAGAAAAGGAATATCAAACAGAGTCCAAACGGAATGAAACCTTCTATAGCTTGATTTTTGGAACAAACGTGATCCAGCGGACTTGGAGTGCAAGCCAAGAAGCAGCCGAGGCGGCCACGAGGGTGGAAGGCGCGCCCACCCCTACAGGGCGTGCCCCCTATCTCGTGGGCCCCTCGGGCGGCCACCGACCTACTTCTTCCTACTATATATACCCACGTACCCCGAAAACATCCAGGGAGCCAACAAAAAACAATGTCCACCATCGTAACCTTCTGTATCCGCGAGATCCCATCTTGGAGCCTTCGTCGGCGCTCCGCCGGAGGGGGAATCGACCATGGAGGGCTTCTACATCAACACCATAGCCCCTCTGATGAGTTGTGAGTAGTTTACCACAGACCTTCGGGTCCATAGTTATTAGCTAGATGGCTTCTTCTCTCTTTTTGGATCTCAATACCATGTTCTCCCCCTCTCTTGTGGAGATCTATTCGATGTAACTCTTTTTGCGGTGTGTTTGTCGAGATCCGATGAATTGTGGGTTTATGATCATGTTTATATATGAGAAATATTTGAATCTCCTTTGAATTCTTTTATGTATGATTGAGTTATCTTTGCAAGTCTCTTCGAATTATCATTTTTTTGTTTGGCCTACTAGATTGATCTTTCTTGCAATGGGGGAAATGCTTAGCTTTGGGTTCAATCTTGTGGTGTCCTTACCCAGTGAAAATAGGGGTTGCAAGGCACGTATTGTATTGTTGCCATCAAGGATAACAAGATGGGGTTTATATCATATTGCATGAGTTTATCCCTCTACATCATGTCATCTTTCTTAATGTGTTACTCTGTTCTTATGAACTTAATACTCTAGATGCATGCTGGATAGCAGTCAATGTGTGGAGTAATAGTAGTAGATGCAGGCAGGAGTCGGTCTACTTGTCACGGACGTGATGCCTATATACATGATCATACCTAGATAATCTCATAATTATTTGCTTTTCTATCAATTGCTCGACAGTAATTTGTTCACCCACCGTAATACTTATGCTATCTTGAGAGATGCCACTAGTGAAACCTATGGCCCCCGGGTCTATCTTTTATCATGTAAGCTTTCAATCTACTTTTTATATCTTTACTTTTACTATCTATATTATAAAATACCAAAAATATATTTATCTTATCATACTATCTCTATCAGATCTTACTTTCGCAAGTGGCCGTGAAGGGGTTGACAACCCCTTTATTGTGTTGGTTGCGAGTTCTTTGTTTGTTTGTGTAGGTGCGTGGGACTTTTGAGGAGCCTCCTACTAGATTGATACCTTGGTTCTCAAAAACTGAGGGAAATACTTACGCTATTATTGCTGCATCACCCTTTCCTCTTCAAGGAAAACCAACGCAAGCTCAAGACATAGCAAGAAGGATTTCTGGCGCCGTTGCCGGGGAGGTCTTGGCTCAAGTCAAGATATACCAAGTACCCATCACAAACTCATCTTCCTCGCATTTACATTATTGCCATTTGCCTCTCGTTTTCCTCTCCCCCACTTTACCCTTGCCATTTTATTCACCCTCTCTTTCCCAATCTTCTCCTCTCTCTTTTCTTTGCTTTCTTCCTCCTCGCTTTTGTTTGCCGTTATGTCTGAAATTGGGGAGATTATCATCGATATTTACAATAATGATAACATGGAAAATTCTGATGCTCCTGCTAAAGAACCCCATATCTTACATACTAAAAAGTTTCGAATCGGTAGTGGTAACATTATAGGAAAAGGTGTTATTCAAGATTTCTTTACTTGTGCCGGTGCTTTACCTTCTATGGGTGGTTCTATTCTTCATAGAACTAGTAGTCTTGCGGATGTTGTCGCTATGCTTGTAGTTGAACTTGAAATACAATTTATTCATATGCATCCTTGCATACAAAGAATTTTCCTAGAATTTTCTAATATTGAGCATTCTTATGTTAAGCACGCTGTTACTATCTTTTTGGCTCATGAGTTTAGATTTATAATAAGAGAGGCCAAAGAAATATTTGCGCACTATAGGGTGGACGTCGGTCGTCCTACCATAGAGGCGATCCTCTTCGATCAAGAGGAAATTAGGCATTTTCAATCTTTGGACTATGTTGCTTTCAATGAAAACCTTAGAAAAAAGGTTCCTACCAATGTCCTAGTTGATAGAATTTTCGAACTTAATAATGATTTTGCTCTTCGAAATAATGAGCTAGGATACTCTCTTGAGTATAGGCTCACGAAATTTTGCCAAAAGAATGCTTATAATGATGAATTAGTTGTGCATTATGAAGGGCCAAAGGAAGAACCTGTTCCTCCTGTGATTGATCTTGGGGACTTTTGTCCCGCTAAATTTAGCCCTTTTGATTAATTTTGCTTGCCTCAAGGGAAACATGCTGCTAAACGTAGAGAATATGAGATGAGTTTTCAAGATCTATCTTATTATTATGGCACTACTTAGATCTATCTTCGCTTTTATGCCTAGCTAGGGGCATTAAACGATAGCGCTAGTTGGGAGGCAACCCAATTTTATTTGTGTTTTTTGTTTTTGTTTCTGTTTAGTAATAAATTTTGCATCTACCTTCTGTTTAGATGTGTTTTTGTGTTTTAATTAGTGGTTGTGCCAAGTAGAACCTATAGGATAACCTATGGTGATAGTTAATTTGATTCTGCTGAAAAAACAGAAACTTTGCGCGCACGAAATTAGTTTTGTTAAATCACAGAAACGTTCTTTTGCGTTGATTCTTTTTTCTGTAGATCAATATACAAATTTTACAGGACTTCCTATTTTGGTAGGATTTTTAGAGTTCCATAAGTTTGCGTTAGTTACAGATTGCTACAGACTGTTCTGGTTTTGACAGATTCTGTTTTTCGTGTGTTGTTTGCTTATTTTGATGCATCTATGGCTAGTATTAAGTGGTATCAATCATAGAGAACTTGAAATACAGTAGGATTAACAATAATATAAATAAATAATGAGTTCATTACAGTACCTTATGTGGTGGTTTTGTTTTCTTTCACTAACGGAACTTATGAGATTTCCTGTTGAGTTTTGTGTTGTGAAGTTTTCAAGTTTTGGGTAAAGATTTGATGGACTATGGAATAAGGAGTGGCAAAAGCCTAAGCTTGGGGATGCCCATGGCACCCCAAGATATTCAAGAATAGCCAAAAGCCTAAGCTTGGGGATGCCCCCGAAAGGCATCCCCTCTTTCGTCTTCGTTCATTGGTAACTTTACTTGGAGCTATATTTTTATTCGCCACATGATATGTGTTTTGCTTGGAGTGTCTTGTATGATATTAGTCTTTGCTTTTTAGTTTACCATAATCATCCTTGCCGTACACACCTTTTGGGAGAAGTCCACTTTATTAGAATTTGCTAGAATACTCTATGTGCTTCACTTATATCTTTTGAGCTAGATAGTATTTGCTCTAGTGCTTCACTTATATCTTTTAGAGCACGGCGGTGGCTTAATTTTGAAGAAATTGTTGATCTCTCATGCTTCACTTATATTATTTTGAGAGTCTTTTAGAACAGCATGGTATTTGCTATGGTTATAAATTTGTTCCTAGAATGATGAGCATCCAAGTTGGGTATAATAAAAACTATCATAGAAAGTGCATAAAACACTAGGATCAATTTGATGATAATTGTTTTGAGATGTAGAGGTGGTAATGTTAGAGTCATGCTAGTGGGTAATTATGAAATTGAGAAATACTTGTGTTGAAGTTGGCAAGTCCCGTAGCATGCACGTGTGGTAAAAGTTGGGTGTCAAATTTGTTGCATGAGGTGCTCTTTTAATTGTCTTCCTTATGAGTGGAGGTCGGGATCGCACGATGGTTAACTCCTACCGACCCTTCCCCTAGGAGCATGCGTAGTAGTACTTTGCTTCGAGGGCAAGTAGACTTTTGCAATAAGTATATGAGTTCTTTATGACTAATGTGAGTCCATGGATATACGCACACTCACCCTTCCACTTTGCTAGCCTCTATTATACCGCACAACTTTCGCCGGTATCATGCACCCATTATTTACCTTCCTCAAAACAGCCACCATACCTACCTATTATGGAATTTCCATATCCATTCCGAGATATATTGCCATGCAACTTTCCACCGTTCCGTTATTATGACACGCTCCATTATTGGCATATTGCTCTTTGCATGATCATGTAGTTGACATCGTATTTGTGGCAAAGCCACCTTCATAATTTTCATACATGTCGCTCTTGATTCATTGCATATACCGGTACACCGCCGGAGGCATTCATATAGAGTCATATCTTGTTCTAGTTTTGAGTTGTAATTTTTGAGTTGTAAACCAATAAAAGTGTGATGATCTTCATTATTAGAGCATTGTACCAGTGAGGAAAGGATGATGAAGACTATGATTCCCCCACAAGTCGGGATGAGACTTCGGACTTTAAAAAAAGAAAAAGAAAAAAAGGAGAAAGGCCAAAAAGAAAAAAAAGAAAGGCTAAAGAAAAAAAAGAAAAAAAGGGAGAAAAAAATAAATTGAGAGAAAAAGAGAGAAGGGACAATGCTACTATCCTTTATACCACACTTGTGCTTCAAAGTAGCACCATGATCTTCATGATAGAGAGTCTCCTATGTTGTCACTTTCATATACTAAGTGGGAATTTTTCATTATAGAACTTGGCTTGTATATTCCAATGATGGGCTTCCTCAAAATTCCCTAGGTCTTTGTGAGCAAGCAAGTTGGATGCACACCCACTTAGTTTCTTTTGTTGAGCTTTCATATATTTATAGCTCTAGTGCATCCGTTGCATGGCAATCCCTACTCACTCACATTGATATCTATTGATGGGCATCTCCATAGCCCGTTGATACGCCTAGTTGATGTGAGACTATCTTCTCCCTTTTTGTCCTCACAACCACCACCATATACCACCATAGTGCTATGTCCATGGCTTGCGCTCATGTATTGCGTAAGAGTTGAAAAAGTTGAAGCGCATTGAAAAGTATGAACTAATTGCTTGGATGAAACCGGGGTTGTGTATGATGGGAGTATTTTGTGTAATGAAAATGAAGCATGGCCTAACTATATGATTTTGTAGGGATAAGCTTTCTTTGGCTATGCTATTTTGATAGGACATGAATATTTGTTAGCATGCTTCGAAGAGTTATTATTTTTTATGTTTTATTAGATTTTATCTTAAATCATTTGGATCTGAACAATCATGCCACAATAAAGAAAATTACATTGAGAAATATGCAAGGTAGCATTCCACATCAAAAATTCTGTTTTTATCATTTACCTACTCGAGGACGAGCAGGAATTAAGCTTGGGGATGCTTGATACGTCTCCAACGTATCTATAATTTTTTATTGTTCCATGCTATTATATTACCCGTTTTGGATGTTTATGGGCTTTACTTTACACACTAATATCATTTTTGGGACTAACCTACTAACCGGAGGCCCAACCCGTATTGCTGTTTTTTTTGCCTATTTCAGTATTTCGAAGAAAAGGAATATCAAATGGAGTCCAAACGGAATGAAACCTTCAGGAGCGTGATTTTTGGAACAAACGTGATCTAGAGGACTTGGAGTGCAAGCCAAGAAGCAGCCGAGGCAGCCACGAGGGTGGAGGGTGTTGGAAATATGCCCTAGAGGCAATAATAAATTAGTTATTATTATTATATTTCCTTGTTCATGATAATCGTTTATTATCCATGCTATAATTGTATTGATAGGAAACTCAGATACATGTGTGGATACATAGACAACACCATGTCCCTAGTAAGCCTCTAGTTGACTAGCTCGTTGATCAATAGATGGTTACGGTTTCCTGACCATGGACATTGGATGTCGTTGATAACGGGATCACATCATTAGGAGAATGATGTGATGGACAAGACCCAATCCTAAGCCTAGCACAAAGATCATGTAGTTCGTATGCTAAAGCTTTTCTAATGTCAAGTATCATTTCCTTAGACCATGAGATTGTGCAACTCCCGGATACAGTGGGAATGCTTTGGGTGTACCAAACGTCACAATGTAACTGGGTGGCTATAAAGGTGCACTACGGGTATCTCCGAAAGTGTCTGTTGGGTTGGCACGAATTGAGACTGGAATTTGTCACTCCGTGTAACGGAGAGGTATCTCTGGGCCCACTCGGTAGGACATCATCATAATGTGCACAATGTGACCAAGGGGTTGATCACGGGATGATGTGTTACGAAACGAGTAAAGAGACTTGCCGGTAACGAGATTGAACAAGGTATCGGCATACCGACGATCGAATCTCGGGCAAGTATAACACCGCTAGACAAAGGGAGTTGTATACGGGATCGATTGAGTCCTTGACATCATGGTTCATCCGATGAGATCATCGTGGAACATGTGGGAGCCAACATGGGTATCCAGATCCCGCTGTTGGTTATTGACCGGAGAACGTCTCGGTCATGTCTGCATGGTTCCCGAACCCGTAGGGTCTACACACTTAAGGTTTGACGACACTAGGGTTATAGGGAATAGATGTATGTGGTTACCGAATGTTGTTCGGAGTCCCGGATGAGATCCGGACATCACGAGGAGTTCCGGAATGGTCCGGAGGTAAAGATTGATATATAGGAAGTATGGTTTTGGCCACCGGAAGTGTTCCGGACATCACCGGTAGTGTATCGGGACCACCGGAGGGGTCCGGGGGTCCACCGGGAGGGGCCACGAGCCCCGGAGGCATACATGGGCCAAGTGTGAGAAGGGACCAGCCCCTAGGTGGGCTGGGGCGCCTCCCCACCAAGGCCCATGCGCCTAGAGAGAAGAGGGGGGCAAACCCTAGGGCAGATGGGCCCTAAAGGCCCATGCCTGGTGCGCCTCCCTCTCCCCCCCACTTGGCCGCCACCCCAGATGGGGATTGGGGCTGCCACCACCCTAGGGAGGGAACCCTAGGTGGGGGTGCAGCCCTCCCTCCCCCCCTATATATAGTGGAGGCAAAGGGGCAGCCCAACACACGAAGTTCTTCTCCTGTTGGCGCAGCCCTACCTCTCTTTCTACTCCTCTCCCGCGGTGCTTGGCGAAGCCCTGCAGGATTGCCACGCTCCTCCACCACCACCACGCCGTTGTGCTGCTGCTAGACGGAGTCTTCCCCAACCTCTCCCTCTCTCCTTGCTGGATCAAGGCATGGGAGATGTCACCGGGCTGCATGTGTGTTGAACGCGGAGGTGCCGTCCGTTCGGCACTAGGATCTCCAGTGATTTGGATCATGACGAGTACGACTCCTTCAACCCCGTTCTCTTGAACGCTTCCGCTTAGCGATCTACAAGGGTATGTAGATGCACTCTCCTTTCCCTCGTTGCTAGTCTCTCCATAGATAGATCTTGGTGACTCGTAGGAAAATTTTGAATTTCTGCTACGTTCCCCAACAAAGGGCGCGCCCACCCCTACAGGGCGCGCCCCCCTATCTCATGGGCCCCTCGAGCGGCCACCGACCTACTTCTTCCTCCTATATATACCCACTTACCCTGAAAACATCTAGGGAGCCAACGAAAATGATTTCCACCGCCATAAACTTCTGTATCCGCGAGATCCCATCTTGGAGCCTTGGCCGGCGCTCCGCCGGAGGGGGAATCGACCATGGAGGGCTTCTACATCAACACCATAGCCACTCCGATGAGTTGTGAGTAGTTTACCACAGACCTTGGGTCCATAGTTATTAGCTAGATGGCTTCTTCTCTCTTTTTGGATCTCAATACCATGTTCTCCCCCTCTCTTGTGGAGATCTATTCGATATAACTCTTTTTGCGGTGTGTTTGTCAAGATCCGATGAATTCTGGGTTTATGATCAAGTTTATCTATGAGAAATATTTGAATCTCCTCTGAATTCTTTTATGTACGATTGAGTTATCTTTGCAAGCCTCTTCACACCCCACCTACTTAGTATCCACTGTCGAGGATTTAACCGACATGCTAGACTATGCTTCCTAAGACATCGACGGTATGGACGATGATGTCGACATCGAGCAAAGCCAAAACCCGCCCACTACAGGGCGTTGGACGACCACTTCTACCTACGGTGTATACATGGTGGACACTCCTAAGGAAAAGGACGACGATGGCATTCAAGATCCAGGCAAGGACAAGCCCGTCGATGAACCACCAAAGCGCCGACGTTAGCGGCGCCGCTCACGATCGCGTCAGGCAAAGGACAGCACTACCAGCACCGGAGATAATGAAACCCCAGACAACGCCGGAGACCACCTGATACGTCTCCAACGCATCTATAATTTTTTAATTGTCCCATGCTATTATATTACCCGTTTTGTATGTTTATGGGCTTTACTTTACACATTTATTTCATTTTTGGGACTAACCTACTAACCGGAGGCCCAGCCCGTATTGCTGTTTTTTTGCCTATTTCAGTATTTCGAAGAAAAGGAATATCAAACAGAGTCCAAACGGAATAAAACCTTCTATAGCTTGATTTTTGGAATACACGTGATCCAGTGGACTTGGAATGCAAGCCAAGAAGCAGCCGAGGCGGCCACGAGTGTGGAAGGCGCGCCCACCCCTACAGGGCGTGCCCCCTATCTCATGGGCCCCTCGGGCAGCCACCGACCTACTTCTTCCTCCTATATATACCCACGTACCCCGAAAATATCCAGGGAGCCAACAAAAAACAATGTCCACCATCGTAACCTTCTGTATCTGCGAGATCCCATCTTGGAGCCTTCGTCGGCGCTCCGCCGTAGGGGGAATCGACCACGGAGGGCTTCTACATCAACACCATAGCCCCTCTGATGAGTTGTGAGTAGTTTACCACAGACCTTCGGGTCCATAGTTATTAGCTAGATGGCTTCTTCTCTCTTTTTGTGTCTCAATACCATGTTCTCCCCCTCTCTTGTGGAGATCTATTCGATGTAACTCTTTTTGCGGTGTGTTTGTCGAGATCCGAGGAATTGTGGGCTTATGATCATGTTTATATATGAGAAATATTTGAATCTCCTTTGAATTCTTTTATGTATGATTGAGTTATCTTTGCAAGTCTCTTCGAATTATCATTTTTTCGTTTGGCCTGCTAGATTGATCTTTCTTGCAATGGGGGAAGTGCTTAGCTTTGGGTTCAATCTTGTGGTGTCCTTACCCAGTGACAATAGGGGTTGCAAGGCACGTATTGTATTGTTTCCATCAAGGATAACAAGATGGGGTTTATATCATATTGCATGAGTTTATCCCTCTACATCATGTCATCTTTCTTAATGTGTTACTCTGTTCTTATGAACTTAATACTCTAGATGCATGCTGGATAGCAGTCGATGTGTGGAGTAATAGTAGTAGATGCAGGCAGGAGTCGGTCTACTTGTCACGGACGTGATGCCTATATACATGATCATACCTAGATAATCTCATAATTATTTGCTTTTCTATCAATTGCTCGACAGTAATTTGTTCACCCACCGTAATACTTATGATATCTTGAGTGAAACCTATGGCCCCCGGGTCTATCTTTTATCATATAAGCTTTCAATCTACTTTTTGCATCTTTACTTTTCCAATCTATATTATAAAATACCAAAAATATATTTTTATCTTATCATACTATCTCTATCAGATCTCACTTTCGCAAGTGGCCGTGAAGGGATTGACAACCCCTTTATTGCGTTGGTTGCGAGTTCTTTGTTTGTTTGTGTAGGTGCGTGGGACTTTCAAGGAGCCTCCTACTGGATTGATACCTTGGTTCTCAAAAACTGAGGGAAATACTTACACTACCATTGCTGCATCACCCTTTCCTCTTCAAGGAAAACCAACACAAGCTCAAGACGTAGCACCACCCCGTCGAGCCCACGTCCGAACAAGACGAGAGGGAGGAGGGTTAGTACAACCCTGAGCATGCTGATCAAGAGGACTCGGAGGAGATCAATTACTTACCTATCTCCAAAGAGGATGTGAGCCTCAGTGTCGAAGATTTCATCGTCCCAGAGGGACCCCTCGAACAAGAATGCTTCAAGCAACAACTCATCTCCACTGCGTGGAGCCTGAAAAAGAAATAGCAGCAGCTTCAGGCTGAACAGGACACGCTCAATGATAGATGGACTAAGGTCCTAGTCGCTGAAGAGTACGGACTTGAGCGACCAGTAAAGAGTTACCCTAAGCGCAGGCTACTACCACAATTCTATGATGAAGCCCTCGAGCCAATTCCGTCAAAGTACAACTATGTTGATTAGCCAGACCGACCACCACATGGACGAGACAGAATGACCTATCAGGCCGAACACCAGCCAGCACCACCTCGCCGTAGAGGCAAGGAGACTACAACACAGAAATACACCTATGACTTACGTCAGGACCTGGCCGATAAAGCCGGTCATACCAGATCGACCTATGGATGCAGAGGACGTGCTCCGGCATAGGATGACGTCCACCAAACCTGGCATGATCAACATCATCAAGTTTGAGGCCAGCACCGAATGCATATGTCATCTGAACTGTGTCACGATGCAACCAGGTATAGAGGTGTCGCACACCCTATGTGCTTCACTAATGAAGTAATGCAACACCAATTTCTGGAAGGGTTTAAACCCATAAACATCGAACAATACGATGGAACAATAGACCCTGCCGTCTAGATTGAGGATTTTCTTCTCCACATACAAATGGCTCGCGGAGATGACCTCCATGCCATTAAATATCTCCCCTTGAAATTGAAGGGACCAGCACGGCATTGGTTGAACAACCTCCCAGAGAGCTCCATAGGGAGCTGGGAAGATTTAGAAGATGCTTTCCTAGACAACTTTCAGGGCACCCATGTCCGGCCTCTAGACGCCGATGACCTCAGTCACATAATCCAGCAACCCAGAGAGTCAGCCCGCAATATTTGGAATCGGTTCCTCATTAAAAAGAACCAAATCATGGACTGTCCAGACGTCGAAGCCCTAGCGGCCTTTAGGCATAGCGTCCATGATGAATGGCTCACCCGACACCTCGGGCAGGAAAAACCAAAAACCATGGAAGCCCTGACAACACTTATGACCTGCTTTTGTGCAGGTGAAGATAGCTGGCTAGCTCGTAGAAGCAACAGTTCCAGCGACCCCGGCACCTCTGAGGCCAGGGACGACAATGGAAGGCCACACCTCAACAAAAACAAACACCGGAATAACAACGACGACACCAAACACATGGCAGTCAATGCCGGATTTAGTGGCTCTAAATCCGGTCAGCGGAAGAAACCTTTCAAAGGCAACAAGGAAGGTCCATCCAACTTGGACAAAATCCTCAAGAGGCCCTGTCAGATTCATGGTACCCCTGACAAGCCTGCTAATCACACCAATAAAAATTGCTGGGTTTTAAACAGGCCGGTAAGTTAAATACCAGGTAGGTTCCTCCAAGCAAGGACGACGACGAGCCCCGTCAGCCGAACACCGGGGGTTAGAAGCAATATCCCCCTGAAGTAAAAAATAGTGAACATGATCTATGTCACTCACATACCCAAAAGGGAGCGCAAGCGCACGCTAAGGGACGTCTACGCCGTAGAGCCTATTGTCCCAAAGTTCAATCCATTATTAGCATGTCTGATCACCTTTGATCGCAGGGATCACCCAACCAGTATCCATCACAGGGGTTCAGCCGCCCTGGTACTCGATCCCATCATCGACGGATATCATATCACCAGAGTCCTTATGGACGGCGGTAGTAGTCTTAACTTAATCTATCAAGATACTGTCCGCAAAATGGGCATCGACCCATCAAGAATCAAGCTAAGCAACACTACCTTTAAAGGAGTGATACCCGGCGTGCAGGCCCGTTGCACGGGATCATTAACACTGGAAGTGGTATTCGGCTCTCTTGACAACTTCCGTAGTGAAGAACTGATCTTTGATATCGTCCCTTTCCGCAGCGGCTATCACGCACTGCTCGGACGAACTGCTTTCGCCCGTTTTAATGCGGTCCCGCATTATGCTTATTTGAAGCTTAAAATGCCTGGACTGCGGGGCATCATTATAGTGAATGGAAACATGGAGCGCTCCCTCCGAACTGAGGAGCACACCGCCGCCCTAGTAGCCGAGGTACACGGTGGCCTCATCAAACCGAACAAATCATCCACCATCAAGACCAATGACATTGTTAAAAAAGTATGGTCCGCACATCATACAGATAGTTTGGCGGACCTGGACCTCGAGTAGCAATTTTGCCTCCGTTGACTACCCTATAAGGCCGCGATATATGTACCGCGCGTTGGGCAACACCGGAGGCACACTACAAGAAAGGTTTATGGTACGGCTTGACCCTATTCAGACCTCACATACCCTTTTTTCCATTCCTCTTTCACTGCGGGTTCTTTCGAAAACCTGAAAATTGTATGGTTGCATGAGGACTCCCTATTCGGCCCCTCTTCTTTACAGACAACCATCCTACATTTCCTCTTGAAGGACTCACTACTAAGGAGAAATGGCACAGACGTGCGATAGGGTATCATAGGGATCTTCAAACCACTACTTTTAGGCCCTGTGTAAACCTTTCCCTTATGTATTTTTTTGGCATGTAACATGACCTCATTATTCATAACATTATATGTCTAAACATGTCTCTGTAAGGATATAAAGGAAGCAAATGATCACCATCTGTTGTTCAGTACTTGATGTTTTCCCTACTTACTTGTGATTGACGTATGTGCTTCAGCCCGATCTTAACTTTGGGGGCTATATTCGGCCTTGCACATACTAAAGTCCGAACACCTATAGGGAACTCTTCGCCATCCCGGATATTGCATTATATGCATCGTTCTGAATCATGTCTTTGGTCTATAGTTGGGTTGCCCGACTCCTGTGCTTACCACTATACGTTCCGCTAGTTCGGCTAAGGTAGTAAAGGGAGAACTAATGTGATTGTATTTCTGGCTCGTACGGTCAAGTACCTCAGTAGAGAAAGCCGAAAACTGACCGTCATGATAAGCGAGAGCTGGTCAGCAATCCGGTGACTTAGTATTATACTACAGATCGCTAGCGATTCTTGCCGTGTTACACGAGGGGCTAGGACTCGACCGACCGTGTTGCAAAGGCACCGTAATCCAGATTGCCACTCGATGCAACCGGGGTTAATACTTAACCCCTCTAATGGACTCCTATGGCAATGTGAAGGTAATAAAGCTGAATAGTCTGATTGCCTAGTTCACCTCACGGACGCCTCCTCTACGGACCAAGACGTTGGATAAAGTGCGTCCATGCATTTACGAACACCCTTGTACTATTTACATGTGGGCAGAAGCCGACGACTGGCAACCTTCAGAAACACAAATAATAAACGGCCGCATCGGAGGATAAAATTAACACAAAAGGTGTAATCATAGCGCGGGTTCATAACATGGTTTCGGCCACCCGATTACATTTAATAAAACACAATATCCTTCAAACACTGGCCTTCTACTATTCGGGCCCCTTCTAGGACCTCTGCAAAGTATCTCTCCACCCTCTGATGATCCTTGCCCTCGGGCGGACCTACGGTCGCTACTTTGGTGGCCTTCATCTTCGCCCATTGCATCTTGATGCGAGCAAAGGGCATCCGGGCACCCTCTATACAGACCGAACGCTTCATAGCGTCAACTCGGGGCAGCGCATCGACGAGTCGCTTCACCAACCCAAAGTAGCTGCCTGGAATGGGTTCGGCTGGCCAAAGCCAGACTATGATGTCCTTCATGGTCAAGCCGACCATCCTATGCAGCTCCAACAGTTGCTTCATCTGGTTGTTCAATAGCGTCGGGTGCTCCGGCGCCAGAAACTGTGACCAGAACAAATTCTCTGTTGAGTTCCCCTCACTACAAAAAAAATACACTTCTGTGATGATACGTGTTTGTCATAGTAGGTCGCGTTTTTTGTCATGCATGTACATCCATGACGATTTTATGACAGAATCAAGATAGTCATACATGTGTTGTCGTAGAAGTGTTCCATGACATTACCAAAATTATCATCACGGAAGTGTCCACTTCCATGACGATAAATCGTGCGTCACGGAAGTGCTTTCGTCATGGGTGACCGACACGTGGCATCCACCGTAACGGAACGCCGTTAAGCTATTGGGTCTGGTTTTGGATCTGATAACCCGCTAACAGCCCCGACCAATGGGGATTTTCCACGTGTAAAATGAGCGTTGGCTGGAGGAAACACGTGTCGGCTCACCGTGGGAACAGATGTCATCCACTCATTGGACCGAAGGCGCCTATGATACGTTGACACGTGGCACGGCCCAATAGAGGCCCATTCCTGTGAAAAGGTTGGCCTGTTTGACTTGGTCAAAAGGTGGCGGGCCGACCCACGGAAAGCATGTTAACGGCATGTTCGCATATAGCCCATTTACAGCTTGCTAACCCAAGGCCCGTTACGACCTATCCGAATTAGGCCCAGTAGTGTCATCTGGGCCGTCCAATATGATTCCAACCCATTTTAAGTTCCGGCCCATGTATGGCCCATGACGTCTTTCGGCCCATATGAGGCCCTTTGTAACTCTTGGCCCATTAACGAGCCGTGGTGAAACTGGCCCATAATGAACAATGTAGCACTTTATACCCATTAAAGGCCCATTAATCCATTGGGCCATTTGCAGGCCATGTTATCTTTCAGCCTTCTCAGGGCCCATTTATTCTTGGGCTCATTTCCAGCATTATGTTACTTACGACCCGTTATTGCCATTTTCTACTTGTGGGCCAAATTCAGGCCGTGGTTACAGTCGGCCTGTTAGTGGCCCGTTAATACGTTGGGCCGTTTTCATAGCGTCATCAAATACGGCCTATTAACGATGGCCCGTTATGGTCGGCCCACGAACGGACGATTCCAACTCTAGCCCGTTTACGGCCGTAATGCAGTCTGTTATTGGCCCATGTTTGGCCAATCGATCATACGGCCCGTAGAAGGCCCATTGTTTCTACGACCCGTAGAAGGCCCATTGTTTCTATAGCCCGTAGGAGGCCCAGTGTCACTACAGTAAATATGTAGCCCATGGTTATTGTGGACTAGTTTAAAAAAATAAGTTATTGTGGCCACTAGCAAACCACGGAAAAAGAACTGCACTGACTACAAGCAAACAAATAAACAAGACAACAAGGAAATAAATAAGCAGCAAACTTATGCTAGGCTATCACGGCTATTACACATATTACATCCACTGGGCATCAAAGTTTGCCACCAGTGCAAATAAACACGCCGAAAAAAGGATATACAAAACTGAGAGCACTTCAGAAGACACTAGGCCTGGTTAGGTCAGGCCCCCCAAACAACCGAACAAGATGATTAGACCTTAGTTATATCAACGATAGATGCATCACCCATAGTTGTATGGCATGATGGTGCGCAAGGCAGTCCTCTGACATCTTCATTACATCTTTGACTTCAAGTCGGAGCTGAGCTGAAGCAAGCCTTTCCGCTTTAAGTTGAGACTGAAGAAGTCGAACTGATTGAGGCGGAGACTGCATAGAGGTTGTCTTACACCTGCTGGTGTGTAGCTTCAACTCACTTCTTCATCAATACAGGACCTTGGGGTCATCTCGTTGTCCTCAAGATGGTTTAGCTCACTATCTTCCCTAAAGTTCTGCTTGGCATAAGAGATACGACTCTGAAAGAGAAACAAGGAGACATGCAATAGGTTTCACAATTATATAAGCAAATAAATGGATTTGTTTTGCATAAGGAACATGTTTTTACAACTACAATTTGAAACTGGTAGTTGTTGCAAACATCCAATCAGATGTAAACAGCAAAGCAAACAACAATGGAGGAAATGATGCCTATCCAAATCTATACTAGAACAAAGTTTGAAGGCTTGAGAAGGATGAACTTAGACTACATGTTAACATGGGCTGGACAAAGCCCTTCTCCATGTTGATGGAAGGATAATTCAATAAATTCCCCAAAGAAAATTCTTTATAAGCGTTGCCATTATTCTACATTTTGCAAAGAGTAAATATATATCAAATAATATTGGAAGAAACAGAGGATAATGAAGCTCAGGTGCATACTGATGATACATAATCAAATAGCAATTAATTAAGTACAATGTTACAAGGCAAAAGGGAGAGAGGTACTGACAAGAGCAATGCAGAGCCCAATATTGTTGTGAGATCGTATGATCCTTTGAGCAAGGAGATTCATCTGAAATTAGTTTTCATACAAAAGAGAAGGTAAGGCACATGCAGAAATTTAGGAGTTAAAATTTTGAATTGATATCATAGACATTACCTGATGTTGGGCTCTCAGCAGTTCTAATAGGGGTTTGGCAACTGGAGTAGGGATAAAGTGTGGTACAGTTGGACCTGTGTTTTCTGTGGCTGCTGATCTATCTGATTTAACATGCATCACTACCTTTTCCAAATACCTAGTTTGTACTCCTTGAGGATCTACACTCGCCCTCTTCCTTTTGGACAACTATTACGAAAGAACAATATTTGACTGAAAAAACATAGTATGACAACACATGGAGTAGGTACAGAAAATGGATAGGTATGGCATATACTCATATATGATGCTAAAACTAAGCAGATGGTGTAACAAAGTAGAAGTAATGCAAGAGGTCAGATGCAAAATATGTGTGACCAATACAACCTTGCCAAGTTAGAGCAAGCACCTTGATGGGTGAATAAGATAGGCCATCCTCCACCATGCCATGTTTGTTAGCCAGTGGATTGTTCCACAATATTCCTCTCATGCACCCATTCTCATATTCATTTTGATAATGTTCAATATCTGGCATGCATGAAAACATAAAAACAAGTGAGATTATCTTTGTAATGCAGAAGTGATTCTAATCCAATATTGTCTCCCTATAAACCCCTTTGTGCTATCTCTGCAATTCTTTTAAGAGATGCCATGCATGCTGTAATTTGGTGTGTGCATTAATATAATGTGGCCTACTACTCAAAATATGAGAGCTCCAGAAGTGATGACACTTCGCAGATGACAGCTTCAACATATAGTAAAGAAAAACAAGTCGACCTGACCTGACAGATTCAAAATATACTAAGGGAGAACAACTCGACCTGACTAGTCCACCGCAAGAGAAGAGGATCATCTTAAAGAAGAGCAGAAGAGCAAGCAGATTGAAGATATTACAAGTCTTTCATTACAATGTCGGTTGGCCACCCATGATGAACCAGAACGCACAGAGAAATACTATTATTTCCGGTCTTTTCATATGTGGCTCACATGCATTTCAAAACTAAAGTAGGAACATTTAGCTGACCAATTAAACATCTCTCAGTTTTACTAATATCAGCATAATATCATATATGAATTTGTACAACTAAGCTTGTTTAGCTCGATGGGTAGAGCAGTGCTATTATGACACGAACCACGTAGGATGATCATGGTCATCATAAAATGGGGAAACCATAAGCATGATGAGTACAGTGTTGACCGTGGTAGTGGGATGGCAGATCTGAAGCTACAAGCCGCGCAAAGGGTAGTTAGCAACCGATGTTTGCTTTGAAATAACAACTAAGATTTGGTATGGGCAAGAAAGTACAGTCAACAAGTGACAAAAAATGCAATTCTGCTGTCTCTCTATATGTCGCGACATGCATTTGGAAACTCAAGTGGGACCATTAGCTAACCAATTGAAAGTGCAACTATTCCTAGGTGGTTTTGGTAATTCCTAACAACATATAGCTCATTGAGCTAATGCTATTTCAAGATAAATATTTCAGGAAAGCTCAGTGTTTGGCATGGCATGGATGAGAATCATGGACCCCTCAAAATGCTAAGGACAAAAGGATTGGCTCAAGCTCAAAGCACAAGACTCTATATTTTTCATTTTAGTGATCCAATATCACATTGAGTCCATAGGAAAAGCCAATACTATCAAGAGGGGTGAGGTGTTGCTTAATGAGTTTCTTGCTCAAAGTGCTTAGTGATATGCTCCAAAAACCCTCAACTACTTTCTCACATCCACATATGTCCCAAACCAAAAGTCAAACTTGGCCCCACTGAAACTTTCTATCCGGCGCCACCGAGTTCAGTTGACATAGCCATTGCCAGAAACCCTAGTCTTTTCGGTCTCATCGATAGGGATCTCGGTCTCACCGAGATGGGATTGTAATCCCTCTATTTCCCTTCGTAACGTTTCGGTCAAGACGAGATGAGCGATCGGTCCCACCGAGATTGCAATGCAAACTCTCTGTTTCCCATTCGTAACGTTTCGGTCCAACTAAGATGAGCGAATCGGTCCCACCGAGTTTGCCTGACCAACTCTCTATTTGTCTATTACCAAAATCGGTCTCACCGAGTTGGTGTAATCGGTCTCACGGAGATTATGTTATGCCCTAACCCTAACCATATCGATTCCACCGAGTTGACATGTTGGTCCCACCGAAATGCCTAACGGTTACATTATGAAATAAATCGGTCTGACCGAGTTTCACGATTCGGTCCCACCGAGTTTGGTAAGTTGTGTGTAACGGTTAGATTTTGTGTGGAGGCTATATATACCCCTCCACCCACTCTTCATTCGTGGAGAGAGCCATCAGAACATGCCTACACTTCCAACATACATTTTCTGAGAGAGAACCACCTACACTTGTGTTGAGGTCAAGATATTCCATTCCTACCACATAAATCTTGATCTCTAGCCTTCCCCAAGTTGCTTTCCACTCAAATCTTCTTTCCACCAAATCCAAATCCTGTGAGAGAGAGTTGAGTGTTGGGGAGACTATCATTTGAAGCACAAGAGCAAGGAGTTCATCATCAACACACCATTTGTTACTTCTTGGAGAGTGGTGTCTCCTAGATTGGCTAGGTCTCACTTGAGAGCCTCCGTCAAGATTGTGGAGTTGAACCAAGGAGTTTGTAAGGGCAAGGAGATCACCTACTTCGTGAAGATCTACCCTAGTGAGGCAAGTCCTTCATGGGCGACGGCCATGGTGGGATAGACAAGGTCGCTTCTTCGTGGACCCTTCGTGGGTGGAGCCCTCCATGGACTCGCGCAACCGTTACCCTTCGTGGGTTGAAGTCTCCATCGACATGGATGTACGATAGCACCACCTATCGGAACCACGGATAAAAAATCTCCGTGTCAACATTGCATTTGCCTCCTCAAACTCCTCCCTTTACCTTCATATGCAATTGTTTTACATTCCGTGGCTATACTCTTAGAATTGCATGCGTAGGTTGATTGCTTGACTTATGCTAAGTTGCTAAAATCTGCCAAGAACTGAAATTGGGAAAAGGCTAGATTTTTATTTGGTCAAGTAGTCTAGTCCCCCCCCCCTCTAGACATACTTTTGATCCTACAAGTGGTATCATAGCTTTGGTGTCCATTTGCTTTGATTTCCATAGCTTTTGGTGGTCATAGCCTTGGTTTCACAACCTTGGAGAGTATGGCGTCTAGCGAGGGAAATTACCATCGTAGAGGTCCTTACTTTGATGGTACAAATTTTGCTAGTTGGAAGTATAAGATGAAAATGCATATTCTTGGACATAACCCCGCCGTTTGGGCTATTGTGTGTATTGGCTTGCAAGGTGAATTCTTTGATGGGAGAGAACCAAACCGTGAAGCTACCGCGGAAGAGTTGAAGATGCTGCAATACAATGCTCAAGCTTGTGATACTCTCTTCAACGGATTGTGCCCCGAAGAATTCAACAAAATCAGTCGTCTTGAGAAAGCAAAGGAAATTTGGGATACTTTGATTGACATGCACGAGGGTGCCAACTCTGTCAAGGAATCCAAATTGGATGTGCTTCAAAGTCAACTTGACAAGTTCAAAATGAAGGATGGTGAAGGCGTCGCTAAAATGTACTCTAGGCTTGCTCTCATCACAAATGAGATTGTCGGCTTAGGAAGTGAAGAGATGACCGACAAATTCATCATCAAGAAGATCCTAAGAGCCTTGGATGGAAAATATGATACCATGTGCACATTGATCCAAATGGTGCCCGATTACAAAGATCTCAAGCCAACAGAAGTCATTGGAAGAATTGTTGCTCATGAGATGTCACTCAAGGATAAGGAAAAGCTCCACAACAAGTCAAGTGGTGCTTACAAAGCCTCATGTGAAGCTCCCACATCATCAAGTGAGAAACAAACCTTCAATGAAGAATTGAGCCTAATGGTGAAGAACTTCAACAAGTTCTACAAGAGTAGAAGCAAGGAAAGAAGTTCCAAGTCAAGGTCCTACAATGACAAAAGATCTTCTAGTCGTGAGCGTAATTGCTACAATTGAGGAAGACCCGAACACTATTCCAATGAGTGTATGACTCCCTAAAAAAGAAGAGAAGATTCTCCAAAAAGAAGGAGTAGAAGAGAAGAATCACCATCAAGAGAAATAAGGAGTAGAGATGATCGTTATGAACGAAGAACATCACGGAGAAGCAAGGATTCAGAAAGAAAGGATAAGTCATCAAGGAGCTACACAAAATGAAGACATCAATCTCATGTTGGTGAATAGGTATCCGGCTCCGACTCTGACAATCACTCCGAGAGAAGCTATCACTCCGACTCCGAATATACTCAAGATGAAGGTGTTGCCGGTCTAGCACTTGTGTCAACCAATTCCTACGACATATTTGACTCACAAAATAAAGGAATTGGAAGATGCTTCATGGCTAAAGGCCTAAAGGTATCACACACCGAGTATGTTGATTTCAATAGTGATGAAGATGACTTGTTAGGTGATGGTGATTTACTTGTTGACAACTCTAGTGATGAATACTATGATGAAACATCAATTAATCATGCTAATCAAGATAAAACAAATGACAATGATAAGGAGAAGATTGAGCGCCTAACTAAATAACTAAACACTCTTAAGTTAGCTCATGAAACTATCTTGGAAGATCATCGAGAACTTTTAAAGACTCATGAGAAGTTACGCTTTGAAAAGCTCAACCTTGAGCAAGATCATGAGTTTTTAAAGGCAATCAATGATGATCTTCGCAAGAAAAGTTCTTCTTACATTGCCAAGTGTTTACTCTTATCTACTTACATGCCCCAAGTCAAGTCTAGTAACAAGAACAAGAAAGATTCTTCTTCTAGTAGTAACAATAATCATGCTAAATCCAATGTTGTTGCTTCTGGTAGTTATCTTGATTCCACTAATGATTCTCTTAGCCAAGTTACACTTGAGCAAGAAAATAGCTTATTGAAGGGAATTATAGAGAAAGGTGTTTACAAGAGCCTTGCCGGAAGTAAGCAATTCGAGGAGATTGTACGCAAGCAAGGAAGGCACCGGAGGAATCAAGGTGTTGGTTTTGAACGAAAGTTCAATGCAATGGAGTTGAGTGGTAAGAAGATCAATACCCCAAGACGAAGTTTGTTCCTTAACAAGAGAAGTACAATCCTACTTCTTTCAAAGGAACACAAGCTCAAGATGATCTTCCACCACAAGACCACAAGAAAAAAGGCAAGGACAAGCTTCAAGAGGAGATTGATGCATTTGAAGAAGCTCCTAAGGCCTTGGTCAAGTGGGTTCCCAAGACTACATCAAGTTCTACTTCATCAAGTACAACTACAACTCTAAGGATTCCCATCAAGATGATGTGGATCCCAAAGAAGAAGAACTAGAGAGTTCTTGAGGGTGACTCTGCCAACATACTTCACTCACATCATTTTGGCAAGGACAAGTGCAATCAACTTCCACATATTTCACTAGTTCAAGGAGTCACAAACCCTATTGTTGGTAAGACAAGGGACAAGGTAACCTAATGCTTTCATGGACATCATCTTGTGTGTGCATCACTCTTTGTCTATGGATATCCTTGTTTGTTCCTTGTGGGACTAACCCGTGTAGGTATTGAAAGTGCAACTCACTCCAATGGATTGCTCCGAATGATCTACATCAACATTGAGCATCCACATCTTCAACACCTACATGAAGTCATCATCGACAAAACCCAAGGTTAGTTCATCCCTCTTAGGGGAGATCTCACATCTAGGGGGAGCTTTACTCTAAGAATTGAGCTAAAGCAACTATAATGGTGTGAACACAACAATGCTTTATGTAAAAGTGGTAACCCCACTTGTGCTTAAACAATGAGTATGACCTATGATCAAATGTTCTCATTTGACTCCTAAGTCAATATACTCATATATAGATGACCTAGTCATCGCCAATTGCTTGATAGATGCTAGAATTGTTTGTGCATGCTTTGCCACATATTTCATTTGCCATTTTATTGTGTGAGTATGTTGGTTGCATATTTTACTCATTCGAGGACATCCACTTGTTGTTTTGATTGTTTTGTTTCTTTCCTTTTGCCAAGTGGATGGACAAGAATGCCTAAGAACCTTCTCTAGCTATCTATGCTTTTCTTGTCTCAAACTCTATTCATGCTACATCACAAAGTTTGATCAAGTCAGATTCGAACCACTCTATGTGAGGAGCACTCGGAGTCCCCGATTCGTCATAGACTTAAACTTCCAAAACCTCTTTGTGCATTTCGGTCTGACCGATTCACCCTTTTCGGTCATACCGAGATCACTAAGTTGATCTAGGTTTTCAATCTCGGTGCAACCGATTAGAAACTTTCGGTCACATCGAGTTGCAGTAACTGCTTGCAGTTTTGCATCTTGGTGGCACCGAGTTGTTTCACTCGGTCACACTGACAGGGTCAGGTTATATATACTGTCAGGTCAAAATTTGGAATTTTTCCGAAACTCTTCACCCGCGTGTAACCTGCTCTGCCTCTTCGGGTCTCCGGATTGTCTTCTCGCCGCTAGCGACCTCCCACCGCTGGTCTCCGCCACCGTCAATGACATTCTGCCCCGCTGTTGCCGCCGTAGCAAGTTCACCGCCGAGATAGGGTATGAACTTGACACTTTGTGCTATTCATTAACTCTGATTCATAGCACATTGCTTTGCCATGATTCTTGCCTCGTATGAAATCATCCTGTCCAGCCAAAACATCCTGTAGATTAGATTTGATTCAAAAATTTAGGTTAGGTTTCCACCGAACTCATCTCGGACCGACCGAGTTGTTGAAATCGGTCTCACCGATTCGGCTTAGGCCATTGCACATGTGATTTTCGGTCTGACCGAGAATTGCAAATTGGTGTGACCGAGTTTGATTCTTTGTGAAACCCTAGCAGTCTCGCTGCCACTGAGCTGTGACTCGGTCTGACCGAGTTCACTAGTTTAGGTTCCAAAAGCTGCTTCGGTATCACCGAGTTTACAAATCGGTAGCTCCGAAATGCTTTCTGTGGAGAACTAAAACTAAAATTTTCACTCAATTGTTTTGCAAAACCTCTGTACTTTGTGATGCTCATCTACTCTACCTCATCTATATATGTTCACAGGGTCTGCTGTCAGTGAGTTTGCAGAAATGTCTGATCAAAGTGATAGCCAGTACAAGTCTGAAGAGCAAGCTCAGTTGAGTGAGGGCACTAGTCCCTCAAGCAGCTATGATGAGGGTAGCAGGAGCACACCCAGCAACTTGCCAAAGGGAGCTACCAGGACAAGGAAGAAGAAAACCTCAGATTCAGAAGATGAGGATTATGTTGCTGTTGAGGATGAGGCCACTTCAAGGAAGAAAGTGATGAAGAAGGAGTATGGCAGTGCTACTACCACAAAGTCAGGCATGAACAAGAAGGCACCTACCAGGAGAGTGCCTACATCCAAACCCAGGAAGGTTGACATAGGTGAAACTATGAAGTTCACCATTGAATCTGAAGAAGAAGAAGCTGGTGAAGACAAGAAAAAGAAGAGGGCAAGAACAACTACTGCTAAAGTTCTTGGCAAGCCCTCCATGAGGAGAGATTCTGATGAGGATGATGAAGAGGAAGAGGATTCTGCTCCAGCACCCAAAGCCCATAAGCTCATGGGAGATGCAACTAGATCAGGGGTTGCTCCATCTAAGCCCAAAGCTGCTCCCAAGGCTGCTGCACCAGCTCAAAAGCCTAAACCCAAGAGGAACACCAGAAGTATACCTGCTGAGGAGAAGAACAAGGCCCAGTGCCTGAAGCTGCAGAAGAAGATTATTCACTTGTGTTGAGAAAACTGAAACCCATGATACCTAACCACAATGATGCACATCCTATTGCAGAGAACATGAAAATCAGAAAGGATTCAGGACTGATATTATGGAGACAGTCTGATCCATATGTTGTCAGGAGAAGAACTGCTGTTGACTATAGGTTTCACACTAAGGAACAACAAGACTTTTATGAGACAATTTTTCTTGACAAGAAGCCTATTGTTTGTGACATGAGATGGGTCAACTGGGAGTACATCAAGGAGAATGAAGATCACTATCCAGGAGTATATGGCAGCTTCAAAGCATGTGGAGTTGATGCATTTGTTGCCCAGAAGCTCACCAAGTGGAATGATGAGCTGATCATGCAGTTTCACTCCACTTCCCACTTCTACCCAGATGGGAAGATCATCTGGATGTCAGAAGGTACTAGGTACCAATCCTCTGTGGAAGAATGGGCTCAGTTGATCAATGCTCCAGAAGAAACAGAAGATGACTTGGATGTTTATGCTGAAAAGAAGAAATACCATAACACTATGGCACACATGTACAAAGAGATCCTAGATGATGCTTTAGAGACTCATAAGTTTGGATCTGTCCATTTCTTGTTGTCTAGTTTGCCTACCATCAACTAGATCCTAAGGCACACATTGCTACCCAAGTTAGGTGATGACAAGATGATCAGAGGACATGCTATCAATTTGCTACATTTGTTTGATGTGCCTCAAAAGTTTAAAGTCATGAGTCTGATTGTGGAAACAATCAAAAGAACAAAAGCTGATCAGAAGAGATCTTGTGGGTATGCCCCACAAATTCAGGAGCTCATCAACTCCAAAATGGGCACAGACAAATATCTATTGGATAAGGAGCACCTGCCCATCTACCCTGAATTTGAAGACAACACTATTGTTATGAATGAGAATGAACCATCATCAGCTCAAGCACATGAGAAGAGAGAGAAGGCAAGGGCAGAGAAAGCTGCAAAGATGCCAACTGCTGAAGAGGCATCTCAAGTATTCCTGAAGAGCAAGCAAAATCAGCTTGGATATTTGATTGCCTCCACCTTGAGGATTGAGAAGGGCTTGGCCACCCTGACTCAAAACTAGTAGAGCTTGGAGAGGATCATTGAGCAGAAACTTTATGCTCTTGATGTCAAGGTAACTAAGATCCAAACTGCAGTTGAGCTACTTCAGGAGGAAGTGGAGGAGAAGAAGGGCAAGTCTACTACAGACACTTTTGCTAGAGTGCCCAAAGGACAGAGATCTGTTGCAGTGCCTGTTCCAGATACTAGAGCTACTTCATCTGCACCAGCAGCCATAGCTTCAGTACCACCAGCTCCAGCAGCCACTCCACCAGCTCCAGCTACATCTACAGACGCTTTCGTCCTTGGAGTCATTTCTATGCCACCTCATGAAGACCAAGCCTGAGAGTCGTTTAGCACTAGGCATCTTTTGAACTTTTTGGTAACTTGTTGCCAAAGGGGGAGAAAATGTATAGATCATAGGCTTCGAGAAAGAGTGTTGCTTTTTATCTCTCTTGTTTTTGGTTGAACTTCTTGATTGCGTGCTTGTGCGCTACTTGTTTGTTTGTTTGATCATATGCTACCCTTAATGCTTGTTGGATGATATTATTTCTTATATCCTTATATGATCATTCACTTTGCTTGGTGATGGGTGCATGTGTTCGATTATTATCATTTTGGGTGCTCCACCAAGATGTATGTGACATGAAAGAGTAACCCATGATCCTAACACATTGTGCATTTGCAGTCCAAAGCCAATTTTAAATAATGCACAAATCCAGGGGGAGCTCTTGCTTATCACATACTTCTCAAAGCGACGAAGGTTTTCAATCTTATGCTCATTTTTCGAAGCTTTGATCTATATGTTGTCATCAATTACCAAAAAAGGGGGAGATTGAAAGTGCAACTATCCCTAGGTGGTTTTGGTAATTCCTAACAACATATAGCTCATTGAGCTAATGCTATTTCAAGATAAATATTTCAGGAAAGCTCAATGTTTGGCATGGCATGGATGAGAATCGTGGACCCCTCAAAATGCTAAGGACAAAAGGATTGGCTCAAGCTCAAAGCACAAGACTCTACATTTTTCATTTTAGTGATCCAAGATCACATTGAGTCCATAGGAAGAGCCAATACTATCAAGAGGGGGTGAGGTGTTGCTTAATGAGTTTCTTGCTCAAAGTGCTTAGTGATATGCTCCAAAAACCCTCAACTACTTTCTCACATCCACATATGTCCCAAACCAAAAGTCAAACTCGGCCCCACCGAAACTTTCTATCCGGTGCCACCGAGTTCAGTTGACATAGCCATTGCCAGAAACCCTAGTCTTTTCGGTCTCACCGATAGGGATCTCGGTCTCACCGAGAAGGGATTGTAATATCTCCGTTTCCCTTCGTAACGTTTCGGTCAAACCGAGATGAGCGATCGGTCCGATCGATATTCCAATGCAAACTCTCTGTTTCCCTTTCATAACGTTTCAGTCCAATCGAGATGAGCGAATCGGTCCCACCGAGTTTGCCTGGCCAACTCTCTGTTTGTCTATTACCAAAATTGGTCTCACCGAGTTTGTGTAACCGGTCTCACGGAGATTACGTTATGCCCTAACCCTAACCATATCGGTTCCACCGAGTTGACATGTCGGTCCCACCGAAATGCCTAATGGTCACATTATGAACTAAATCGGTCTGACTGAGTTTCACGATTCGGTCCAACCGACTTTGGTAAGTTGTGTGTAAGGGTTAGATTTTGTGTGGAGGCTATATATACCCCTCCACCCACTCTTCATTCATGGAGAGAGCCATCAGAACATGCCTACACTTCCAACATACATTTTCTTGAGAGAGAACCACCTACACTTGTGTTGAGATCAAGATATTTCATTCCTACCACATAAATCTTGATCTCTAGCCTTCCCCAAGTTGCTTTCCACTCAAATCTTATTTCCACCAAATCCAAATCCTGTGAGAGAGAGTTGAGTGTTGGGGAGACTATCATTTGAAGCACAAGAGCAAGGAGTTCATCATCAACACACCATTTGTTACTTCTTGGAGAGTGGTGTCTCCTAGATTGGCTAGGTGTCACTTGGGAGCCTCCATCAAGATTGTGGAGTTGAACCAAGGAGTTTGTAAGGGCAAGGAGATTGCCTACTTCATGAAGATCTACCCTAGTGAGGCAAGTCCTTCGTGGGCGACGGCCATGGTGGGATAGACAAGGTTGCTTTTTCATTGACCCTTCATGGGTGGAGCCCTCTGTGGACTCACGCAATCGTTACCCTTCGTGGGTTGAAGTCTCCATCAATGTGGATGTACGATAGCACCACCTATCGGAACCACGGATAAAAAATCTCCGTGTCAATATTGCGTTTGCCTCCTCAAACTCCTCCCTTTACCTTCATATGCAATTGTTTTACATTCCACTGCTATACTCTTAGAATTGCATGTGTAGCTTGATTGCTTGACTTATGCTAAGTTGCTAAAATCTGCCAAGAACTAAAATTGGGAAAAGGCTAGATTTTATTTGGTCAAGTAGTCTAATCCCTCCCCTCTAGACATACTTTCGACCCTACGCCAATTAAATGTGTCTGTTAACTAATATCGGTATCATATCACAATCATATTAGAACAACTAAGCTTTCGAATTTTGAGTGTTATGTTGTTTAGCTTGAAGGGTGGAGTAATGCTAGTACGACAAAAAGCACCTACACAGATCATAGTAGAGTAGATAAAAGGGGAAAACCCTAAGCATCAAGAGAAAATCAGGAAAGTGGAACTAGTTGGACCAGTGGGTGGCGCAAATGCTTTTCGAAACGAATATACGAACATTAGGTGACCAATTAAACGTTCTCTATTTTGTGATATGAGCATCATATCAGATTCGTATTTCAACATGTAAGCTTTGGGTTGAGGCCTTGAGGAGCAGTGCTAGCATGACACGAAGCACCTATGATGATGGTATTGAATATAAAAGGGGGAAACCATAAGCTTTACGAGTATAGTGCTCGTGCCATGGCGGATCTAAAGGTGTAAACCGGACAAAGCTACTTCGCAACTAATGTTTGCTTTCAACTAGCCACTACGATTTGGTACGGACAAGAAAAGTACAATAAACAAATTACAATCTATTTTCTGGGTGAGACCTATAACTTAAGCACATATGGAAGAGTACCACCTCTCTTACGACACCGTGTAGGCCTCTGCTGATACGTTGAGGGTGCTGCGGGTGCGATGGCTGTCGGCCGCGGGGAAGAAGACTTTAGACGGTAGACGGCCGGGTCAGGGAATAAATCCTATTGCCGTGGACGAGGTGGTCATAGGAGCGGCAACAGCAAGGTGGATGACGGTGCCGATGAAGCGAGAGGAGGCGACGAAAGGATCCTGGTCCAGCATCGTGGATGAGAGACGTCCATCTCTTGAAGTGGACGACGAGGTGGGTTAACAGCTCTGGCAAGGTGGAGGATGGGGTGGCGGACGGAGGAGGCTGGCCGCAGTGGGGAGGTTGTCGTGGCGCCGATGGTGTATGAATGGGGAAATGGAGGGGAGGGGGGATCTCAAACTTTGGGACGCACTTCTCTGAAATGTGAGACAGTTATGAACTTATCCCCCATTTAAAATTTCGGACATCACGTCGGTTGGGGATAGGACGGTAATCTCGCATCTCCCAAATATTTGCCGGTAACTATTTTGGGCGAGGAGAGGGTGTTTTGCCGCCCATAGTTGGCGCCCACGGTGTATGAACGGGGCTGAAAGGTAGGGTGGTTGTGTCACGTCTGAGGGAAGTTACACATCTGCCCCTATTTAAAATATTAGCCTACATCGATTTCGTACGAGGAGAGTTTGTTTTGCCGCCCACCGTGTATGAATGGGGAAATGGAGGAAGAGACACATGTCTTTCGGACGAGCTTGAATCAAATGTGTTTTGCCACCCATGTTTGGCGCCCACCGTGTTTGAATGGGCTCAGAGGCTGTCGTGCCACGTCTGATTGAGGTTACTAGTCTACCCCTATCGACAACAGTGTAAATCCGGTCGATAAGGATGTCAAGTGTCAGGGGTAGACAGTAATTTCCATCTCGCAAACACTTGCTTCAGGCAGCCCACAAATTATAGTGGGTGTTTAGCCGCTTCGTTCAAAACTTGGGAGAATTAGCATTCACGTTTGCCCTGGGCCCTGGCAAACTAAATTCAAATACAATTTGTATTCAATTACGAATATCCACAGATAATTCTACGTTTTGTTATTTATTGCTTCAAAACCACAACAAATATTTATTCCACCTTTATATATGATTATGATTAAGAAATGCCGTTGTCGGTGACAAAACCGGCGGATCTCGGGTAGGGGTTCCCGAACTGTGCGTCTAGGCGGATGGTAACAGGAGACAAGGGACACGATGTTTTTACCCAGGTTCGGGCCCTCTCGATGGAGGTAAAACCCTACTCCTGCTTGATTAATATTGATGATATGAGTAGTACAAGAGTAGATCTACCACGAGATCAAGGAGGCTAAACCCTAGAAGCTAGCCTATGGTATGATTGTTGTTCGTCCTACGGACTAAAACCCTCCGGTTTATATAGACACCGGAGAGGGTTAGGGTTACACAGAGTCGGTTACATTTGACCAAAGACATGATTCAGAGCTGATGCATATAAGGCCTAACTCGAGACACCGAACACTCCCTAAGGTATTCGGTCTTTATGAAAACGGGAAGAACAATGCCCTAAGCCCCTGGTGTCCAGGTACGCGCAAAAATTCTGACGCGGCCGATGCCAAAACGCCAGCCTCCTCCTTGGTTATAGCAAGAAACCTGGGGAGGTGTATCAACAAGAGACAGTAAAAAAGGTTTACACAGGGTCTTAATCTGAAAAGAATCCTTGCAACGGGTCCCTACTGCACATCTGCGCCTGTGTCTCCGTTGTGCCGTATCCTGGACGGGTGTAGCACGGTGTTCATCTGTAAAAGAGAAGAACTTAGAAAGATCGTGCGAAAAATGTACTTTATATTAAATAAAAGGAGTATGATTCGAGAAGCGAATAAAATTGAGCTTTATTGTCTCTTGTTGTACATGCATGCAGCCCCTTATACGGGGGTGTGCGGCTAGTAGGCCTTCATATGTTTACGCCGGACTCGTCTAGCCGTGTCCGGGGTCCGAATGACCTGTTCAGGTTCCGGATTAGTGTGTGACTGTCCAGGCAGTCTTACGTTCTTCCGTGCTCGAGTAACACTTGATATTTCCCTTTAATGAGATGATGCCGCGTGGACTGGGCATTTTAAGTGTAAGAGATGCATAGTGCGGTATTGTGTTAAAGCGGGCGAAAGCTTCACGTCCCAATAGTGCTTGATAACTACTTTTGAATGGGGCGATATGGAAGGTTAACTTTTCGCGGCGGAAGTTGTCGGATGAGCCGAACACAACTTCTAGCAGTAGGGAGCCCATGCAATGGGAATATAGGCCTGGCATTACCCCCTTGAAGGAGGTGTTGCTGTGGCGAATCTTGGTTGGGTCTATCCCCATTTTGCGGATTGTGTCCTGATATAGCAGGTTTAAATCACTACCGCCGTCCATTAGGACTTCTGTGAATTGGAGTCCGTCGATTATAGGATCTAATATCAGGGCAGTCCATCCTGCATTCCGTATACGTCCAGAGTAATCCTGATGATCAAAGGTGATTGGTTTTGACAACCAATGTCGGGACTCCGCTGGGATAGGCCATGCGGCACGTATTTCTATGGGTGCCGTTCTAATTTTCCCTTTTGTCACTTGAAGTGAGTTTACTGTTTTGACTTCTTGTGGGAAATTCTTTTGTTTTCCGGTGCTCTGCTTGTGGGGTTCGTCATCGCCTTCGCTTGGTGTGTCGAGCCCCTTGCGTTCGGCATTGAGTTTGCCGGACTGCTTGAAGACCCAACAATCTCTGTGGGTATGGTTTGCAGGCTTCCCGGGGGTACTGTGGATTTGGCATATTTTGTCCAAGATTTTGTTTAAGTTGGATAGCTCATGGTTGTTATCCTTGAGGGGCAGTTTTTTATAATTCTGCCGAGAGCTTTTGAATCCGGCGTTGACTGTCGTGCTCTTCGGGCTGTTGCCCCTTGTCCAGCACTGGTCCTTGCTGCATCGTGGTTTCCCGTTTCCATCTCTGACTTCGGATGTACTTGGGTCACTGGTACTACATCTTGCCAGCCAACTATCCTCTCCCGCGCAAAAGCGGGTCATGAGGCTTGTTAGTGCGGCCATTGTTCTTGGCTTTTCCTGGCCAAGGTGCCTAGCGAGCCATTCGTCTCGGACGTTGTGTTTGAAAGCTGCTAAGGCTTCGGCGTCCGGACAGTCGACTATTTGGTTCTTTTTGGTGAGGAACCTGTTCCAGAATTTGCGGGCTGACTCTCCGGGTTATTGAGTTATGTGACTTAAATCGTCTGCATCCGGAGGGCGGACATAAGTCCCTTGAAAATTTGCCCGAAAAGCATCCTCGAGCTCTTCCCAACTTCCAATGGTATTTTCAGGGAGGCTTTTAAGCCAGTGCCGTGCTGGCCCTTTGAGCTTGAGGGGTAAGTATTTTATGGCATGGAGATCATCTCCTCTAGCCATGTGTATGTGGAGGATGTAATCCTCTATTCAGACTCCCGGGTCTGTTGTTCTGTCGTATGCCTCTATGTTTACGGGTTTAAATCCCGCTGGGAATTCATGATCCAGCACCTCATCGGTGAAACATAGGGGGTGTGCGGCTCCCCTATATTTGGGTGTGCCGTGATGTCCGAATATTTGGCGTGTTGCATTGCTTAGAAGAGCTTGCTTCTTGGCCCGTAGATGGACCTAACTGGGCCATCCTTTTGATGCGAATCCTTATGCGGATCGCATGTCGGCTTGTGTGCGGCGCCGCTTGCCGCTCTATGCTTGTCATGTGGTCGTCTATCCGACCAGGCGGCCTCTTTGTTCTTTGATTGTGGGGGCTCTAAGGCCTCCTCATCGAATTCGGGCAGTAGTTTGTGCTTCGGGTAGCTCTTTGTTTGGCGACTGTCGCCGTATTTGTTTGCGGTGTTGAGTACTTTGCTCCATCTGATTCTGAGTGCATCTTCCGCTGTTTTGAGCTTCCGCTTCTGCTTTTTCAGGCTACGCGCAGTGGCGACGAGCCTTTTGTGGAGGTTCTTATGCTCCAACAACTTGTCCGGTGTGAGATCGTCCATACTGTTATCTTCGCCGGGGACGGGTTGTTTATCCAAGTTGTCCTTTTCAGACAGTTGTTCAATGGCATGTTCGTCGTCCACCGGTTCGACCTGCTCTATGGCTGGGTCTGTATGGCCGCCGTCTTTGTCGAGGCGGGACTTTGTGTGGCGCTTTCGTCGCCGTCTTGATTGCTTTTCGAGGGATTTATCCTTCATAGCGTCCCATTGTTCCTCGTCGTCACTTCCTTTAGGTGTATCCACCATGTATACATCGTGAGATGGGGTGGCTGTCCAGTACCCTGTAGGTGCTGGTTCGTGGTTATCTCCTACATCGTCGTCCATACCGTCGATGTCTTCAGAGTCGAAATTAAGCACGTCGTTTAAACTTTCGACAGTGGCTATGAAGTGCGTGGTGGGTGGGTGTTGAATTTCTTCGTCGTCCGCATCCCAACCTTCCTGACCATAGTCCGGCCAGGACTCTCCTGATAAAGAGAGAGACTTTAGTGAATTCAGGATGTCGCCAAAGGGCGAGTGCTGAAAGATGTCCGCGGCAGTGAACTCCATAACCGGCGCCCAATCGGATTTGATTGGCAGGGGCGCGGGAGGTTCGGAGTCCGGAGAGGAGTCCGGCACCTCGGAGTCACGGGCTTTGCAAAGGACATGGATGGTGCTCGGCTCAATTGCCGTAGAGATCGTAGCCCCCGAGGTGGTGTCCAGCCACTCATCCTCGATCGGCGAAGTCGGCTCCGAGCTAAGGGTCGGAGCGGACGCTGGTGCGGCCTCCAGGGCATTGTTCGGTGGCAGAGCTAGATCATACCCATCGAGACAGTGCGGTGCGCTTGGCAGTGGCTCGAATCCATCGAAGATCAAGTCTCCACGGATATCAGCCGTGTAGTTCAAACTCCCAAATCTGACCTGATGGCCAGGGGCATAGCTTTCGATCTGCTCCAGATGGCCAAGTGAATTGGCCTGCAGTGCAAAGCCACCGAATACGAAGATCTGTCTGGGGAGAAAAGTCTCACCCTGGACCGCGTCGTTGTTGATGATCGAAGGAGCCATCGGGCCTAAAGGTGACGACACAGAGGAACTCTCAATGAAAGCACCAATGTCGGTGTCAAAACTGGCGGATCTCGGGTAGGGGTTCCCGAACTGTGCATCTAGGCAGATGGTAACAGGAGACAAGGGACACGATGTTTTTACCTAGGTTCGGGCCCTCTCGATGGAGGTAAAACCCTACTCCTGCTTGATTAATATTGATGATATGAGTAGTACAAGAGTAGATCTACCACGAGATCAAGGAGGCTAAACCCTAAAAGCTAGCCTATGGTATGATTGTTGTTCGTCCTACGGACTAAAACCCTCCGGTTTATATAGACACCGGAGAGGGTTAGGGTTACACAGAGTCGGTTACAATGGTAGGAGATCTACATATCCGTATCGCCAAGCTTGCCTTCCACGCCAAGGAAAGTCCCATCCGGACACGGGACGAAGTCTTCAATCTTGTATCTTCATAGTCCAGGAGTCCGGCCAACGGTGATAGTTCGGCTATTCGGACACCCCCTAATCCAGGACTCCCTCAGCCGTGATCTTCGAATTCAGTAGGTTGGATACACTTTGAGTCAAACAGTTATTCATCCAATACAATATGCTCACACGAAAAAGAGTTCACCTTATGTCAATCATACAAGTACTAAGGATTACCTCGCCTAAAAAAATCGGATCATTACAACACATGGACAACATAGGGGGTCTTACAACATAATCCATTCAGATACATGACACAACATGCAAGTACAATAATCTAATGACAATTTCAGCTGGTATCTAAAGAAGAACCGGGATTACCCTGGGCTTCAGATAGCAGAAACAGTAGGACCTCCTCCGTCTTCAAATGCAACATTCTTACTTCCTCCAATTCTTGGGTTGCTAGCATAATGCGTGCCGCTAATTCCATAATTTCCATCCTCAAGATAAAGATTACCTCATTCATGGCAGCCACACCATCTCTTTCTGCCTCTAGTAGAGCCTCAAGAACTATAATATATGTGCTTAGACTGCACTCCGGCGGTGTTGCCTCTGAACTGCTACCATCTGGTAACATGGATGGCGCACTGCTTCCATAAATAGATTCTGGGGTTGTACATTGTGTCCTAGTGTGAACGGCATCCTGAAAGGTTTCCGCTGGACATAAGTAAGAGATAATTATTGCATGATCCTGGCAGTAAGCTTACATGGTAAATGACATACGAATTATTGCCGAGCATGGCAAGCTATATTTAAATGGTTCTAAGCAGCATCAGGCGAAAAGAAATTAAAATGGTAAGATGAAACTAGGGATGTAAGTGGCAAATAAACGTCATCCGCCAGTCCCATCTAGTTAGTTTTTGCTAGCTCCCTAGTTCATTTTCCTCAAAAAACAAAAACTCTTTTGAACTATCATACCACTAGTGGACTTTAATCGGGATTAAACAGGACCCAGTTGACATCCCTAGTTGAAAGGGAGTGTACCACCGCTATATTTAAGTTGCGAAGGCATCTAAGAAGTTGAAATAATCTAAGAAAGCACTTAACAGTGTGGCCTCATGTAAACTATGAAGACAGTCTTGTGATGAAGTTCAGAGGAAAAGTTAAGGACTCAAATGTACTAAGCATGCATTTCTTTACGATATTACAGCATGCACTACTGACATATTGGCAGCCTTAGGTATAGCGTAACAACAAACAAGCATTTGAATCAAGCAAAGCAAAGCAGACAACTGAACTATTTGTAATTCTGTAGGATTACAGGTTGAGGGCACAAGCCAAGAAAGCAGCCCACTCGCATTACATTTCACCTATACTAAAACACAATGGCTTACCATATGTTGTTGTGAAGCCTCGCTGTTGTTGCAATGTTCTTTGAAGATATCATTAGCATCCCGTGGTTGCTAATCTAGTTGGTGTAGTTTATTCTGCACCCTCTATTTAGGTAAAATTAATTTTAATCGCATGCACTGGTCCGAATTGATCATCAATGGTTCATCTAAACCAATGAAAAAGGGTGTGTGTGCATACACGACAATATATCTGCTTCCCTCTATTTTTATGCTTGTTCGAGGTGTCAGCCCCAAAAGAACAAATATTTTGCTTGATGGGGTTGGCAGCTCCATAATTAATAGAAACATCAAATTAGTCATGCAACTTGGGAAGATGAAGAACACACAAACAAGTAATGAACAGAGGCTCGGAGCAGTGATGTAATAGCTAGCATCAGAAAATGTAGGGTAAAACAAACAAAAAGCAGTGGAACCACATGCTAGTTTGCTGATGTGTAATTAAGCATAGAGAACATTAAGCAGTCTGATGGAATCAACAGGTGGCATTAGAACAACACCATTATCATAACTATAACATTCAAGAAGTAAAATAGTAGGTAGTGATATCTAGGAAGTACAATAATACTTAGGACAAAACTAAAGCATATTAACTATATGTGCACTGGTATGTAATTTAGCACATGTAACATGTTCACTGCTAGAAGTATGGCCCTACATGTGCAAGCAGAATAACGCGTCTCATGAAAAACTAAATGATGCCCTGAAGAAATTCCAAGGTGTGGTGCTTATGCTAAGAAAGTGAATGTAGGCGCCGGTCGTTGGATAATAGTACCTGATTCTTGGAGGCGTATGGGTATCGTTGTCATAATTGATAGCTAAGGGTCGTCGATGGTGCTCGTCTTGCGGTTGAGTTTGGGCCGGTTGTCGCCATCGCTAAAGCGGCTCCGGTGCTACGGTTGCGGTGCCTGTCGACATACAAGAAAGCTCATCTGTGGTAAGTGAACAGTTGCACGATAAAGAGAAAAACCGAAGGAGTACAAATCAAAATAACCTGATGAGGCTGCGGTGTCGGTAAAGCAGGGCCGGTGGAGTCGAATATGGCGCGGGTCCGGTGCAGTGGACGAAGGCTTCGGCGGGCGCGTTGTACAATGCTTTCGGTGAGGCGGATCTATTGTGGCGGACGAGGGCTTGTATGAAGGGGCAGCGAAGGGGCGGACGAGGGAGTCAGTGAAGGGCCTACACTATGGTGGATGAGGGCGCCAGTTAAGCAGATCTTGTGTGATGGACCATGATGGCGGTCAAGGAGATCTGGAGCGGTGGACAAGCCAGTCACTGAAGCGGCTCCGGTGAAGTGGTGAGTTGGCAGTTGGGGGTTCCAAGGTGTGGAAGGTAGATCTGGCAGGGTGTGAGGTCCACCGCTGCGGCGGAGGACTAGATTCAGCGGCTTGCCGTGGTTGGGGGGGTCGGGGAGGGGAAGGGGAGGGGCTCTAGGGAGGAATGTTGTGGGCAAAGAGGGGGAAACAATGGAGTTACCAAAGCAGCCCTTTGCCGTTCATGTGGCAGGGGTAAAACAGGAATATCGCCGGGCTAAACTTTCGGGCACAAGATATTTCGATGTGAGCGAGAAGTTTGAAAGCTTTTGCCGCCTGAAATTATATTCTTCTCTTGTACGGCGACTATGATATCATGGCTGAGAATTTGTTTGTTTTGCACGCAAAAAATGCAAGTTTTGAAAATCAATGTCTCCAAATCGAAACTTAGATTGTCCATTCAATTCAAATATGGATCATTGAGCTACTATAAGCAAATACCATCATACTGTCCAATTCAAATGAAATTCCAAATGTGTTTATCCTAAATATGATGACAAAAGCAAAAATGTGTATGTGTATGAATAAAGTGGATAATTATAAAGTTTCAACATGCCCGTATGTGTATATCTCTAGGTTTGATATATGAATTTGAAATCACGAAATCCTGGCTTAAAAAATGTACCTCCGTTTAAATGAATTACAAAAGCTAATGATGGAGTGAAATTCCAAAATTCCAATCTTAGGTTTGTAATTTTGGTACATCAAGGTATATCACGCATGTTCAAAAGTATTGTTATCCCATAGTCCAAACTGTGAAACAAATTGATCAACCATGAGTGCACACACTATTGACCATGTATATCTCAATTACACTAAAGTCCCTCAAATATAGACACCTCACTCTTTATCTAAAGCCAACCCCCCCCCCCCTCATCGCCCCCACACACAGAAGTCATTCTCTCCCCCAAACACCAACACACGAGCACATTAACACCCCTCTCTCTTCTAAAGTCTGGACCCCCAATATAGGTCTCTATCACTTTGTCTCTCGGGCATGCACACATCTCTTCCCCCACTCTCTAGGTCTCCCAGCATCTCTCTTTCCCAAGCACATGCACTATGTAGAGTGTATCTTTCCCATACACACAAAACGTCGCCCCCAAACTTCTATCTCCCTAGTTATGTGGTTCTCGCACACTCACCTCACACACTGTCGGTGTCAAAACCGGCAGATCTTGGGTAGGGGGTCCCGATCTGTGCGTCTAAGGCTAATGGTAACAGGAGGCAAGGGACACGATGTTTTACCCAGGTTCGGGCCCTCTCGATGGAGGTAAAACCCTACTTCCTGCTTGATTGATATTGATGATATGAGTGTTACAAGAGTTGATCTACCATGAGATAGTAGAGGCTAAACCCTAGAAGCTAGCCTATGATGATTATGATTCTGTCCCTAAGGACTGAACCCTCTGGTTTATATAGATACCGGAGGGGGCTAGGGTTTACATGCAGTTGGTTACAAAGAAGGAAATATAATATCCGGATCGCCAAGCTTGTCTTCCACGGAAAGGAGAGTCCCATCCGGACACGGGACGAAGTCTTGAGTCTTGTATCGTCACGGTCCAATAGTCTGGTCAAAGTATATAGTCCGGCAGTCCGGATACCCCCTAATCCAGGACTCCCGTAGTAGCCCCTGAACCAGGCTTCAATGACGATGAGTCTGGTGCGTAGTTTTGTCTTCGGCATTGCAAGGCGGGTTCCATCTCCGAATACTCCAAAGTAGATCGATGATTGTGTCTGGTTTTGCGAGATAATTTTTGCACACCTTTGTACAAAGCATTGCACTTCATAAATCTGATCTGCTGTCAATTTTTGTACGTTGTGCTCTTACGCCGTGGTCTGGTCCAACACGAGCCAGTTTTTCTTGGCCTGCCTCAATACGCGTTGCGAGGCGGTTTTATTGGCACATCCTGCCAAAGCAGAGATCGTGCTTCCCCTTATCGCGGGATTTTCCATCAATACGGGAGCGTGCAACCCCATGACGCCTGTTGGTATGACTCCGTGTTTTTAGGCAAGTCCCGAGCGGTTACGCCGTGGTCTTACGCCGTGGTCTGGTCCAACACGAGCCAGTTTTTCTTGGCATGCCTCAATACGCGTTGCGAGGCGGTTTTATTGGCACATCCTGCCAAAGCAGAGATCATGCTTCCCCTTATCGCGGGATTTTCCATCAATACGGGAGCGTGCAACCCCATGACGCCTGTTGGTATGACTCCGTGTTTTTAGGCAAGTCCCGAGCGGTTACGCTGAGGACGCTTGATATTCACCCCCTTTATAGAGGGGCCGAGGCCTATCCCTCTTTTCCACCACCCTTGCGCCTTTTCGCATCTCGAGTTCTAACACCCGAAACCCAAGCTCAAGCACCCCGGATCCTCCACCATGTCCGGATCCAACCTTCAAGGCCGGTGGGTGGCCTCCTCGGTCACAGAGGAGGACATTGCAAAGCTTAGGGAGGTCGGATATCTGACCGCCGACATTAAGCACAGGCTTCCTGCTCCAGGGCAGGTCATCCCTACTCCAGAGCCCAATGAGAGCGTCGTATTTGTTTCTCACTTCCTCCGCGGCTTGAGGTTCACCCTTGATCCCTTTGTGAGAGGGCTCATGTTCTATTATGGGTTAGATTTCACTATCTAGCTCCGGACGCTATCCTCCATATCTTGTCGTTCATCGTTGTGTGCGAAGCTTTTCTCCATGTCACTCCACACTTCGGCTTATGGCTCAAGACCTTCAATGTGAAGCCGAAGATGATTGGGGGGCGACACGCGGAGTGTGGAGGTGCTATGATAAGCAGGAATGCCGGCGCCCCATGGCCAGAGGGCTCCTTCCTAGAGGTGTCCGATCTATGGTACGGAGGTGGTTTTACGTCACGGCTCCCAGAGGCACAAAGTGGGTGGCTGCCCCTGACTTCTGTTCGGGCCCTCCTTCTCAACTGGCGTCATGGACCAATATAGGACGGGATTGGGGATCTGGTAGTGATGTACCAACATTGCAGAGCCGTATCCGGGAGCTTCTTGAGAGGGACATTAGCCTCGTCAGCATAATTCAGGTAATGCTAATCCAACGGATGTTGCCGTGCAAACGTCGGCCTCTCCGGATGTGGGAGTTCAATCCGGAGGGTCCGCGGACTATTCTACACTTCTTCGGCCTGACGCTCGAAGGGATGTGTAAATTATTCTTTGGACCAAAAGTAAAGTGTCCGGATACCACCAAGGATTCGGGCCTGAGCTGCAATCGCCCAGATACCCAAGTACTTAACCCAGAAACCAAACACTTCGTCTATTTTTGTCATAGTCCTTATTCTGAAAATCCTCCGTGGCCAGGAATGGCTCAGTAAGGCGGAGAGAATCAGGTGTCCGGCGCCACTTCCCGAAGGCTCGCCAAGTCCCGCTATAGCCAAGATGCTTGGTCGTGTGCTAAGTAAAGTGCCCTCATGGAAAGACGAAGGGAAGAATAGAGAAGCATAACTTCACACATCGCGCATCCAAACCAGGGGTATTGCTACCTCCCCAAAGGAGGATAGTCGGGGAGGGGAATCTAAGGCCTCCTCCCCTCGCGGGAAGAAAAGGGTCGCCTCCGAAGACTTGGAGACGGAGGTGCCAGACAAGGGAAGAAAGCTTCACCAGGGGGCCCTGCCCCGAAAGGTGTCCTCACCACACCATGCCCGCCAACGGGCCAGCCCTCAGCCGAGCTGTAAGTTTAATCGTAAATACGAAGGTACTACTTCCTTCTCCAAGATCTATTCTTTGCAGTCCGGCTAGCAGCTCCTTCTCGACAGAGTTCGTCTTCGGGGGTTCTCCTTCCAGAGATGATGGAGAGTGAGACCCCACCAACCTCTCCGCCTCATGAGGCGGGCGACCCCAAGGTGTCGTCACGGAGGAGTCCAGATCTGCCAAAGCCAGAAGCTAATACTTCGGCCGCCCTGAGCTCGGAGCGTTCAGCTCCCACGGGGGGCGATAAGAAGGGTCCGGCACAATTCGGCATCCGGCCGGACACATTGACGGGCCTTCTGGAGCGAGCTGATCTCTCGGAGGAGCACCGTTCATTAATGAGCACGGTGCTCGAGAAGATTTCATCCGCCACAAATGGGTTGAATGAAGCCTTTACGAGCCTGCTCAGAGGCTTTGAGGTATGTAATGAAAAATACATAATTGTTGGCTATGACACACACGTGAGGTGTGCTCCATATGGATAGTGGCCCCTGAGACTCTTGTTGTCCGCCCTAGGCGGAAAACGGAGGATCATATTGTGTAAGTAATGATCGTGCTGTATTTATGCACAGGTGTCTAAGGATCCGACAGCCGGCCGGTCCGTTGAAGTTGCCGAACTGAGAAGGCAGATTGGAGCTATTGATGCTGATATCACACTGGTGAACGAGCGGCTTAACGAGTCACAAGGTATGTGCTCTGCTTTCCTTATTATTTTTTGTAGGAAAAACTGAGAGGAGCATAATGCTACTGTTATATGTTTGGACTGCAGACGGTGCTGCTGCCGTGGAAGCCCTGAGGGCGGAACTTGCCCTGTCCAAGGAACAAGTTCGTGCTAGCAATGCGGCTGCCCTAAAGGCGGCCGAAGAGTTGAGAGTCGAACAGGCTTCTCGTCACCGGAGTGAAGAAAAGATAGTCGAGATGGCTGTGGAGCTGAAAAATTCCGCCAACCGGTATGAGCTCCTTGAAAAAGATAATAAGGCTAATGCGACTGACCTGAAAAAGGCTCTTGATGCGGCCAAGGAGACGCGTTTCGAGATTAGGGATGCATGGGAGGAGCTTCGACAGGCCAGGGAAATTGCGGCTGGAAACACTTATTTGTTGCGGATGAAGTTTTTAGATCCAAAGTACGCTCCTCTGGATCGACACTGGAGTCCTGCAGACGCCTATGCGGATTTGGCGAAGAGTACAGCTAATGCAGCCAAGTTTTTCGAGGATCAAAAAGATGATGAAGTGGAAAAGTTGTTCTGGTCGCAGTTCAGCGCTCCAATGCGCACATTTCCTTTGAGTGAGAGGATGGCTGTTGTGGCCGAGCTCCACAGGCTGTCCGGTCTTGCAATGCGGTCTGTAGTAGACCATCTATTGCTGAAGGGGCCTAAGCCGGACAGTTATTTTTGTTTAGTGCAACAATTCCTTGGTGTCGTATCCTGTGTGCCACTGTGGCAATCCCCTTGACTATAAAAGGAGGCCCAAGGCATCCAGGAGAAGGATTCGGACCCTGGGGCAAGTTACGCTTGTTGTAGCTAGCTCAAGAACTCCAAGAACACAGATATACACACTAAAGCAGGACTAGGGTATTACGCATCCTTGCGGCCTGAACCTGGGTAAACGACCTGAGTGTTTGTGCTGACTGCTGATCCTGCTCTCCTTACGACCCAGCGCCCCGTAACCGTAGTAGGGGTTCTTGTGATCCCATAGGTGTCGTTTTCTTGAGTGTCTCGAGCTCAAGGACTACTTCAAGCCTTTGTGGGGGGCGATGATGACGGCGCACCCCGCCACGCGCGCCCTCCCCACGGATTGCAACAAAGGCGGCTCAAAACGGTACCCGTTCTTCGTTAACTTCTTCTTCTGCAGGCTCTGCCCCCCTTTTTCCGACTTATTCAATGACATCATGCGCACTTTTGGCTTCCATCTGTTGGACCTCACGTCGAACACTGTGGCGTGCTTGGCGTGCTTCGCCCACCTCTGCGAGGGCTTCACCGGGGTGGTGCCCAACACGGTGCTTTTCCGCCACTACTTCTCCCCCCGTGTCCAACCCGGGGGTGCCCTTTCTGGAACCGTCGCCTAGATCCCGAGGGCCTAGGAGAAAGGCGCCTACCTATAGGGTGCCACGAAGGAGAGGTGGGAGGAGTGGCGGGGCCGGTGGTGCTGGATCATGGAGGAGAACCCATCGGAGTTCTGCCGGGGTGTCCGTCGGGAGCCGCTGCTCCGGGGCGCAGACTGGAGCGAGCTCGACCCCAACGATAAGAAGTTTTCGATCGCCACCACCAGGATTCGCCGCCTTACCGAGGCCGGCTCACCCTTGAGATGATTGCGGCGGATTTCATCCGTCACCGAATCGCTTCGCTGCACAACAAGGGGAGGCCGGCCTGGGATTTCAGGAACGCGGCCGACATCATGAGGCTCCACACCGGCCTGCAGAACAACCTCACGGTGCTAGGGGCACTCCTAGTATTGCCAGAGGCTCTTCCAGGTCGACGTATTCGCCGACGGCAAGGTGGAGAGGACCGGCAAGGCGGCGAAGTTCGGTAAGGTCATCAAGGGTCCCTTGTTCGGGCTTCTGCCGGGAGTGGTCCCACTGAGCAACAACTCCTGTGAGGCCAAAATCCTCGCCATGATGCCGGTCTTCAATGCGCATGTTCTCGACCCAGCTTGGGTCGAGCCCCCGGCACGCGAGGTGGAGGAGTTCTTCGCCAACTTGGTAGAAGAACTTGATCATGACGAGCCGGTGATCATCCAGGACACCACCCAGGAGGAGCTGAACTACATCGCCGCTAGAGCGGAGCAGGCGGAGCTCGGCAGGATGGCTGGCGACGCCGGCGGCATGAAAAACGAGGTCACCATGGCCGCCGAAGAGAAGGAGCTCGCCGAGTGGGTGAAGTCCGCCAGGGAGGCGGGCCGCACCAGCACCGAGGTCCCCCCTGCCGGGGGCGTGGGTGAAGAATCATCTGAGGAGGAGGCCGAGTCCGGCGACCCCTCGGCTATGAAGAAACGACGCATCGGTCTGACATGGCCGAGCCGTGGCAAGGGGGTCAGGGGGAGATCGCGCGCGTGAAGAGGGACGCAGCAGCAAAGAAGGAGGCCGCGATGGCGAAGAAGAAGGCCACGGTGGCGAAGACGAAGACGACCGCCTCTTCTTCATCCAAATGCTACCGGACTCCATCACCTTCCCCTCCTACCGCCAACGCCGGCATGGATGTAGCCTTTGAATTTTCATCGCTCGGCCCAAGGGGGAAGAGGGAGGCAGCAGAAGAGGAGGTGGAGGACGAGTAAGCATTCTGCCCCTCGCTGTTTCCGCCCTCTCAACCATGCCGCCTCCCTTGATTTGTCTTTGTCTTCGCAGGGAAATGGAGACGCTGGCCCAGCGAGCAGCAAAGAGAGCCAAGGCCTCGGCGGGCAGGCGGCCCCCGGCGAATACATCAACGGCGTCGCTGGTGGTGGAGAGCAACCCGGACAGCAGTCGCGGCGCAGCCCCCAGCTCAGCCCCCAACGTGCGTTCACCACCTACCTCTTATCAACGTGCGCCGGGGCATGATTTCTTGGTACCGACCTTGTCGTGCCTGCAGGTGGAGGGCAGCAGCAGGAGGAGCCACCAAGGGCCACCCCCACCACGCCGCCCTCATTGACCACACTGCCCCGAGGGGCATCCCCGGCAAGGGCGCCAGACATCGAGCCCACACGCATGGAGGAGGAGGAGGTGGACTTGGGCGCTGGCGCCCCTGTCCCGACAACAAATGTTGGCGAGGAGGGGACCACTTCTTCTCAGCCGGCACGGGTGAGTCATCTGTTTTCCCTTGCTCTTCTTCTCTTCTTCTTTTGTTTTATTTTGGCCCTAGCTCACTCCCTTTTTCGGCATCCAGATCCCCCCCCGGCAGACCAGGAGGATCCCGAAACCATCATCAAGGAGGTCGCCGCGGATGCCGTGGCCGAGGCTGACAAAGTCGCCGCCAAGGAGGCTGCCGAGACCGCGGCCGAGGATGCTGCCAAGGGGCTTGCCGGAGAGACCGGTGAGGGTGCCTCCGAGAAGGCCGGCAAGGGCGCGACCAAGGAGGAGGCTGGCAAGGGAGCTACCGAGGAGGAGGCCATCAAGGCCGCTGCCGAGGATGAGGTCGTTGACGACCAACCCTCCTTGTCCGCTGCCTCTGACTCAAGAAAATACCTGAAGGTGGGCGACGACTTGTTCGTCCATCTCCTAGGGACGGCGAGCACCAGGGCGCCGGCCGAGGAGGAGGTATTCTATGATGAAGTGCTCGCCGCTGCTGGGCTCAAGATCGTCGAGGAACCGAGCGCCGGTGGCGGTGGCACCCAGGAGGAGCAGCTTCTTCGGGCCATGGGCTCCAACTTCTGGAAGCTGCAGGCGCTCCACCGTGCCCGCCTGGATAAGGCGAAGTCTGTGGTGGTCCAGGCGGAGGCAGACGTCGGGAAGCGCGTCGCCGAGGCGTAGGCCTGGTTCCACCAGGCCCATGAGGAGCTGAAGGCTGCCCAAGGCCAGCTGGCGCAGCGCGAGCTGGAGCTTCTCCTGAAGCAGGCAGACAACAAGAAGACCCGGGAGGAGGCGAGGGAGGAGGCCTCCAAGGCCGAGGCCATCCAGTCCCAGCGCCAGGCTGAGCTGGGCTCCCATGAGGAGGACCTCGTCGCCCGTGAGGCGACGCTTGCCGCCGCACTCCGCGGCAAGGACGAGGAGGTCAATAAGCTTGCCGCAGCACGACCCTGAGTTGGAGCATAAGCACAAGGAAGCGATCGATGCCCAAGCTCTAGCCCACGGCAACAAGGTGAAGGAGCTGGAGGCAGAGCAGGATGGCCTGAAGGCCAGGGCCGACCAGCTGGTGAGGGAGAGAGACACAGCCAGCTGCGCCTTGACAGTGGCGCAGGACGAAAACCTCGCCAAGGCCGAGCAGCTCTCCCGCACCAACGACTCAATCAAGGACCTGAAGCTGAAGCTGGAGGGTCTTGAGAAGACGCTCACAGAGGCAAAAGCCTAGGAGGGAGCCCTGACCAAGAGCCTGGCGGAGGAGAGGCAGTTGCGAAAGAATAACACCGCCAACCATGCAGATTTCGTGAAGGGCGAGGACCTTTGGATCAGCCGCCTCGCCGATGTCGCCAACAGGATCACCAAGCAGTTGGCTGACATGGGGATGCCGGAAGTGAGGTATGCCCAGGAACTAAGCACGAGCCCCAACGCCAAGCTGACCTTGTTCTTCGAGGACGTTCTTGGAGCCCTGGAACGATTCGACTCCAACCAGGCAAGCTCCCTAGCCAGCGAGGCCCAGACACTTTGTCGGGGCGCTATGACCAAGGTCCTCACCAAGCTGGCATACTGGAACCCCGAACTTGACTTCGACGCCGCACTGGATAGCTTGCCGGGCTATGCAGATCACTCGGTGCTCAAGGAGCGCATTGAGCCCATCATTAGCCGCGTTGGCGGAATTCAGAGGGTTGAGGGCCAGGGCCGGGATTAGGCACCGCGTTTCTTGTTGCCGTTGTGGGTTCACTACCAAGACAATTCATACCTTTAGTTAGAGCCACAACAACAATTGATGTAATATAACCCTGCAATACTTTAATCGATGTACGTTATTCCCCTGCTCAACCCTTCCTTGTATGTCCACCCTACGCCAATTGGGCAGGCTTGCTGGCGCGTGAACCCAAACCGCAACGCTTTGAAGGACAGATCATTTAGCGGCCGGCAGGGTGCGCTTGCTGCCGTGCGAACCACCTTGCCGTTCTCAGCGCGGCCGCTCGAACTATCGAGCGGACTCAAGACAGAAACGAGAGCATTGCCAACAGTGGAAGGCCACCCTGCCGTTCTCGACGCAGCCGCTCGATCTGTTGAGGGGAATCGAACCAGACCAAGGGCGTTGCCAACAATGGAAGGTCCCCACTGTGTGCAGGTTTCTTATACAAAGGAAAGATCTTCGAGGAAAATAACCTTATATAAAAGGGAACTACTCAAAGTTTTGCACGACTTAGCTTTCTTATCGTCGAGTGAACGCTTGCTGCACTTGCTGACGGAGCTGCTCGCTTGGTCGCCTTCTTCCTTGGAAGCCATGGCGATGAGGAACTGTTCAACTAGCTGCTAAACCAGATTCTCACAACTGCCGCGATCCCCTACCTGGCGCGCCGAAGATGTCAGTGGAAAACGACACCTATGGGATCACAAGAACACCTACTACGGTTGCAGGGCGCTGGGTCGTGAGGAGAGCGGGATCAATAGTCAACACAAACACTCAGGTCGTTTACCCGGGTTGGGGCCGCAAGGATGCGTAATACCCAAGTCCTGCTTTAGTGTGTATATCTGTGTTCTTGGAGTTCTTGAGCTAGCTACAATGAGAGTAACTTGCCCAAGGGTCCGAATCCTTCTCCTGGATGCTTTGGGCCTCCTTTTATAGTCAAGGGGGTTGCCATAGTGGCACATAGGAGGTGGCATTGGTGCACTGTGGCCAAGCTTATCGCTTAGCCATTACAGGACAAGACGCATTTAATGTGCCTCTGATGTGTCCCCTTGCTTTACCGCTGCCTTGCCCTGCTTCGACACGCGCCAAGGCCAGCAAGGCAGCCAGCGCCATGTAGGCTGGTAGACTGCTGAGGTGGCACGGTGGTGGCGCTTTCATGAAGATTTACATGCCACCACGTAGGCATGCGCTGAGTTGGCCTGGAAACCTCATGTCGACACGCAGGTGCCTGCCTAGCTGGTGGGCTGGCAGCTGCATGGGAGCGGTGGTAAAAACTTGGCGGGTGCGGGCCTGGTCGTGGCCCCACGGATGTCCTCGGCAAGGGCCTTGGCGGGGCCCCGGCAAGGGTCTTGTCGTGGTGTTGCGGTCGTCCCCGGCAAGGATCTTGCCGGGGGTCTTGTGGGTTTCCTCGGCAAGGATCTCGCAGAGGTTCGTCGTCTTCTAATCCCCTTCTAATTATGGGTGTTCCTTGTCTTCGCAAAGATCTGCATGCCATCATGGTGGCGCCTCTCGAGCCTTGGTCCCAACGTGGTTGATGGTGTTGGAAAAACTAGGGCTCAAGGGTGGCACGCTCCGCTGGCGTCGGGTAAGCTGCCCCAGCAAGGTTCTTGCCGGGGCTACAGAGGCTGCCCCTGCAAGGGTCTTGCCGGGGGAGTCTAACTTGCCCTCTTGCTCTTTGCGTCCCTGCCTTGGTGTTGCGTTGACCATCTTGCAGCTTTGATTTCATGTCTCTGCCCTGCTTAAGTGTGGTCGTGGGCGCGGCTCTGACTGCCCGTGTACAAATAAGGGGTACAAAGGAGTGCCCTACTTTAGTACACCAACAAACTCCTAGCTAATTAAGCATGGCATGAGCAACTATAATCTCTAATTGTCATTGCAAACATGTTTCATCCATAATAGGCTGAATCAGGAACGATGGACTAATCATATTTACAAAAACAAGATAGGTCGAGTTCATACCAGCTTCTCTCATCTCAATCAGTGCATCATATATCGTCATTATTGCCTTTCACTTGCACAACCGAACAGTGTGAATAATAATAATAATAATAATAATAATAATAATAATAATAATAATAATAATAATAATAATAATAATAGTGCACGTGCATTGGACTAAGCTGGAATATGCAAGCATTTAATACAAAGGAGAAGACAAGGTAATATGGGCTCTTGGTTAAATCAAAAATAATGCATATGAGAGCCACTCAACATTTTCATCGTGGTCTTGTCCTCTCGACCCCCAAAGAAAAGAAAAGAAATAAAACTATTTACACGGGAAAGCTCCCAACAAGCAAAATAAGAACGAGAAATATTTTTGGGTTTTCTTTTAATTACTACTACAAGCATGGAAAGTAAACTAGCTAAAGGCTACAACTAGTTTTTTGGTTTTTCTTAAGGTTTTTCAAACACACAAGAAGAAAGCAAGAAAAGAAAATAAACTAGCATGGATAGTACAATGAAAAAGTATGAGCACCGACAACTAGAATGAGTGTGTGAACATGAATGTAATGTCGGTGAAAAATATGTACCCCCTCCCAAGCTTAGGCTTTTGGCCTAAGTTGGTCGATGCCCATGGATCGAAGCTACTCCCTCCGGTGTACTGAGGAGGGTCCTCAGGGTGCCACTAGTTAGCGATCTCCTGCGGATCCCAGTGATAAACAAACTGTCGATAGGGGTCAAGTGGTGGCTCGGGCTCTGGCTCTGGAACTTGTGTCAGATTCCAGTATGCAGAAATGGCCTCGGGCAAGATGAGGTATGTGCCTGAAAGTATGTTAAACAAGGAGGGTGCAGGCAAGGTAATAGTCTCATAGTGATTTTTATCAAACATCAAGTTATACTTAAGCATCTTCTTCTTATTTTTAACAATAAAGTCATGTGATACCATACTCTTATAATCTAGAAAAAATAGTGGGCAGCAAATTTTCCTCCTTCTCATGATGCCTAATAGGTATCTCAAAGTGTTTAGCAAGGCATGAATCAAAGATACCACTGAAGATGGGGCTCTTTGTACGGTTCAGACTTAACCGTTTAGCAACAATAGCGCCTAAACTGAAGGTTGTATCATGAAACAAAGCATGGTGCAAAATAACAAGGCCAGGAGCACTAAAGTTTCCACTATTCCCGTGACCAATTAAGCATCTACTAGCAAATATCGCAAAGTAACATAGAACGGGAAAATGTATACTAGTTCTTGCATATGAAACTTTCCTTGTTTCTCCTACAACAATTCTATCAATAAATCCATCCACATCGCTAGGATGTGGTTCCTCGATAGTGCCCACAAAGGGTAACTTGCAAACCAAACAAAAATCATGGAGTGACATCTCCTTAACCTCATCATATAAGTGAAACTCCACTGAAGGTGGTGATTTCTTAGCATGGAAGTAAAAAATTTGCACGAAAATATTAGTGAGTAGGAGATACTGTTCGCGCTGGTCGTGGAGGAAGTCGGTGAGGCCTGCATTCTCAGGCAAGTAATAAAAGTCATCATAAATTCCAGCGGCCTTCAAGAACACATCACAAGTCCATTCACACGGTTGGACCTCTGCGGTGCGAGGAAGATTGTATTTGGGCTTTTTATTCTCCTCATTCTGCTTATCCTTCGAGCTTCGGCTCGAGGAGCCCCTCAACAATCTCTTCATCATTTTCTTTCTCTAAAAAATTTCTGAAATTTTTAGTGACTCAAAATAAAAGTGAACCAAACTCAACAAGATTGATAGAAACTACTCCCACAAGTGCCTAGAGGCTATATCATGCATTAAAACTACTTTGGACCATATAAATTTGTCATGCAAGCTCAAGAACAGGGTCACCTCAACAGCAATTTTTTTAATAAATAAAGCACTAGAACAAAAACTAATTGGACCATTGGAGGAGTCACATACCGAAGAACAATCCCCCAAAATAGTTTTGTGAATGGAGCTTTGAGCAAGTAGATCAAAAATGGCAACAAGATGAGCTAGAACACGCGTTTGAGCTATGGGAGGATTTTTCTGGAGGAAGACGAAGTGAGTGGGTGTGCGAATAAGTGGAGGGGGTCCACATGGGGCCCATGAGGCAGGGGCCGTGCCCTATGCCCTCGTGGCCAAATGGTGGGTCCCCCTGGTGTGTTCTCAGTGCCAGAAATTCTTAAATATTCTACAAAAAATCATACTTCATTTTCAGGACATTTGGAGTACTTTTATTTTCGGGGTATTTTTTATTGCATGGATAATTCAGAAAATAGACAAAAAATACTATTTTGCTTTCTTTAATCTAAATAGCAGAAAGTAAAAGGAGGGTACAGAGAGTTGTGCTTTCTAACTTCATCCATCTCATGTTCATCAAAAGGAATCCATTAACAAGGTTGATCAAGTCTTGTTAACAAACTTCTTCCGAATAACATGAAACCAGAGTATTTTCGAATAACACTAGGTTACCTCAACGGGGATATGCATGTCCCCAACAATAAGAATATCGTATTTATTCTTGACAGTAGGAAGAGGGAATTCAAAACCTCCAATAGTAATCGTTAAAATTTTCCAATAGAATTTATACTATGAACTTTAGGTTGTTTCCTCGGAAAGTGTACGTATGCTCATTTCCATTGACATGAAAAGTGACATTGCCTTTATTGCAATCAATAACAACCCCTGCAGTATTCAAAAAGGGTCTACCAAGGATAATCGACATATTGTCGTCCTCGGGAATATCAAGAATAACAAAGTCCGTTAAAATAGTAATGTTTGCAACCACAACAGGCACATCCTCACAAATATCGATGGGTATAGCGGTTGATTTATTGGCCATTTGCAAAGAAATTTCAGTAGGTGTCAACTTATTCAAATCAAGTCTACTATATAAAGAGAGAGGCATAACACTAAAACCGGCTCCAAGATCACATAAAGCAGTTTTAACATAGTTTCTTTTAATGGAGCATGGTATAGTTGGTACTCCTGGATCTCCTAGTTTCTTTGGTATTCCACCTTTAAAAGTATAATTGGCAAGCATGGTGGAAATTTTGGCTTCCGATATCTTTCTTTTATTTGTAATAATATCTTTCTTATACTTAGCATAAGTATTCATTTTAAGCATATCAGTCAAACGCATACGCAAAAAGATGGGTCTAATCATTTCAGCAAAGCGCTCAAAATCCTCATCATCATTTTTCTTGGATGGTTTAGGAGGAAAAGCATGGGTTTCTGAACCCATGGTTCTCTTTCTTTACCGTGCTTCCTAGAAACAAAGTCTCGCTTATCATAATGTTGATTCTTTGATTGTGGGTTATCAAGATCAACAGCAGGTTCAATTTCTACATCATTGTTATTGCTAGGTTGAGCATCAACATGAACATCATCATTAACATTATCACTGGGTAAATGTTCATTACCAGATTGAGTTTCAGCATTAGAAATAGAAATATCATTAGGATTCTCAGGTGTGTCTATAACAGGTTCACTAGAAGCATGCAAAGTCCTATCATTTTTCTTTTTCTTCTTCTTAGAAGGACTAGGTGCATCAACATTAGTTCTCTGAGAGTCTTGCTCAACTCTCTTAGGGTGGCCCCCAGGATACAAAGGTTCCTGGGTCATTCTACCACCTCTACTCATAACTCTAACATCATTATCATTTTTCTTATTATTTAATTCATTGAGCAAATCATCGTGTGCCTTAAGTACTTGTTCTACTTGATTGGTAACCATAGATGCATGTTTACTAATAAGCTTACGTCACCTTTAAATCAAGACATATAATCACGCAAGTGTTCAACCATATAAGCATTACGTTTCAATTTTCTACCAACATAAGCATTGAAGTTTTCTTATTTAACAATAAAATTATCGAACTCATCCAAGCAGCATTAGCTAGCAGACTTATAACAAGGAATATCACCTTCATCAAATCTATAGAGAGAATTTACCTTTACTACTTGTGTCGGGTTATCAAGACCATGTATTTGTTCAATGGGTGGTAAATTCTTAACATCTTCAGCTTTAATACCTTTTTCCTTCATAGATTTCTTTGCCTCTTGCATATCTTCAGGACTGAGAAATAGAATACCCCTTTTCTTCGAAGTTGGCTTAGGAGTTGGTTTAGGAAGTGTCCAATCATTATCATTGCTCAATATATTATTTAATAGCAATTCAGCTTGCTCAACAGTTCATTCCCTGAAAACACAACCAGCACAACTATCCAGGTGGTCTCTGGAAGCATAGGTTAGTCCATTATAAAAGATATCAAGTATTTCATTTTTCTTGAGAGGATGATCAGGCAAAGCATTAAATAATTGGAGAAGCCTCCCCCAAGCTTGTGGGAGACTCTCTTATTCAATTTGCACAAAATTATATATTTCCCTTAAGGCAGCTTGTTTCTTATGAGCGGGGAAATATTTAGCAGAGAAGTAATAAATCATATCCTGGGGACTACGCACACAACCAGGAGCAAGAGAATTAAACCATATTTTAGCATCACCCTTTAATGAGAACGGAAATAACTTAATGATATAGTAGTAACAAATTTTTTTCCTCATGAGTAAATAGGGTGGCTATATCATTCAATTTAGTAAGATGTGCCACAACAGTTTCAGATTCATAGCCATAAAAAGGATCGGATTCAACAAAAGTAATTAACTCAGGATCGACAGAGAAATCATAATCCTTATCAGAAATACAGATAGATGAAGTAGCAAAAGCAGGATCATATTTCATTCTAGCATTCAAAGACTTTTCTTTCAGCTTAGCTAACAATTTCTTAAGATCATATCTATCTTTACAAGCAAAAAGATCTCTAGCAGTTTCTTCATCCATAACATAACCCTCAGGTACATCTGGCAATCCATATCTAGGGGGAGAATCTTCATCATCACTTTCATCAATATTATCAGTTTCAATAATTTCATTCTCTCTAACCCTAGCAAGTTGTTCATCAAGAAATTCACCTAATGGCACAGTATTATCAAGCATAGATGTAGTATCATCATAAGCATCATTCATAGCAGAAGTGGCATCATCAATAACTTGTGACATATCCAAAACAATAGCAGGTGCAGGTGTCACAAGTTTACTCAAAACAGAAGGTGAATCAAGTGCAGAGCTAGATGGCAGTTCCTTACCTCCCCTCATAGTTGAGGGAAAAATCTTAGTTCTTTCATCTTTCAAGTTCCTCATAGTGATCAACAGATATAAATCCCAAGTGAGTCAAAGAATAGAGCTATGCTCCCCGGCAATGGCACCAGAAAATAGTCTTGATAACACAAAAGTATAGGGGATCGCAACAGTTTTCGAGGGTAGAGTATTCAACCCAAATTTATTGATTCGACACAAGGGGAGCCAAAGAATATTCTCAAGTATTAGCAGCTGAGTTGTAAATTCAACCACACCTGAAAGACTTAATATCTGCAGCAAAGTATTTAGTAGCAAAGTAGTATGGAAGTAACAGTAATGGTGGCAAAAGTAACAGTAGCGGTTTTGTACTAATCGTAACAGTGGCAACGGAGAAATAACTAAGCAAAGATCAATATGTGAAAAGCTCGTAGGCAATGGATCAATGATGGATAATTATGTCGGATGCGATTCCTCATGCAACAGTTATAACATAGGGTGAGATAGAACTAGCTCCAGTTCATCAATGTAATGTAGGCATGTATTCCGAATATAGTCATACATGCTTATGGAAAAGAACTTGCATGACATCTTTTGTCCTACCCTCCCATGGCAGCGAGGTCCTATTGGAAACTAAGGGATATTAAGGCCTCCTTTTAATATAGTACTGGACCAAAGCATTAGCACTTAGTGAATACATGAACTCCTCAAACTACGGTCATCACCGGGAGTGGTCCCGATTATTGTCACTTCGGGGTTGCCGGATCATAACACATAGTAGGTGACTATTGACTTGCAAGGTAGGATCAAGAACTCACATATATTCATGAAAACATAATGGGTTCAGATATGAAATCATGGCACTCGGGCCCTAGTGACAAGCATTAAGCATGGGAAAGTCATAGCAACATCAATCTTAGAACATAATGGATACTAGGGATCAAACCCTAACAAAACTAACTCGATTACATGGTAAATCTCATCCAACCCATCACCATCTAGCGAGCCTATCATGGGATTACTCACGCATGGTGGTGAGCATCATGAAATTGGTGATGGGATTACTCACGCACGGCAGTGAGCATGATGAAATTGGTGATGGAGGATGGTTGATGATGACGATGACGACAAATTCCCCTCTCCGGAGCCCCAAAAAGACTCCAGTTCAGCCCTCCCGGGGAAGATTAGGGCTTGGCGGCGGCTCCGTATCGTAAAACGTGATGAATCTTTCTCCTTGATTTTTTCTCCCCAAAAGTGAATATATGGAGTTGGAGTTGAGGTCGGTGGAGTCCCAGGGGGACCACGAGGCAAGGGGCGTGCCCCGATGGGGGGTGCGCCCTGCACCCTCATGGACAGGGTGTGGGCCCCCTGATGCTGATTCCTTCACCAATATTTTTTATTAATTCCAAAACGTGTCTCCGTGGATTTTCAGGTCATTCCGAGAACTTCTATTTCTGCACAAAAATAACATCATGGCAGTTTTGTTGAAAACAACGTCAGTCTGGGTTAGTTCCATTCAAATCATGCAAGTTGGAGTCCAAAACAAGGGCAAAAGTGTTTGGAAAAGTAGATACGTCGGAGACGTATCATCTTCCTCCTCCACTTGAGGGGGGAGTCACTTTCCACCTCCCCCCTCCTCTTCGTCCTCGTCTCCCTCATGAGAGGAGATGCTCTCGGTCTCTCTGGACACAGCGTCCGAAGGGCCTCTGCGGCGGGGGCCACACATGGGCTCCTTGCCCTTCTTCTCCGACGCCTGATAGGGCGCCGGGACCAGCATCTCTGTCAGCTAGGGAGTGGCTGTGTCTTCGGGCAGCGGAGCCGGACTTTTGATCTGCTCCGCCTTTACTGTCCAGCCCTGTGAAGAAGTTGGTTGATAAGATTCTTGTTGATTAAAAAATATTGTCCCGACACATCTTCGGAAAGGGTAATACTTACTGGAGTGGCCGGATTCTCGATGTCGAGCCTGACATCTTCGATCTCCATGGGCCAGCTCTTCTGGGCCTTGAAGAGCAGTTTCCATATTCCTTCATGCATAGTGCTGAAGAAGCGCTTCAAGGTCTGCGGCTCCTCCAGATTGAACTCCCACATGTGGGAGGCCCGGCGCTGGCAAGGGAGGATGTGGCAGAAGATCATGATCTACACCACATTGGTGAGACCAACATTTTTTCCCAGCATGTTGGTGATGCGCTTCTACAGCATCTGCACCTCCGTCTGGGACCCCCAGTTGAGGCCCTTAGTGGTCCATGAAGTGAGCCTCATGGGGGCTCCGGAATGGCCACTGAGGGTGTCCTAGATAAGGGGGTATCCGGACAGCCAGACTATGTACTTTGGTCGGACTGTTGGACTATCAAGATACAAGATTGAAGACTTCGTCCCGTGTCCGGATGGGACTCTCCTTTGCGTGGAAGGCAAGCTTGGCGATTCGGATGTTAGATCTCCTTCTCTGTAACCGACTCTGTGTAACCCTAGCCCCCTCGGGTGTCTATATAAACCGGAGGGTTTAGTCCGTAGGAGAACAACAATCATACCATAGGCTAGCTTCTAGGGTTTAGCCTCTACGATCTCATGGTAGATCAACTCTTGTAATACTCATATCATCTAGATCAATCAAGCAGGAAGTAGGGTATTACCTCCATTGAGAGGCCCGAACCTGGATAAAACATCGTGTCCCCTGCCTGCTGTTACCATTAGCCTTAGACGCACAGTTCGGGACCACCTACCCGAGATCCGCCGGTTTTGACACCGACATTGGTGCTTTCATTGAGAGTTCCTCTGTGTCGTTGCTGTAAGGTTCGATGGCTTCCTCAACCTTCAACAACGCAGTCCAGGGCGAGACTTTTCTACCCGGACAGATCTTCGTGTTCGGCGGCTTCGCACTGCGGGCCAACTCGGTGGCCATTTGGAGCAGATCGACAGCTACGCTCCTGGCCACCAGGTCAGGTTCGGCAACTTGAATTACACGGCCGATGTCCGTGGAGACTTGATCTTCGACGGATTCGGGCCCATATCAGGAGCGCCGAACAGTCACGACGAGCATGACTTAAATCAGCTGTCGGACAATATTTGGGATATCACCCCTGCAGCTGCTCCGGACCTAAATCTGGGGCTGATCGCGTCGTCCGAGGATGGGTGGATGGACCCCGCCACGGAGGCCGCATACTCTTCGGCAGTAGAGCCGAACACAAACTCCGCCGTTAAGGGAATCTGCGTCACCGGACCCCCGGACCTGTGTCCGGATGAGGGTTCTGAATCACGCGCGCCCGGGCCCATCGAGTCCGATTGGGATCCAGTAATGGAGTTCACCGCCGCGGATATCTTTTAGCACTCCCCCTTTGGCGATGTGCTAAATTCATTAAGGTCTCTCTCTCTGTCAGGAGATTCCTGGCCGAACTATGTCCGGCCCGAGTGGGATACAGACGACGAAGAAAATCGCCTCCCACCCACCACCCACTTCATAGCCGCTATCGATGACCTAGCAGACATGCTTGATTTCGACTCCGACGACATCGACGGTATGGACGTCGATGCAGGGGACGATCTGGAACCACCGCCCACGGGGCGCTGGACCGCCACTTCTGTCACATCCCTAGCTTCAGGCATTGCTCTAGCCTAGCTTCATGTGTGCATCATGTCTATATTTTTGAAACTTGAATTGAGGAATATTGGAAGCCTCAAAACCCTAAATAAAAGAGGGGCAAAAACCCTAGAAATCTCATTCATTGCTCCAAAAGGCTCTTCTTAAATGTTTGATAAATTTTGGTAAGGGTTCTGGTCCCAACCAAAATATTGAACATTTTTAAGGATTTATTTTTGGACTTTGAATTTAAATCATTAGCTATTTGAATTTGAATTATATTCATATAATTAGAATATAATTTAAATACCCCTGAAATATTTTATAAGCTTTTGGAAAAGTCCATCTAGCAATATAAAATATTCAGTGGAGTTTTTGGCATTGTTTGAATTATTTTAAAATTCAAAACAGTGGCAAAATAATTTAAATAAAACAAAAACAGAAGAAAAATATAAAAAGAAGAGAAACCTACCTGGCCCAGTTCCTCCAGCCACTTACCTGGTGGCCAACAGGACCGGCCCAGCGCGGCCCAGCCCACCTCCTCCTGTCTTCTTCCTCCTGCCAGTAGGCAGAGGGGAAGCGTGGCGTGCGCGCGTGCGTTCCCGGCCACCTCCTGCTTGCCGACGATCCCTTGGACGCGTGGACGACTTCCCCGTGTCGTCCCGATCCCGCTGACCCCCTCGCTCACTCTCCCCCTCCTCTGCTCTCTCCCTGCACGCGCCCGAGCGGAGCTCGTCGTCGCCGACGCCGTTCGCCGTAGCCATCGTGCTCCTCACTGCCACCCGAAGTGCCCAGGACATCCGCCTCGACCACCTCTTCCTCCTCGCCGAGAAGCGCACCGCGGGAGCCCTTGCAACGTCGCCACCGCCGTCGTCTTCCACCTCCAGCGCCCGAGCTCGCCTCCGGTCGATTCAGCGCTGCTAGGACCTCCCCGAGCTCGCTGACCTCCTCTACGGCACCGCTGTGAGCTCCTACGCCTCCCCTCCCTCTTTCCCCCTTCGATTGCGCCCTGTAGCCCCGATCCCACCGGAGCCGCGAGCTCGGCTCCGCCGGCGATGTCGCCGCCGTCACTGCAGACAGCAAGGCTCGAAACCGAGCACGGCACCGTGCTCCTAGCATCCTCAGGAGCTCGGCGAGCCCCTTAACCATCCCTCCCGTCCTCTGTGGCCTCGCCCCGCTCGAACTCGAAGCTCCGGCCGCCGCCGCAAGCCCCACTCCGGCGAGCGCTGGCCACCCCGCGCCTCCCGCATGCCTCCTTTGGATGCGCGCAAGCAAGGGCAACCCTCTGGTGCCCTTGGCTTGGCCCAAAACCGCTCGCAGCGCCACTCCGGCGAGCTTCCGCCGCAGTTTTGGTCGTCGCCGGCCGAACTCCGGCGACTGCCGACGTGGCACGCCTAATTAG
>NC_041387.1:466322775-466348520 GCF_002162155.2 Triticum dicoccoides | reverse complement strand
GATCTTGTGCCTCGGCAGGATTGGTAGATAGTCAGGCTTCTCAGCCTTTTTCATTTATAGATGTCTGTACTCAGACATGTTAAGCTTCCGCATGTGCTTTGCCTTGTATGCTCTGATTGTTGGGTCATAAGACCCATGTTTGTAATATCTCGCTCCTCGGAGCCTATTGATTAAATTACTTGAGTCGTAGAGTCATTTTGTGATGCCATGTTGTATTGCACATATCGAGCATATTGTGTGTATGTTATTGAAATGCTTGGTATGTGTGGGATCTGACTATCTAGTTGTTTATCTTTAGTAGCCTCTCTTACCGGGAAATGTCTCCTAGTGTTACCGCTGAGCCATGGTAGCTTGCTACTGCTCTGGGACACTTAGGCTGGCCGGCATGTGTCCTTCTTCGTTCCTGTGTCTGTCCCTTCGGGGAAATGTCACGCTTTGAGTACCGGAGTCCTGTTAGCCCGCTACAGCCCGGTTTACCGGAGTCCTGCTAGCCCAGTGCTACAGCCCGGACCCACTTGCTGATGACCGACACGTTCGAAGCTGGGTCATGAATGCATGTCCCTGTAAGTCTGTGCCACTTTGGGTTTACGACTAGTCATGTCAGCCCGGGCTCCTTATCATATGGATGCTAGCGACACTATCATATACGTGAGCCAAAAGGCGCAAACGGTCCCGGGCAAAGGTAAGGCGACACCCGTGGGGACACCGTGCGTGAGGCCGCAAAGTGATATGAGGTGTTACCGGCTAGATCGATGTGACATCGAGTCGGGGTCCTGACAGCGTTGGTATCAGAGCTTGCTTGCCTGTAGGATTACCAAGCCAAACTGGTCGAAGTTGAGTCTAGAAATTCTTTAGTTATATAAGGGAATTGATTGTGGGATGGAACGTAAGGCTCTTTTTACTCCTTATACCTTATGCCCTTCTGATCTGAGTCATCTTATCTTTCCTACGGGGATTAAGAACTAGGCTATCTCTTCTTTCAATTAGGATCACGTGTTACTAATCCGTAGACTTATAAGATTGTTGATTCAAGCCTCAGTTCAGTTTCTACCTCTGTATGTTAATTGTTGATCTCCAAACCTTGATATTGTGCTTCTGAGTGGTTATGCCACCATTTTTGTGAATGTCTCAAATCTTTTCTGAGCATTTACAGCCGTTATGCTGTCTGAGTCATTCCAGGTTTCTAAATAGTCTGATGCATTTGCAAAATCCTTTCCCTCTGGTTTCGATGTTCCTTCATGCCAGCTCAATCACACAAATTGTTGAGTTGAGGTATTCTATTGCCTTGACATTATGTTGGAGTTACTATTATGACCCTAGGTGTCTCAGGGGATCATCTAGTAGTCTAGCCATGATTTATGTTCCAGTGTGATGACTCTGGCCGTCATTATCGAAAGCATCCCGTGATGCCATTTAGTAGTAGGTATTCTATCCCTGGGTTTTGAACCCGAGATTCACCCTACTTGCTTCATGTTGATAGTTTTGCTCGTTCCTTTAGGTTATTAGTAACCTTGCATTAGTCCTCGATGTTCGTGGTATTCTTTTCTTCCAAATACTATGAACCGCTTATGGCAGATGTTCCTCGCTGATCGAAAGATCACAATCAGAGTACCCTTGAGGAGTTCTCCATTCATAAATCGTGACTCTGCCAGTTCTACCTTTCTGCATGGGTTATCCGGAAGAAATATGTTGAACTTGGTTCGACATACTAATCTATGCATCCACAACTCAGAAATATTATATGTTCCTTTGAGATGTTCTCTTTAGTTGCATTCTGACCCTCGTCTATCAATTGATAGTCAAGAGTATGCGTGCGTTCGTTTATCGATGCCTATTACTCTTGTGGTCCGTCAAGCCATTCTATCGCGGAATGACTAGGAGAAACAAACTCCAGTACCTCTTCCATATCTAGGATGGGGTCAAAGTAGTTGTATTCCGCAGATCAAATGCCAATCCAGCTTTTGGTTCTGTTCTACCTTGGAGTATTAACCCCTTTATGTCAGAATTGTCATGAGAACTGCACCAACTCTCATGAATTTTGACGTAGTAATACTTCTCACCATCATTAGTCATTCCTCGGCCATCGTGTTGATGCAACCGGAATACCGACAAATGAATTGTGATGTGTGAAATCAATACTCCCAGCAACCTCGTTGCTTGGTAGTTAAAGGACAATAATTTCATTCTTAGCGTGTTGGTTTCTGAATCATCCTCTAAGACTGATCGTGCTACCTAGTCCTTATTTCGGTGCACCCTTCGATTAATGAGTTAGGATTTTGTCAAGTCCTCGCTCATTTGATCATATCATCTTGCCCTGAAAAGCAAGATTGTTCTCGAGCTTAGTAACATATCGGTGGTTCGTGATTTTCCGTATATCTTCTCGGAAATATTACCAGGTTGTCACCTGACCGCTATGTTGAGTTCGTGATCAAGTTGGTTTATTCCTGTAAACCACCCCTTCTCCAAGGGTCTGTGTGGGATACCCCTGAGCTAGTTGGTCAAGCTAAACAACAACTTGGAGAGTTGGGAGATAAAAGCTTGCCTGACTTAGTTCGTTCCAAAGGGATATTCTTGTGTAGTGTGTGTTGAAGAAACATGATATCTTCATCGATTGGCCCCTGTGATCAGTTGCTGTACCTATTGTCTTATCAATCCCTTGATTTGAGTGTGGGCTATCGTCAAATCAAGTTAGAACCAACGATGTTCGTAATGTTGTCTTACTCATGGTTGATCCCTCGAGCATACACCACTATATTCTTTGGTCTGACCAATGCTATCACCTTGTTCACTTAACTATGGAATTCCTGTTAAAAGGGAACCTGGATGAATTGTTGTTGAGCCCATCGACAACATCCTTATCTTCTCCATGTTTCTGTTGGACATTAAGCTAGTGTTGGAAACTTTGTAAACAATGCCTTCGAGTTCCGTCTCTGAGGTATATGTTTGGATGAAAGAAGTGACTTCCTTTGATTCACGTGCATTTGATGTAAGTTGCCATCGTGAATTCGAGAAAGATTGTTTTGTTCTTTTGGAATCATCCCAAATCAGTCATGCACGTGCGAAGAATTCTGTGGTCTGTTAGACTGATCATCTTCATTCCATAGGTATATCCTAGCACACCAAGCCACTGATTGACTTGTTCAAGGAAAAGAAGTCTATGCTTGGGATCTAATCCATGGACTTGCGTAAAGACTTCGATATCCTCGATGATGGTTCCCCACCTGAACTCGGTAGTGTTTAATTATAAGACTACTACGTGGCCATGCTTGTCTGGGACAACGTGTTCACATGTTGTAGCAGATCCAGCTCATGTTTTGGAGCTTGCTATCGTAGTTCACTTCCCGAGAATCTCGCAACGTCATCTCGTCGATTTGTGTTGCAAACTTTCATTTTTCTTCCTAGACTCGATGGGTCTGGAATATTCCGACACCAACCAGATCTGAATCTCAGGCAGATATGATGGTTGGAACATTTCCCCAAGAACTATAATATTGGTTCCTCGATAACTGGTGAAGTGGATGTCGTGGCCAGCACCACCCAGCCGGAAGACCTGTTATTATAATATCTTGATTGAGGAAGTTGGCCACCTCCCCATAGGGATTTCGTAGGATTTACTCCCTAGTTGCCCCTATGGATTTTGAGATCCCGAAGTCCGACCTTTTACTTGATGTTCTAGATATCAAACCATATTTATGAATGGGTTACGCTAGCACATCAAGGAGAACATTAGAAGCGGAGTGCTAAATGGCTCTCGGTCGATCATCCAGATTTTGTTCCTTGGCTTCGCTAAGGTGAAATCTGAGAAGGTATTATCTTCCTTTGCATCTGCATCCTCCATCACCATTCATCATGGTAGCAAGTTGTGTTGCCAGGATCCTTGACACGGATATGGGTAAAACCTTGATGATTATGGAAATGCTCAAGTTCTTGAGAGCACGCTCAAGCGTTAGGTGTTACCTTCGGCACTAACTGGGGATCCTCTCCGTTTCCTCGACATGCTATGACCTACTCAAACAGTGAATTCACTCTCTGTTGTTGGGTTCTTCCCCAGTTACCAGAATCATTCCAGCATTTGCATTTTGTTCCCAGCTTGCACCACCAATGTGCCATTCTACCATGGGTCTCTTCCATCTCCGGTGATAAGGAAATTCATCCATTACGTTGTCTTCAACAAGGTAATCCACATCATCCAAGTCCGAGTATGCCATTCTACCGACCCCCTCCAAACGATCGTTGTGAATTGCCTTATGCTGGTATGAAGAGTTTCAATGATCTTTGAATCAAAAGTAATTCTTTTTGCCACTTAAGGTAATAATCTACGACTCACCCTCCTCCAGGATGTTTCGTCGTGGTATCATGGCAACTCAACTCCTCGCTACGTTGACAACCGTTTACCACCTTCTTAGGTGTGGAATTATTGTCCACCTAGTGAACCTTCATCATCCGCTTCCCTCCATTCCTATGGATGTATGCTTCGTCTCTCAGCTCGAGAGATGTTGCTATGTTCCATTCCGTGAGTTAATCCTGAGTTGTTCGACCTTCGAGAAGAACGATTCTTTTAGGGTCTTTCCTTTCCTCTCATTGTCATGATTAGCTGGAGTTCTCAGAGCAAGACTTCAAGACAATGATGGTGATCGAATCAACGTTCAACTGAAGTGCACCCTGGATCGTGAAGATTGTACTAGTTTGCGTTTCCCCTTCATCCTACCCTACGCTTGAATCTCGAGACGAGATTCTTGTTTAGTGGGGGTGAGTTGTCACATCCCTAGCTTCAGGCATTGCTCTAGCCTAGCTTCATGTGTGCATCATGTCTATATTTTTGAAACTTGAATTGAGGAATATTGGAAGCCTCAAAACCCTAAATAAAAGAGGGGCAAAAACCCTAGAAATCTCATTCATTGCTCCAAAAGGCTCTTCTTAAATGTTTGATAAATTTTGGTAAGGGTTCTGGTCCCAACCAAAATATTGAACATTTTTAAGGATTTATTTTTGGGACTTTGAATTTAAATCATTAGCTATTTGAATTTGAATTATATTCATATAATTAGAATATAATTTAAATACCCCTGAAATATTTTATAAGCTTTTGGAAAAGTCCATCTAGCAATATAAAATATTCAGTGGAGTTTTTGGCATTGTTTGAATTATTTTAAAATTCAAAACAGTGGCAAAATAATTTAAATAAAACAAAAACAGAAGAAAAATATAAAAAGAAGAGAAACCTACCTGGCCCAGTTCCTCCAGCCACTTACCTGGTGGCCAACAGGACCGGCCCAGCGCGGCCCAGCCCACCTCCTCCTGTCTTCTTCCTCCTGCCAGTAGGCAGAGGGGAAGCGTGGCGTGCGCGCGTGCGTTCCCGGCCACCTCCTGCTTGCCGACGATCCCCTGGACGCGTGGACGACTTCCCCGTGTCGTCCCGATCCCGCTGACCCCCTCGCTCACTCTCCCCCTCCTCTGCTCTCTCCCTGCACGCGCCCGAGCGGAGCTCGTCGTCGCCGACGCCGTTCGCCGTAGCCATCGTGCTCCTCACTGCCACCCGAAGTGCCCAGGAGATCCGCCTCGACCACCTCTTCCTCCTCGCCGAGAAGCGCACCGCGGGAGCCCTTGCAACGTCGCCACCGCCGTCGTCTTCCACCTCCAGCGCCCGAGCTCGCCTCCGGTCGATTCAGCGCTGCTAGGACCTCCCCGAGCTCGCTGACCTCCTCTACGGCACCGCTGTGAGCTCCTACGCCTCCCCTCCCTCTTTCCCCCTTCGATTGCGCCCTGTAGCCCCGATCCCACCGGAGCCGCGAGCTCGGCTCCGCCGGCGATGTCGCCGCCGTCACTGCAGACAGCAAGGCTCGAAACCGAGCACGGCACCGTGCTCCTAGCATCCTCAGGAGCTCGGCGAGCCCCTTAACCATCCCTCCCGTCCTCTGTGGCCTCGCCCCGCTCGAACCCGAAGCTCCGGCCGCCGCCGCAAGCCCCACTCCGGCGAGCGCTGACCACCCCGCGTCCTTCCGTCGCCTTCTCCGGATGCGCACGAGCACTAGGAACCCACAGAGCCTCTCCGCGCGGCGTTTGGACGCCGGAGCAAGAAACCCGAGGGTCTCCGCCGTCTCGGCCTCGCCGGCGTCAAGCCGCCGGCGGGTTAGGCCCCGCTGACCAGGGGTTTGACCCCCCCTGGGTCGATGACAGGTGGGGCCATCCCCCCTGTTAATTAAGTTTAGTCTATTTTAACTAATTACCCCCTCTGCTGACACGGACATGCGGGCCCAGGCTCTAATTAAATTAGGTTAGTTAGTTAGTCACTGACGTGTGGACCCCACACGTCAGGTTTGACTCTGGGCGACCCAGTTGACCTGCTGACGTCATGATGATGTCAGGCTGACGCAATAAGTATTTCTGGATTTAAAAATAATCAGGAAATTCCAGAAAATGCCTAAAACTTCAATAAATCATAGAAAATTAACCGTAACTCCAAATTAAATAAATTATATATGAAAAATTATCAGAAAAATTCAAGGAATCCATCTGTACCATTTTCATGCATGTTAGAACAACTTATAGCTGCTGTTTAGCACAAATCAATTAAATGGCATTTGAATAACCACATATGGAGTTTGAATTTGAATCTTGTATTCAAACCAACTTCATTTAATCTGTTGCTAGTTGCATTAGCTCAAAACACATTCATTTTGCCATGTCATGATCATGCATCATATTATGCATTGCATTGATTGTGTTCCTTTCTGTGTTGCCGGTATTTGTCCCCTCTCGATAGACGTGATACCGATGATGTGATCGTTGACACTGATGAAGACTCAATGTTATCTTCAGAAGTGCCAGGCAAGCAAAACCCCCTTGTTCATTCCGATAAAATCCCACTCTCTCGCTCCTGCTCTCTTTTACTGCATTAGGACAACAACGACATATTTGATACTTGCTGCGGTAGCTGAACCCTTTATCCTTTGCATGACCTGTCATTGCCACAGTAAATAGATGAAACCCACTAGCATGAGTAGGAGTTGTTTGAGCCCTGATGTGCCTACTCATTCATGCTTGTTTGTCATGCCTGCTACTGCTTAGAGTTGAGTCAGGTCTGATTCATCGGGGATGAATCAGAGGCGTGTGAACATGTCCTGCTGTGTGTGAGCTAAGTGTGTGAACACGATTTGGTAAAGGTAGCGGTGAGAGGCCATGTAGGAGTACATGGTGGGTTGTCTCATTGCAGCCGTCCTCAGGAACTGAGTTCTGTGTTTGTGATCCATGATCAGTTACTACCACACATTGGGCTCCAGGCGCTCCAAGCCCTCTCGACTTATTAATCAACTTGATCTCTGTCCAGGAGTTGCAACTAGTTTCTGGTGTTTGTAGGCAGTGTTAGTAGTCTACCAAGTGGCACCCGGTACAGGTGGGCTTGGGACAGACTAGGCACAGTGGCCCGGTGTACCAAGTGGCACCCGGTTGGTGGGCTTGGGAACCCTGCACACATCGTTTGGGGCCGTAAGCGACACCCCGGCCGGATCTCCTTGCGGATGGAACCCGAATAGGCGATAAACCTGGACTAGAGACTTGTTCGGTTAGTCAGGTCGTGGCCGACTCCCTCGCCCGGCTTCCGCTTGAAGGTTGCCGAGGTACATGACGTGTACAGGGCGGTAAGTGGCGGGAGCGTGTGTGAAGAAGTACACCCCTGCAGGGTTAACATCATCTATTCGAATAGCCGGATTCCTCGGATATGGAAACGTGGACCCCTTATATCAGTTCATAGACAAGTGAAAGTGGATACTCTAAAATACGCAAGATAAGCGTGAGTGCTATGGATGGCGTTCTCGTAGGGAGACGGGAGCGGATCCATAGTGGTGTATTGATATGGTGAATATGTGGACTCGTGTGCGCCACCTCAAAAGAGTCGCTTGCAGTCGTAGTTTAGGATAGCCACCGAGTCAAAGCTGGCTTGCTGCAGTTAAACCCCACCATCCCCTTGTTGAAAATGATGCATATGTAGTTAGTCCTGATGTAAGTCTTGCTGGGTACATTTGTACTCACGTTTGCCTATTTTATGTTTTTGCAGAGAGACTTCAGTCTCACTAGTAGTTCCATGTGGACTTCGACGTTTAGCTTGTTACCTCAGCTGTGATCTTGTGCCTCGGCAGGATTGGTAGATAGTCAGGCTTCTCAGCCTTTTTCATTTATAGATGTCTGTACTCAGACATGTTAAGCTTCCGCATGTGCTTTGCCTTGTATGCTCTGATTGTTGGGTCATAAGACCCATGTTTGTAATATCTCGCTCCTCGGAGCCTATTGATTAAATTACTTGAGTCGTAGAGTCATTTTGTGATGCCATGTTGTATTGCACATATCGAGCATATTGTGTGTATGTTATTGAAATGCTTGGTATGTGTGGGATCTGACTATCTAGTTGTTTATCTTTAGTAGCCTCTCTTACCGGGAAATGTCTCCTAGTGTTACCGCTGAGCCATGGTAGCTTGCTACTGCTCTGGGACACTTAGGCTGGCCGGCATGTGTCCTTCTTCGTTCCTGTGTTTGTCCCTTCGGGGAAATGTCACGCTTTGAGTACCGGAGTCCTGTTAGCCCGCTACAGCCCGGTTTACCGGAGTCCTGCTAGCCCAGTGCTACAGCCCGGACCCACTTGCTGATGACCGACACGTTCGAAGCTGGGTCATGAATGCATGTCCCTGTAAGTCTGTGCCACTTTGGGTTTACGACTAGTCATGTCAGCCCGGGCTCCTTATCATATGGATGCTAGCGACACTATCATATACGTGAGCCAAAAGGTGCAAACGGTCCCGGGCAAAGGTAAGGCGACACCCGTGGGGACACCGTGCGTGAGGCCGCAAAGTGATATGAGGTGTTACCGGCTAGATCGATGTGACATCGAGTCGGGGTCCTGACAACTTCATCATATGACATCTACATGGTGGACACTCCTAAGGAGGACAACAGTGACAAAAAGGACACAACGGAGGATAAACCCACCGGACAAAAGCCAAAACGACGGCGCAGGTGCCGCTCTAAGTCTACTCACAGTAAAAATAGCGATAGCGGCGCAAGGAAAAATGACACTCTGGTTGACTCCAATGGCAACAATATGAACCCAGCGGTGGAGCAAGAAGAGCCAGGCCATGCTAAACAGACGCCCGACCATAGCGATCCTGAGGGCCAAACTCATCAAACTGCCCCCGGAGAGGAGGACATTCCAGTTGACGATGCATTCATCATCCCGGAAAAACGTTTGGAACAAGATAACCTCCGCAGAAGGCTTATGGCCACGGCAAGGAGCCTAAAGAAGCAAAAGCAAAGGCTTAAAGCCGCGCAGGATACGCTCAACCATAGATGGAATAAGGTGCTAGACACTGAAGGAAAATGTGGCGACAATCGCCACACAAAGAGCTACCCAAAACGTAAGCTGCTGCCCGAATTCGACGATGAGGCTGCAGAGCCCATTCCGCCAAAGAACAATACGGCCATTCGGCCGGACCAACCACTTCATGGCCGCGATAGAGCAACCACTGATGTCGCACACGATTTACGTGAGCTCCTGGACAAAAAGGCCGATGCGGTCAGGTCCATCTACGGATCCAGAGGACATGCTCTGATGCGGGATTATGTTCACCAAAACAATCACACTGAATGAATACCAGTTTGGAATCAACACCGGACGCAACAACAGCCGATAGCATGCCATAACATGTCCAGATACAAAGGGGCTGTGCACCCTCTGTGCTTCACCGATGAGGTGCTGGATCACGAATTTCCACAGGGATTCAAACCCGTGAACATAGAGGCATATGACGGAACGACAGACCCTCGTGTCTGGATTGAAGATTTTATCCTCCACATCCACATGGCTCGTGGGGATGACCTACACGCCATCAAATACCTTCCCCTCAAGTTGAAAGGGCCAGCTCGGCACTGGTTGAAAAGCCTCCCAGAAAATTCAATCGGAAGCAGGGAGGAACTTGAGGATGCTTTTAGGGCCAATTCTCAAGGGACCTATCTCCGACCTCCAGACGCAGACGATTTAAGTCACATAATACATCGACCCGAAGAGTCAGCCCGCAAGCTTTGGAACAGATTTCTCACTAAGAAGAATCAAATTGTCGACTGTCCGAATGCCGAAGCCCTAGCGGCCTTTAAGCATAGTATCCAGGACGAGTGGTTGGCCAGACACCTCAGCCAAGAAAAGCCAAGGACGATGGCGGCCTTAACAAGCCTTATGACCCGCTTTTGTGCGGGCGAAGATAGCTGGTTGGCCCGTATAGGCACCAGTGACCCAGGCACATCCGAAATTCGAGATGGCAACGGGAAGCCATGACGCAATAAGAACAAGCGTTGAAACAATGAAGAAAGTCCGGACAACACGGCGGTCAACGCCAGATTCAGGGGCTCTCGACCCGGTCAAAGAAAGAAGCCATTTAAGGGCAGCAAAGAAGGACCGTCCGGCCTGAATAAAGTCCTGGACAGATTGTGCCAAATCCATGGCACCCCTGAAAAACTTGCAAATCATACTCACAGAGAATGTTGGGTCTTCAAGCAGGTCGGCAAGTTAAACACCGAACACAAGGGAAGGGAAACGCCAAGTGAAGATGAGGATGAGCCTCGCCAGCCGAACACTGGGGGACAGAAAAAATTCCCACCAGAAGTCAAAACAGTAAACATGGTCCACGCAACTCACATAGAGTCCATCGCCGCCAAATTCAACACCTGGTTGGCCTACCCGATCACCTTTGATCACAGGGACCACCCAGCCAGTATCCGGCATGGAGGATCGGCTGCCTTGGTGCTCGACCCAATAATTGACGAATACCATCTCACTCGAGTCCTAATGGATGGCGGTAGTAGTCTTAATCTGATATATCAGGACACCGTCCGCAAAATGGGGATAGACCCATCCAGAATAAGCCAAAGTAACACCACCTTTAAAGGAGTGATACTAGGCATTGAGGCCCGCTGCTGGGGCTCCCTCGTATTAGAGGTGACATTCCGTTCTCCCGACAACTTCAGAAGCGAGGAACTACTCTTCGACATCACGCCCTTCAGCAGCGGTTATCATGCATTACTCGGAAGAACGTCCTTCGCTTGCTTTAAGGCAGTATCGAACTACGCCTGCCTTAAACTTAAGATGCCCGGTCCACGTGGCGTCATAACTGTTAGCGGAAACACAGAGCAGTATGCGGTGGCTCTCGCAGCCGGACACTAAGCGGCCTCTCCCATCAGAATGCATGATCGGTCGTTAAGACCATGGACTCGGTTAGACGAGTCCAGAGCACCACCGTTAGCAACAGCCCGGATAAACTGAGCTGGGTGCCATACATATATCCCCATAAATGGTGCCAGGGGCCGCAAACATGTAGTAAAGCCCACAATTCGGCTTGCCTTACTAACAGGCCAATATCTCATATTTCTAACATCCATTGAGAATAACCAAACTTCCCGCACGCTTACTCTTTTACATGAGTTTTCGTTTTTATAGACACTATTCGTGCGACACCCTTCCAGGATACGGCACAATGGAGACAAAGGTGCAGACGTGCAGCAGGGCCCCGCTCAAAGGTTTCTCTTTAGATTAAGCCCCTGTGTAAACCTTCTTTACTGTCTTTTGTTGCTTGACATCCCGTGGGTATTCAATACACCCATAGCGGATACTGGCATTATAGGCATTTCGCCATGACAGATTAATGAGCGTACCTGGAAATACAGGGTTCATAATCAAGGGCGCTGCTCAGCCCAGTATATGTTATAAAGTTCGAATACCTTCGGGAGTGTTCGTCTCGCGATTTTGGCCTTATATGCATCAGCTCCAAATCATGTCTTTGGTCAAATGTTGGGTTTGCCCGGCTCCTAGGTTTGCTGCCTTACGTTACGTTCTATCGGCTAAGGCGGCCAAAGGAGAAGTACTGCGATTGTGCCCTAGTTATTCCGGATGAGCACCTCAGTAGAGAAAGCCGAAAACTGACTGTCATGATACATCGAGAGACTGGTCAACCACTCGAGGACTCAGCAGAATCTATAGGATTCCTCCGCATTAACGAATGACCATTTCCCAGTCACATACATACGCGCCCCTATCAGGATGCACGCGGAAGTACTAGGGGCTACATAGTGGCCCCACCATTAAACTCCTATGGCTAAGTGAAAGTGTTACAGCTATATAGTCCGGTTGCCTGGTTCGACATGCGATCACCTCCTTAATGGACCAAGACGTTGGATCAAGTGTGATTACGCATATTTTTTCGAACACCCCCGCATTATATGTGTGGGGGCTAAAGCCAACGACTGCTAACTTTCAAGTTATATACATACATAAACGGTTGCGCAGGAGGCATTATAACACTTTCAGGCAAAAGTATAAACACGGCCTCTATATTTAACACATAATTGTTTACAATTAATCGACTTGTCACTCGAACATGACATTCTTCGAGCATTGAGCCTCTATTATACGGGCACCTTCAATGACCTGCTCAAAGTAGTGCTCAGCTGGGTCATGGCTTCCTGCCGGACTCTGGGTTGCAATGCTGGTGGCCCCCATATCTGCCCAATATGTCTTAACACGGGCAAGGGCCGTTCGCGCACCCTCTATGCACGCCGACCTTTTCATGGCATCGATTCGCGATCCAGCGCCAAATAATTGTTGCACTAAACCAAAGTAATTGTCCGGCCTCAGTCCCTTCGGCCATAGATGGTCTATTACAGACCTCATTGCAAGACCGGACATCCTATGGAGCTCGGCTATAGCGGCCATCCTCTCACTCAATGGCAATGAGCGCATTGGAGCGCTAAATTGCGACCAGAACAACCTTTCTATTTTATTATCTTTATGATCCTTGAATAACTTGGTCGCACCAGCCGTACTTTTTGCCAAGTCCGCATACTCATCTGCAGCGCTCCAAAGCCGATCCAAAGGAGCATACTTTGGATCTAAGAACTTCATCCGCAACAAATATGGGCTTCCATCCGCGATTTCTCCGGCTTGTCGAAGTTCCTCCCGCGCGTCTCTAATTTTAGAGCGCGTCTCCTTAGCCACATCCTGGGCCTTCTTCAGGTCAGCCGCCTTTGCCTGATTCTCCTTCTCGAGAAGCTCATACCAGTCGGCAGCGTCCCTCAGCTCCACAGCCATCTCGGCTATCTATTTTTCGCTTCGGTGATGAGCAGACTGTTTGGCTCTCAAGTCTTCGACTGCCTTCAGGGCAGCCGCATTGCTAGCCCGGACTTGTTCCTTGGCTTGTGCAAGCTTCACCCTCAGGGCCTCCATGGCAGCAGCTCCGTCTGCAGCCACATCATATCAATATTACAATCCTCTTAACATTTCTTAAAAACAAATGAGGAAAACACGAGCGCATACTCTATGACTTGTCAAGCCGCTTGTTTACAAGCGTGATGTCGGCATCCACCACATCAATCTGTCACCTCAGTTCGGTGAATGCAGAGGTCTGGTCTACCGCCGGACCCTTGGCAACCTGAGCATGAATGCAGTATGATCATTACCTGAGAGTGTGATCCTCCGTTTGCCGCCTAAGGCTAGCAACCAGAGTCTCAGGGGCTACTATCTATACGGAGCACACCTAGCGCGTGCAGTACAACCAAAAATTGTGTATTTCATCGCGTACCTCAGAGCCTTTGAGCAAGCTTCCAAAAGCTTCATTTAACCCGCTCGTTGCGGATGAAATCTTCTCCAACACCATACCCATTAGCGCACGGTGCTCCTCCGAGAGAGGGGCTTGCTCTAGGAGGCACGTCAGTATGTTCGGCCGGGCACCGGACTATCCCGGACCCTTCTCATTGCCCTCCATGGTAGCCGAGCACGCCGGGCTAGGGGCGACCGAAGTGTTAACTTCCGGCCTCAGCGGATCTGGACTCCTCCGTGACGACACCTCCGGGTCGCCTGCCCCATGGGGCGGAGAGGCAGATGGGGTTTCACTCTCCGTCATCTCCGGAAGAAGATCCCCCAAAGACGAACCCTGTTGAGATGAGCTACTAGCCGGACTGCAAAAAAATAGATCCTGGTTATTGTTCTCAGAGGAAAAAGCAATAGCTTCTTGTTTATTAACTTACAGCTCGATGGAGGGCTGGCCCATTTGCGGGCACAGTGCAGTGAGGACACCCTTCGGGGCAGAGCCCCCTGGTGAAGCTCTCTTCCCTTGTGTCGGTGTCAAAACCGGCGGATCTCGGGTAGGGGGTCCCGAACTGTGCGTCTAGGTGGATGGTAACAGGAGACAAGGGACACGATGTTTTTACCCAGGTTCGGGCCCTCTCGATGGAGGTAAAACCCTACTTCTGCTTGATTAATATTGATGATATGGGTAGTACAAGAGTAGATCTACCACGAGATCGGAGTGGCTATACCCTAGAAGCTAGCCTATGGTATGATTGTTGTTTGTCCTACAGACTAAAACTCTCCGGTTTATATAGACACCGGAGAGGGCTAGGGTTACACAGAGTCGGTTACAATGGGAGGAGATCTTCATATCATATCGCCAAGCTTGCCTTCCACGCCAAGGAAAATCCCATCCGGACACGGGACAGAGTCTCCAATCTTGTATCTTCATAGTCCGGGAGTCCGGCCAAAGGTCTTAGTCCGGCCATCCGGACACCCCCTAATCCAGGACTCCCTCAGTAGCCCCTGAACCAGGCTTCAATGACGACGAGTCCGGCGCGCAAGTTGTCTTCGGCATTGCAAGGCGGGTTCCTCCTCCGAATATTTCATAGAAGATGTTGAACACCAGGGTAGTGTCCGACTCTGCAAAATAAGTTCCACATTCCATCGTAGAGAGAATAATATTTGTATCAATCGGATCTGCTGACGTATTCCGCGGCGTGACATCATGCCACGGCCAGGCTTTTATTCATTTTATTGTTCCACCTCAGCGCGTTTAGCGAGGCAGTTTCCTTGTCACGTCTTGTCAAAGCAGAGATCGTGTCCCCTTATTCCGGGATTCTCATCAATACGGGCGTGGGTAACCCAACCGTGACTTCGGTATGACTCCCTAATTAAAAGCGAGTCTCAAACGGTTACAGGGAGGGCTCTTGGTATTCACCTCCTTTATAAAGGAACCAAGGCCCGGCTCCCTTGTTCTTAAACCAATCAAATCCGCCCCTCGCTTCGAGTTCCAACACCCAAAGCTCTAGTTTTAGATGCTTCGGACCTTCGAAGATGTCCGGCTCCGACCCTCAAGGCCGGTGGATGCCTTCCTCCATTACGAAAGAAGATGTGCGAAAGCTAAGAGATGCCAGGTATCTAACCGACGAAATCTCGCATAGACTGCCTACTCAAGGGCAAGTTGTTCCCGCTCCCCAGCCTGGCGAAAGCGTGGTGTTCGCATCTCACTTCCTTCGGGGACTAGGCTTCCCGACCGATCCCTTTGTGAGGGGCTTATGTTTTACTACGGGCTGGAGTTCCACGACCTAGCTCCGGAGTCCATCCTCCAGATCTCATCATTCATTGTCGTGTGCGAGGCCTTCCTCCATATCACCCCTCACTTCGGATTGTGGCTAAAGACTTTCAAAGTGGAACCGAAACTGATCGAGGGGCAGCACGCTGAGTGCGGAGGGGCTATAATAAGCAAGATGGACGATGCTCCATGGCCCAAAGGCTCTTTTCAAGAGGAGCTCGACTTATGGCAACGGGACTGGTTTTACATCACAGCCCCTAGGGGCACCACATGGGTGGCACCGCCTACTTTTCGCTCGGGTCCCCCACCACGGCCGGCATCATGGGTTAATGAAGGACTTATCTAGGGGCCGCCAAAAGACGTGCCCCTGCTGCAGGGCCGTATTCGAGATCTTCTAGAAAGAGATATTGATTTGACCGTAGTGGCGCAAGTCATGGTGATTCGCCGCACACTGCCCTGCAAACGTCGACCTCTCCGCCTGTGGGAGTTCAATCCGGAGGGACCACGAGTCCTACAACATTTCATGGGAATGACACCCATGGAGATGTACAAATTGTTTTTCGGATCACAAGCAAGGTGTCCGGATTTATCCGAGGACGCAGGTCTGAGCTGCAACCGCCCGGATGCTAAAGTAAGTAGCCCCGTATTTGAACACACCATCAATATTTTTATCAAATCTACCCTTTAGCAGAGTTGCCCTTTGAACAGGAGTGGATAGCGAAGGCGAAGCTTATCAGGTGTCCAGCCCCCCTGCCCGAGACCGTGCCGAATCCCATGCTAACCAAGATGCTGGAGGCCGCGCCGTTGGCGGAAGGTGGAGGGGGGAACCAAGGAGCTACCGCCTCCATGAAGGAGGCCGTTAGGAAGGGAAGAATCGAAAATTCTCCCGACCAGGGAAAGAAAAGGACTGCCTCTGAAGACCCGGAGGTGATAACCTCAAAACGGAGGAAGAAATCTTCGTCAGAGGGTTCGGCACCGGAGAATTCCCCAGCCGAATCACCCCCTAAAGGGGACCCGCTCTCCCCCGAGGCGTAAGTGAAGGGAGGGGTTCCATAATGAATCACATTCATGTTTTATTCCTGAGGACAATAACCGAAACATTATCTTGCAATTCGGATCTCAATCCTTCTCAGCAGAGCTCATCTTCAGGGGATCTTTGTCCAGAGATGATAGAGAGCGAAACGCCTCCCCTTGTTCCACCGTCTCACGAGGCTGGCGACCCCGAGGTATCGTCCCGGAGGGTTTTTTCAAGTCAGGACCCTGGAAAAGGTCGTCAGACTAGTCCGGCACCCTCTTGCGCGCCGACGGAGGGGCTGAAGAATCTGCTTAGTAGGGCGTCCATCTCAGAAGAACACCGTATGTTGATGGATGCGATAATTGGAAGGATTTCATCCGTGGAAAGCGGATTGTGCGAGGCTGCCAGGAGTTTACTAACAGGCTTTGAGGTATGTAAAAAGGTGTACCTTTTGGTAGAGACGCATATTAAATGTGCCATGTATGAATAGTAGCCCCTGAGACTCTGTGTGTCGTCACGAGTGACGGCGCACAGAGGATCATAACCCCAGGTATAATGTGTCGCCTATTCCATGAAGGTGGCGAGGCGTTCGGTGGCTAGCCGGACTGATGAATCTGCTGAACTAAAGCGGCAACTTGACGTAGCAGATGCCGACATCGCGCTTGTACATAAGCGGCTAGACGAGGCTCAAGGTATGTTCAAAAGACACCCAGTAATAGGAGCTTGATGCTCGGGCCTTATATATGTTGTATGTAGATGGTGTTGCTGCCGTGGAGAACCTTCGGGCGGAACTTGCCCGAGCAAAGGAGCAAGCAAAGAAGAGTGATGCGGCTGCCGTTAAAGCGGCTGAAGAGCTAAAAGCCGAACTGGCTGCTCACTGCCATAGCAAGAAGGAAATGGCCGAGATGGCCATAAAATTGAAGGATGCTACCGACCACTGTAGATTTCTTGAACAAGAAGATAGGGTGGCTCATAAGGATCTTGAAAAGATCACTGCCGAAGCCAAGGATACTCGCTCTGCCATGAGAGCGATGAAGGAGGAGCTGCGTCAGGCCGGAGATATCACGGCTGGAAAACCTTATATGTTGCGGATGAAGTTCGGAGACCCCAAGTATCCTCCATTAGACCGGCAGTGGAGTTCGGAAAACACTTATCTGGATTTGGCCGCAAGTGCGGCGGACGCGACCGAACACTTCCGCAGCCGAGGTGACCATGAATTGGAGGAGCTTTTTTGGTCGCAGAACCACAATCCAGAACGCCCAGTGTCAGTATCCGACCGTTTGGCCGCCTGGGCGGAGCTGAACAGATTATCCGGACTCGCCATGAAGTATGTTGCGAGTCGTCTGTGGCCGGAGAAGCCGGAGCCGAAGAGTTATTTTGGCTTGGTGCAGCAGTTCCTTGGTTCGGTGCCGCATGCTGATGCAATGAAGAGGTCGGCGTGCATAGAGGGCGCACAGATGGCTCTTGCCCGTGTCAAGACATACTGGGCAGATATGAAGGCCAGTATTATTGCGTCCCAGGATTCGGACGAAAGCCGAGTACCTGCCAAGCACTATCTTGAGGAAGTTCTTCCTGGCGCTCGTATAATAGAGTCGCAGTGCTCGAAGGATGTTGTGTTCGAATAGCTTATACTATTTGTAAGCCGAATTGTGTTTTTATGAAAAAAGCTTTTTTATACTTGTGCTTGCAAGAATCATGATACCTCCTGTGCGGCCGTTTAATGTATATATTTGTATATAACCTGAAAGATGGCAGTCATTGGCTTCAGCCCCCACGCTAGAATGCGGGGGTGTTCGCAAAAAGGCGCCTTTTCATACTTAATCCAACATCTTGGTCCTACAAAGGAGGTGATGGCGCGGCGAACTAGGCAACCGGACTATAATGCTTTATCACTTTCTCTTAGCCATAGGAGTTTGACAGTGGGACTACTGAATAGCCCCTAGGGGCACCGCGCTCGCCCGAATTCGGGGCGCGAGTGTGCCTGACCGGGAAGCGGCCCTTTGTTAATGTGGGGGAATCCTAAAGATTCCGAAAGTCATCGAGTGGTTGACCAGTCTCTCGCTATATCATGGCAGTCAGTTTTCGGCTTTCTCTACTGAGGTGCTCACCCGGCCGAACCGGGCACAATCGCAGTAGTTCTCCTGGTGCCGCGTTAGCCGATATAACGGAACGTAAGGCAGCAAAACACAGGAGCCGGGCAAACCCAACATTTGACCAAAGACATGATTCGGAGCTGATGCATATAGGGCCAAACTCGCGACACCGAACACTCCCTAAGGTATTCGGTCTTTATGTAGACGGGCCGAAATAGAGCCCTTGGTAAAAAAAAAGCCCCTAGTGTCCAGGTATGTGCAAAAATTCTGGCATGGCCACATGCCAAGACGCCAGCCTCCTCCTCGGCTATAGAAAAAACCAGGGGATGTTATCAACAAGAGACAGTAAAAAAAGGTTTACGTAGGGTCTTAATCTGAAAAGAATGCTTGGAACGGGTCCCTGCTGCACGTCTGCGCCTGTGTCTCTGTTGTGCCGTATCCTGGACGGGCGTAGCACGATGTTCGTTTGCGAAAGAGAGGAACTTAGTAAAAAAATAAGTGTGCGAGAAATCTATATCGAAATAAACAAAAATAGTTGGAGCAAGAGTTGGGCCGTATTGTCTCCGGGCGTGAGCACACGGAGCCCCTTGCACGAGGGTATGCGGCTATTTAAGCATGTTGACGCCGAACTCGTCGAGCCGTGTCCGGGATAGTAGGGATGGATATGCGGGCGGCTGTCTAGGCAGCCGCACCCTTGCCCGTACTTTGGGGGTCAATTTATGTTCCCTTGTAATGAAATGATGCCCTTTGGACCGGGCATTTTAAGTGTAAGGGATGCGTAGTGCAGTATTGCCTTAAAGCGGGTGAAAACCTCTCGTCCCAGTAGCGCTTGATGGCGACTTACGAATGGGGCGATGTGGAATGTTAGCTTTTCGCTTCGGAACTTGTCGGGTGATCCGAACGTGACTTCTAACGTAAGGGAACCCATACTTGGGGTATCCGAACCTGGCGTTACTCCTTGAAAGGAGGTGTTGCCGAGGTGGATTACGGCTGGGTTTACCCCGAGTTTGCGGACTGTGTCCTGATATAACAGGTTCAAGTCGCTGCCGCTGTCCATAAGGGCGTTTGTAAATTGGAGTCCGTTAATGATAGGATTTAAGACCAAGGCAGTCCAGCCTGCGTTCTGGTCTCCTCTAGAGTAATCCTGATGATCGAAGGTGATTGGTTGTAACAACCAGTGGGGTTGCTCCTCCGGGGCTGGCTGTTCGGCGCGTGTCGTTGTAGGTGCCGTTCTGCTCTTCCCTTTCATCACATGAAGTAGATTTACTGTCTTGACTTCTTGTGGGAACTTCTTTTGTTCTCGGTGTTCTGCTCGTGGGGTGCATCGTCATCTTTGCTTGGTGTGTTGAGCCCCTTGTATTCGGCGTTGAGCTTGCCGGACTGCTTAAAGACCCAACAATCTCTATGGATATGGTTTGCAGGTCTCCCCGGAATGCTGTGGATTTGACATATTTTGTCCAAAATTTTGTTGAGGTTGGATAGCTCGTCCCTATCATCTTTGGGGGGCAGCTTTTTCTGATTTTGCCGAGAGCTTTTGAATCCAGCGTTTACTGCCGTGCTCATCGCGCTGTTGTCCTTTATCCAGCGCGGTTCTTTGTTACGGCGCGGCTTCCCGTTCCCATCTCTGGGTTCGGACGTATTCGGGTCGCTGGTGCTGCTTCTTGCCAACCAGCTATCCTCTCCTGCACAGAAGCGGGTCATGAGGCTTGTTAACGCGGCCATTGTTCGCGGCTTTTCTTGGCCGAGGTGTCTGGCGAGCCATTCGTCTCGGCCGCTATGCTTGAAAGCTGTTAGGGCCTCTGCGTCCGGACAGTCGACTATCTGATTCTTTTTGATAAGGAATCTGTTCCAGAGCTTCCGGGCTGACTCTCCGGGCTGCTGAGTTATATGACTCAGATCATCTGCATCCGGGGGCCGGACATAGGTCCCTTGAAAATTTGCCCTGAAAGCATCCTCAAGCACTTACCAACTTCCCATGGTATTTTCGGGAAGGCTTTTGAGCCAATGCCGGGCTGGCCCTTTGAGCTTAAGGGGTAAGTATTTTATGGCGTGGAGGTCGTCTCCTCTGGCCATGTGTATGTGGAGGATGTAGTCCTCAATCCAGACTCCAGGGTCTGTTGTTCCATCGTATGCTTCTATGTTCACTAGCTTGAATCCGGCGGGGAATTCATGATCCAGCACCTCATCGGTAAAACATAGGGGGTGTGCGGCGCCCCTGTATTTAGGCGTGCCGCGATGTTCGGGTATTTTTTGCGTTGCATCACTCATTGGAGCTTGCTTTCTTGGCCTATAGATGGATCTGGTTGGGCCAGTTTTCTGATGCGAATTCTTGGACGGATCGCGCGCCGTATTGAGTGCGGCGTCCTTTGATGCGTGAGATTGATCGTAGGGTCGTCTATCCGACCTTGTGGCTTCCTTATTTTTTGACTGTGGGGGCTTTATGGCCACTTCGTCAAATTCCGGTAGTAGTTTCTGCTTTGGATAGCTCTTTGTGTGGCGACTACTGCCATACTTGTGTGCGGTATTGAGTACTTTGCCCCATCTGATCCTAAGTGCATCTTCCGCCGTCTTGAGCCTCCGCTTCTGCTTTCTCAGGCTACGTGCAGTGGCGACGAGCCTTTGGTGGAGGTTCTGATGTTCCAGCAATTTGTCTGGTGTGAGGTCGTCCGGGCTATTATCTTTCCCGAGGATTGGTTGTTCGGATTGTCCGCCCTGCTTGGACGGATGCTCGACGGCATGTTCATCGTCTGTTGAGTCACCCTGCTCTATGGCTGGGTCTTTGTCGAGGTGGGGCTTGGCCTTGCGCTTACGCCGCCGCTTTGATTGTTTTTCCGGGGAGCGATCCCTGGCCGCATCCTTTTGGTCCTAATTGTCGTTTCTGTTGTATGTGTCCACCATGCATACATCGTATGATGAGGTGGTTTTCCAGAGCCCTATAGGTGTTGGTTCTTGATCGTCTCCTTTATCGGCGTCCATACCGTCGATATCTTCGGAGTCGAAATCGAGCATGTCGGTTATATCTTCAATAGTGGCTATCAAGTGGGTGGTGGGTGGGTTTCGAACTTCGTCTTCCGCATCCCAACCGCCCCGACCATAGTCCGGCCGGGGTTCTTTCGACAAAGAGAGGAACTTTAACGAATTTAGGGTATCGCCAAGGGGCAAGTGCTGAAAGACGTCTGCGGCGGTGAACTCCGTGATCGGAGCCCGATTGGATTCGATCGAAAGGGGTGCAGAACATTCAGAGTCCGGAACGGAGTTCGACACCTTGGAGTTACCGGCCTTGCAAAGGACTTGGCTGGTATTCGGCTCTATCGCCGCAGAGATTGCGGCTCCTGGGGCGGCGTCCAACCGCCCGTCCCTGGCTAGCGCAGTCGGCTCCGAACTAATGGTCAGAGTGAACACCTGAGCGGCGCTCTGGTCGCTGTCCGGCGGCAGAGCTAGATCGTGCCCATCGAGACAGTGCGGCGTGCCCGGTCGTGGCCCAAATCCGTCGAAGATCAAGTCCCCGCGGATGTCGGCCGTGTAGTTTAAGCTTTCAAACCTGTCCTGATGGCCAGGGGCGTAGATTTCGATCTGCTCCAGATGGCCGAACGAGTCAGCCCGCAGTGCGAAGCCGCCGAATACGAAGATCTATCCGGGGAGAAAGATCTCATCCCGGACCGCATTGCGATTGACGAGTGAAGAAGCCATCGGGCCTAAAGGCGACGACACAGAGGAACTCTCAATGAAAGCACCAATGTCGGTGTCAAAACCGGCGGATCTCGGGTAGGGGGTCCCGAACTGTGCGTTTAGGTGGATGGTAACAGGAGACAAGGGACACGATATTTGTACCCAGGTTCGGGCCCTCTCGATGGAGGTAAAACCCTACTCCTGCTTGATTAATATTGATGATATGGGTAGTACAAGAGTAGATCTACCACGAGATCGGAGTGGCTATACCCTAGAAGCTAGCCTATGGTATGATTGTTGTTTGTCGTACGGACTAAAACTCTCTGATTTATATAGACACTGGAGAGGGCTAGGGTTACACAGAGTCGGTTACAATGGGAGGAGATCTTCATATCGTATCGCCAAGCTTGCCTTCCACGCCAAGGAAAGTCCCATCCGGACATGGGACGGAGTCTTCAATCTTGTATCTTCATAGTCCGGGAGTCCGGCCAAAGGTCTTAGTCCGGCCATCCGGACACCCCCTAATCCAGGACTCCCTCACCTTGCTTAGGCACCTCCGTCTCCAAGTCTTCGGAGGCAGCCCTTTTCTTCCCACGGGGGGAGGAAACCTTGGAAAAACCTCCCCGATTATCCTCCTTCATGGAGATAGTAATTCCCCCTATTTGGATGTGCAATGTGTGGAGTTCGGCTTCGCTATTCTTCTCTTCCCCTTTCCCCGAGGACACTTTGCATAATGTGTGCCTGAGCATTCTCGCTATTACAGGGCTAGGTGAGCCTTCGGGAAGTGGGGCCGGACACCTGATCCTCTCCGTCTTGCTGAGCCAATCCTGGCTGGACAAGTTTTCAGAATAATGTTGTATTAAACATAAGCAAAGTGTTCGGTTACAGGGTTACTTACTTGGGTATCGGGGCGGTTGCAGCTCAGGCCCACATCCTCGGTGGTGTCCGGACACCTTACTTGTGGTCCAAAGAATAACTTATACATCCCTTCGATTGTCATGCCAAAGAAGTGCTGAATGGTTCGCGGACCTTCCGGATTGAACTCCCACATCCGGAGAGGCTGACGTTTGCACGACAGGATCCGATGAACTAGCATTACCTGAATGATTTTGACAAAGTCGATATCCCTCTCAAGAAGCTCCTGAATACGGCTCTGCAATGTCGGTATGTCATTAGTAGGCCCCCAGTCTAGTCCCACATTGGCCCACGACGCCAGTTGAGGCGGAGGGCCCGGACGGAAGGCAGGGGCAGCCACCCACGTTGTGCCTCAGGGAGCTGTGATGTAAAACCACCTCCGTCGTCACAGATCAGACACCTCCGGGAAGAAACCTTCTGGCCATGGAACATCGGTGTTTCTGCTTATTGCGGCGCCTCCGCATTCCACGTGTCGTCCCTCAATCACCTTCGGCTTCACATTGAAGGTCTTGAGCCACAGGCCGAAGTGTGGGGTGATGTGGAGGAAGGCTTCACACACGACGATAAACGACGAGATGTGGAGGATGGAATCCGGGGCTAGATCATGAAAATCTAGCCCGTAATAGAACATGAGCCCTCTCACGAAGGGATCAAGAGTAAGGCCTAAGCCTCGGAGGAAGTGAGAAACAAATACGACACTCTCGTTGGGTTCGGGAGTGGGGATGACCTGCCCAGGGGCGGGAAGCCTGTGCTTAACATCGGCGGTCAAATATCTGGCCTCCCTGAGCTTCGCAATGTCCTCCTCTGTGACAGAGGAGGCCATCCACGACCTTGAAGGTTGGATCCAGACATGATTGAAGATCTAAAGTGCCTAAGCTTGAGCTTCGAGTGTTGGAACTCGAGAGGCAGAAAGGCACGAGCGTGGTAAAAAGGGGATAGGCCTTGACCCCTCTATAAAGGGGGCGGATATCAAGCGTCCCTAGCGTAACCGTTCGGGACTTGCCTAAGAACATGGAGTCATGCCAACAGGCATGGTGGGATTGCCCATACTCGTATTGATGAGGATCCCACAATAATGAGGACACGATCTCTGCTTTGACAAGACGTGCCAAGGAAACCGCATCGCAATGTGTGCGGTGGCTGGTTGTAAAAAATAGTTCAAATAATGATCCGACCATGGCGTGATGTCACGCTACAAAGAGTTGTCAGCAGATCAGATTTGTGAAATACTTATCTCTCTACGGTGGTATGTGAAACTTGTCTTGCAGAGCCAGACACGATGATCCTTGTGTTCGGAATTTATCTTTTAAGTATTCGGAGATGGAACCCGCCTTGCAATGTCGAAGACAATCTGCGCGCCGGACTCATCGTCATTGAAGCCTGGTTTAGGGGCTACTGAGGGAGTCCTGGATAAGGGGGTATCCGGACAGCCGGACTATGTACTTTGGCCGGACTGTTGGACTATGAAGATACAAGATTGAAGACTTCGTCCCGTGTCCGGATGGGACTCTCCTTTGCGTGGAAGGCAAACTTGGCGATTCGGATTTTAGATCTCCTTCTCTGTAACTGACTCTATGTAACCCTAGCTCCCTCCAGTGTCTATATAAACTGGAGGGTTTAGTCCGTAGGAGAACAACAATCATACCATAGGCTAGCTTCTAGGGTTTAGCCTCTACGATCTCGTGGTAGATCAACTCTTGTAATACTCATATCATCAAGATCAATCAAGCAGGAAGTAGGGTATTACCTCCATCGAGAGGGCCCGAACCTCGGTAAAACATCGTGTCCCCTGCCTCCTATTATCATCAGCCTTAGACGCACAGTTCGGGACCCCCTACCCGAGATCCGCCGATTTTGACACCGACAGTCGCCCAGTTGGCATGGCGGGGCTCGGTGATGTAGAACCATTCCTGCTGCCAGACCTTGACGGTCTTGATGAAGGCCCCTTTGGGCCATGTGGCTTTGGGCAGCTTTCTTATCATGGCCCCGCCACAGTCTGCATGCTGTCCGTCGACCACCTTCGGATGTGGAGGAAGGAATTCGGGGCTATATCGTGGAAATCCAGCCCGTAGTAGAACATGAGGCCACAGACGAAGGGGTGGATTGGAAATCCTAGCCCTGTAAGAAAATGGGGGAGGAAGACAACCCTTTCGTTGGGTGCCAGAGTGGGAATGATTTGGCCCTAGTCAGGAAGCCTGTGCACAATGTCTGCGTCCAGGTACCCCGCGCTCTGGAGATCCTTCACTTCCTTCCCCATGATGGAGGAGGCCGCCCACTTGCCCTTGGAACCTGACCCGCCCATGATTGGAGAAGGTGGTGGCGGTGAGGGAAACGAGAACTTTTTTCGGGTGCTGGAGCTTGAGAGATTGGGAAGCAAAGGTTGAAGGAAGGCGTGGGGAAGAAAGGAGGAATCTTTTTGCCCTCTTATAGGCAGTAGAAATGCCAACCCCCCCCCCCTTATGCCTTAAAACTCGCCCCTTCCCAATGAGAGCGTGCGTTGTAGTCGGTTGAGTTACCAAAATCCCATTGATGAGGATCCCATAATAAGTGGGCACAATCTCTGTTTTGACAAAACAGCCCAAGGGGGCTCGACCTCGAAACACGAAACAAGGAGTGTGAAAATGATTCAAAATACTGAAGGGCCAAGTCTGACGCTCG
>NC_041387.1:466291198-466322182 GCF_002162155.2 Triticum dicoccoides | reverse complement strand
TATTACCTTCGCGGCTAAGGGTTGTGATAATTATACAGAACCGGATATAGTTCTTTTATGAAGGGAAAGTTGATGTATGGTGTTCAAGGAGAGGAATCCGCCTCGCAACGCCGAAGACAATCCTTGTGCCGAACACATCATCATTGAAGACTGGTTCAGAGGCTACTGAGGGAGTCCTGGACTAAGGGGTCCTCGGGCGTCCGGCCTATTCAATATGGGTCGGACTGATGGTCTGTCGAGATAAAGGAAGAAGGCCACCTCCCGTGTCCGGTTGGGACTCATGTATGCGTGAACGACAAGATTAAGTGTCCGGATATATTGTTTCCTTTCCTGTAAACCGACTTTGTACAACCCTAGGCCCCTCCGATGTCTAAATAAACCAAAGGGCTTAGACTAGAGAGGGGATCATAACATTCATAGGCTAGATAATCTAGGGTTTAGCCGTTACGATCTCGAGGTAGATCAACTCTTGTAACCCCTATACTCATCGAATACAATCAAGCAGGATGTAGGATTTTACCTCCTTTAAGAGGGCCCGAACCTGGGTAAACATTGTGTCCCTTTGTCCATTGTTACCATTGATCCTCAGACATACATCTTGGGCCCCCCTACCCAAGATTCGCTGGTTTTGACACCGACATTGAGACAAAACCGACAGATCATCCTCGTCTTCGTACTCCATGCTTCGTTTAGAAAACATTTTTTTTTGCACAGTAGCCGCATGTCAATCGCCTGGATTTTGAATTTGGGGTCAATCGATTTTGATTGATGGAAAAAATAGTCGGAGGGGAGGAAGAAACTCGTCGGAGGGGAGGAAGAAGTTTGTTGGGCATGCTAACCCAATATCTCTACTCCTAATGGAGGAGTTGGCACTACTGCAGGATGCTGCTAACGTGACACTACGATCAGAGACCCTTCGACGAAACTGTGTGTGATGCAATAATCGTAAACGGTGGTGTAGAAAAACCGTCAAAAAAGGTGCAAAACATTTGCGATGACGGATGCATCAAATAGGGTTCCGATTTTTGTTGCGTGTGCGATTCAGGGCATATGGTTCAGTTCAGTTAACTATTTGCAACGAGGAGGAACAAAGAAACAGGCTGCCAGATGAAGGTGTGTGCGACATAGAGCATACGGTTCACTCAGATGAACTTTTTGTGATGAGGCGGAACAACAGAAACAGGAAGCCAGATGAAGGTGTGTGCGATATACGGCATACAGTTCAGTCGGATGAACTGTTTGCGTTGAGCCAAGAGAACAGAAACGGTTCAACTTAACAAGATGTGTGTGATACGCGGCAAACAGGTCTGTAATCGGAAATGTGTGGGAAGACCGATAACAACATAGACGATTCCTATTAACAAGCCGTGTGTGTTGTGAGGAAACGATTGCTGGTATACAATTGTCAATGATGGATGAAATCATCCCCGACGGGTTCCATTGTTTAGTCCATGTGCGATGTGAGTTGCTCTGTCTACAGAGCATCAACATTAAGCATTGCATAACCAAATTAAGCATACAATTACACAAGTGACTACACACATAACATTTTCACACACCAAAGTAAGCAATTACATGCATACTAAACTAGGAGAAACGAGGATCTAATCATCTACTTCTTGTTCCGAGGACGCTGGATCCCTGGCCGTTTTGGGGAAGGCGGCACTTCCTCATGTCAACGATATGCCTGTACATGTCATAGCATGTGTGCGCCTCCTTGGCCGCGTACATGACGTGAGCTTTGTCGAGTTTCTCCATCCAGGCCGAGTGCCAGGCATGCTTGTCCTTGTTGCAGAAATCCTTCATGTCTCTCTCCTCCACATAAGCAAAATTGCCATGTAAGCAGGCTATAAGCCCACTATTGTAGTACTTGCTCTTAGCGGCATGGCAGACCAAACATGTGGGGTGCGAAGTGGCTTGAATCGTGTGGGGGATGGAGGCCATCCCGTGCAGGCACTAGGTTTGAGAGGACAGCATTGTCGTCAGTGTGTGACCTCTCTGTGGCAACCGTTCGCTCCCCACTAGCCTCTTCGTGTACTGTGGCAATTGTCCACTACCTCTTCGCCCTTTCCTCTCGATTTGGAACTGCTGACGCACACTCTTCCTTCCTCCATTTGCCTTCACCCTTCCTTCTGCCATTGTTTGATCGTCTTCTCCATGGAGAGAATAGGCCGGAAACGACCCCGTTATTCTTGCCCCGGTCTGAAAGATGACGTGGTGGAGGAACTCATTGATCGGTGAGACGTCATCACCTTGGCTAGCATGGCAGGTTCGTTCAAGTCCATTCTCGACTCAACAAATAACATCATTGCAAAGAACCCAAGGGTTCAGGAGTGGTTTGATCTCCCCTATCTTCTTCGTCGTGACGTTGGTCACCGGTGTGGGGACGATGGAAGCCTCGCCTTGTGCAAGTTGATGCCGCTTGATAATGATACGTGTGATGTTAAGATGCCATCGCTTGAGGGTAAGGCTTGGGCAGGCGCAAATGGAGATTGGGTTGTTTATATTGGGTATAATTGTGAGTGGGAACTTGTGAATGTGTACACTCGTCACCAGGTTCCACTTCCAAAAATCACAGACAGCCCTGAGGATGAGCACACAGATGATCTACGTACGTTCAAATACGATCATGGTGATTGTCGTCTATGGAAGATAGCAATTTGTCGAGTTCCCAACCGCTCTTGGGATTACAAGAACTATGAAGTTGTTGCCATCTTCGACAAGCTTGTTGCCGTCCTTATTTCCACGCCTTGATGGATATTGCTCAAAAATCAATTTTTGTACATGGATGAGTACTGTGATGCAATTCAATACGAGGGTCTCGTGTTTGCTGCCACCACTCGTGGCACTGTTTTTGCATGGAATCCTTATGGTTTCGGTACGTTTTGTCTTCCACCGTAATTATAATTGTTTCATCCATATGCATGCGGGTTAGCTTCCCTTTACTAATTAACCTTCTTGTGTTTCCAAGGTCCTGTGAACATTCCACCACCTATACTTGAAAAAAATTATAACCAAGGGGGAGATGACGATGGTGATGATCACGAGCATGATGACGAGCAGGACCTATATACTCAGTGGTGCCTGGCAACTTATTTCGATGGATCACCTCTTCTTGTATGTATACAGGGCATTGCTGATGTTACTAATGAAGCAGGTGTTGTCTCCCATGGTCGCACTCTTCGGACCTGTTCCAACATCCCTTGTAGGGTATTCGGGATGGATACTCATGTGCTAGTGCCAACCCCTTCTCCCTGGTTCGGTATTGATAGTCTTGGAGAAAACTCGCTCTTCCGTGGACAAAACTATCGAATGATGGTGAAAGGCGATCCAACTGTTGTTGACACAACGTTACTATCGTTTATGAGAAGCAATTGTATATATACCATGGACACTGCTATGGTTCCCTACCCTCGCTATCACAATATGCGTCCTATAGGCCACTTCAGCCTGGATGATTAGTCCTGCGTTGGTCTTGAGATTGACAATAGCAGGCCCTTCCCAGAGAATCAGTTATGGTTCAAAGCAAGAGTCTCCAACCTCGGGGATTGGTTGAGCTGAAGTTCATTTCATCGCTTTGTTATTTGTTGTGTGAGAAAAACTTTAGTATTTACTAGAATGTTTTGTTGGAAATAATCTATAATCAAACATGTATCCTCGTTGTCGTTGTGTTTTGATGACTTTTTGTATATAATCCAATGTATATTGTTTTTCTATTTGGATGATTAATGCTGCCATTTTATTGCTTAACCGAAGCATGGCATGTATCCATTGTTGGTATAATGCTCACAATTCGAATAAATAATCCGTTTGGGATATTGGTTCCCAATTATTAATAATCCCCTGTTTAAAATTAGATAAATATTACATCAAAACTGGTCTCAAATTTGACCCAAAAAAGTACAATGCAACTTTGTATTGGTGTCCATATGACAACACGATAAGTTTCAAGAACTTCAAATAAGTTTTGGATGTACTGGAATTTAAAAATCAAGATTCTCATTGTTTGAAATTTGTTGCACAGGGAGTAAACATGCACCCAGTGAGACACATATGTTTTTGCAATCCATTTAGGTGCATTGTCACGTGTGCATGTAGCTCGAATTTGATTTTTGCACATTATACCTGTAGAAAATCAATCAATTAATGTACTAAAACGTCTTAATGAACTCTTTTTTTTTGAAATTAAAACGTCCCTCCTTTGGTAACATATATATGTTCACCACGGGATAATTAATTTAACATGCATCATAGTTGTGGTGGATTCGCGGTGTGTGTGTGGGTGTGTGTGGGTGTGTGCGTCAGGGGGTGGCGGGTGGCTTGCAGTACACTACGAGTTGTGAGCCACCGTGTGGGTTGGCCGTTTTATTAGGCAGGCCGGTGCCACATCAGAGTCGTGAATTCGTAATTTAAAACATTACACAACCCTTTCATTCATACATGTTTTGGCAACATGCAGTCGATGGTTGTCCTACACGACACTCGATACTCGCGTGTGACGCTTTCTGTGGGCCTGCAAGGTCGTCGTCCATCACTTTGACGAACAGCCGGTAATGAGGTTAATTTAAAAAGCAGGTATCTCAATGTTTGCGGCCGAGTGACGGTGGCAGGGTGTTCGACATTCATTCTCATTTCTTGCATGGGACCTAAGCATGCAACCAAGGACACGGATTTAAATTTTCAACCAATTTATATGCATTAGAGCATGTGCATGTAGTTCAAATTTGAATTATGCACATAAATGCATTGAAAACTCAATTAATGTATAAAAATGTCCAAACGAACCCCGGAAAATTACAAAATTTAACACAACACTCCTGTTATTCTATGTTGAAACTAGAGAAAAAACTAAAAGCAATAACAAGCAACGGATATTGTTTCGTCCCCAAAGGTGGCACGTCCCCTACCAAAACTATGAGGCTCTTGTTGTGAGAAGCTCTGGTTTGTGAGAAGCTTATACGCAAACCTACCCCAAATGGGACAAAAATTTCACCATGGCATGTTGATGCCGCTCCATGATAGCATGCCAAGTTTCATGAATTTCAGAAGAGTTTTGGATTTAGTAGAATTTAAAAAGCAGGTATCTCAATGTTTGCGGCTGAGTGACGGTGGTAGGGTGTTTGACATTCATTCCCATTTCTTGCATGGTACCTAAGCATGCAACCAAGGACACGGATTTGAATTTTCAACCAATTATTATGCATTAGAGCATGTGCATGTAGGTCAAATTTGAATTATGCGCATAAATGCATTGAAAACTCAATTATTGTATAAAAAATGTCCAAACAAACCCCAAAAAAATCCTGAAACTAACACAACACTCATGTTGTTCTATGTTGTCACTAGAAAAAAATTGAAATCAAGAAGAGGCAACGGATATCGTTTCGTCCAGAAAGGTGAAACGTTCCCTACCGTAACCACAAGGCTTGTTGTGAGAAGCTCTGGTTCGTGAGAAGCTTATATACCCCAACCTGCCCAAAATGGGACAATATTTTTACCACTGCATGTTGGTGCCATTCCATGCTAGCGTGTCAAGTTTCATAAATTTCAGACGCGTTATTGATTTACTAGAATTTAAAAACCACGTATCTCAATGTTACCGGTCGAGCGACGGTGGCCAGGTATTTGACATTCATTCCCATTTCTTGCATGGGACTTAAGCATGTAACCAAGGGCACACCTTTCAATTTTGAACCACTTTATATGCATTGGAGCATGTGCATGTAGTTCAAATTTGAATTATGCACATGAATGCATAGAAAACTCAGTTAATGTATAAAAATGTCCAAGCGAACCCGAAAAATCCCAAAAAATGACACATCACTCGTGTTGTTCTATGTTGACACGAGAAAAATTTAGAAAGTAAGAAGAGGCAACATATATCGTTTGTCCCCCAGGGTGGCACGTACCCTACCGAAACCATCAGGCTTGTTATGAGAGAAGTTGTGGGTTGCAAGAAGCTTATACCCACACCTACCCAAAATGGGACAATATTTTTACCACGGCATGTCACTGCTGTTCCATGATATCATGTCAAGTTTCATGAATTTCAGACGAGTTTTCGATTTACTAGAATTGTAAAAGCATGTATCTCAATGTTAGCGGCTGAGCGACACTGTCAAGGTGTTTGACATTCATTCTCATTTCTTGCATGTGACCTAAGCTTGCAACCAAGGACAAACATTTGATTTTGCAACCCGTTTTTATGGACTGGAGCATGTGCTTTAATTTTGAATTGTGCACCTGAAATGGCTATAAAACCAATTTAATATATAAAATTTCCAAACGAACCCTGAATAATTCCATTTTTACAACACACCTATAGTTGCATGTTCACTGCAGACAAAAGGTCTAGCAATTCAAACACCGTCCATTGTTGTTGTGACCCATTATGTAATTCAAATCAAGATGAAAAATCAAGTAGATCCCACACAGTTTATTATCACCAACCGTGTGAGAGGCGGTACAAAATATCATGGAGCACCGTCGATGTATAGTATGCCTATGGCTTAGGCGAGAAGGTGCATCGACTACAGTCCACAGCCGGCATGTCAACCACACTAGCTCACTCCCCAAATACTCCTGCCTCTGCATCCCTCGCAATCTCAAAAATATCTGCTCGCCCTTGATCCAAATTTTCAGTAGCCCCGCCTTGTTACTCCTTCCTAGTAAAATTTTTAGTTGCCGCAGTATTTCCTCAAACACCACATTAACCCCCCCCCCCGCCGCCCCCCTCCACACACAGCACACACTCCCAAAAACCTTCGCTCACCGACACACACCACCCCTGTAACCATTGGTAGATCGCCGCTGCCTCCATCCTCAACCTCTGCCTATGTGTTGGGGAGCTCGAGGAACCAATGGCCAAAGAGAGGTTTATCACGGCCTCTTCGCCCGTCGCTGGCGAGGTGGCCGCCGAGGTGTCCCGTCGTCCTCCGCGGGCTCTTTATTGACCCGCCGCCGCTGGTCCCCCGATCCGCCAGGCGCCACACCCCTACACCGGTTCGAGGACTTCCCCGTCCTCCCTCAGACCCGGCAGCCGACGAGGTCCTACCTCGAGGTCCGGCAGCGACGGTTGGGGACGTGGGTCACCGAGATTACAGATCGGGAGACCCACACCTGCCGATGGCTCGGTAGCTTCCACACGGCTGAGCTCGCGACCATGGAGTACGACCGCTGGCAGGTCCTTTACCACGGCGTGGCGGCTAGGCTCAATTTCCCCTTCGGCACATGTTCGGTCCACCTCGTTCCACTGGAGCCAGGGGTGGTGAGGTCGGCTATGGCGCGGGAGGACCGCAAGGCGTGGGAGCGCCTCGAGGCCGAGGCCGCCGACGAGGCCTACATGCAAGAGCTCCACCGGTAGCACCCGGAGCTCGTGGAGGCGGAGTGGGCGATCTTTGCTGGCACGGAGGGCGGCGAGGTTATCACGCTCTCCATCGATGATGAGATCTAAGGTGGCGAGGACGGCAGTATGGAGGGCAGCGAGGTCATCGCGCTCTCCTCCGATGGCAAGGTCGAAGGGGGCAAGGACGGCGGCACGGAGGGCGATGAGGTTATCGCGCTCTCCTCCGATGATGAGGTTGAAGGTGGCGAGGACGGCAGCATGGAGGGCGTTGAGGTGGGCGGCAAGGATGAGGAGATCGACGTCCACGAGTGGAGGAGTGCCTTCCCCAATGACCCCGATGACAGCACCGGCCCAGACCCAGCTTGTGGCACACCGTACCTGACAAGGAAGGATTGGCTCGACCTCTACTTCGACCGAAAGTAGTTTAGCTTAGTTTAAATTTATGTTGTATGTTCAATTATGCAAAACTATCTATGTTTATGTTTGAATGCATGCTACTTTCAGTTGAACCTACTTTGAACTTGATCAAATTGAAGTTTACAACATTAAGTTTAGGGGATCGACTAGAATCGGCCAAAAGTTGCTGGAGTTTATCCATTAAGGGTTTTAGTCCTTTAACTTTTAAAGGATCGGCTAGAGATGGCCTTATGCCTTGTTTATATCAGTTCTTCATAATGTGATTCTCTATATGTGCAACTATTTGCCTTGCAATTCAATTTCATCAATAACAGTTTCAACAATACCACTATGAATTATGATATTTGGTTGCTGTTAGGATATTGCAGTTAACATGCCTTTTCGTTTTTTTAACAATAACTAATGTACTTTTAGACCTGCACAATACCAGTTTGAATGACTATTTGCTTGTTTATAAATGTTATGCTTGATGCAGTTAACACACCTTTCCACTTCTTGTTTTGCTTAACTAGCGTGCTTAAGCCTGCACAGTGAAGCTATCATTTGTAGATTATGTTGTCTACCATGGATATATTTGGTTGGTGTTTAGCCTGTTGTGCTTAACATGCCTTTATATGTACTCATACAGGACAATATTGAGAACAGTGTTGTTTTCCATCGAGGTTAGTTTCATCGCATTGCTTATATGTACTCACTGTTCAGGATCTCGGTAGCTAGTGCCATATAGCCTGGGGGCTGATAAGGGATTAATCGTAGAATCGGACATTTCACTGAATATATATGTAACCCATTTATCTGTAGGTTAACTAGGGCCATATTTAATATATCTGAGGCTACATAGCAACATGCATTGTACTGAATGACTAAATATGCAATCCCAGGCTACATAGCAATAAGGAAGAGTGTTACCTTAATGTTCTGTTACCTTAATGTTCTGATGATGTCTGGATATACATGTATAAAATCTTATATAATGGGATGGAGAGAGTGTCATCATTTTGCAATTGTTGTTTAGCTTCTAATATTAACTTTGTGCTTTTAGGTACACATGTCATTGCTAAAGATCCACACTTTGACCCTTTCTGCGTATGGGGTAATGAGATATTCATGAACCAACATCAAGTGAGGAAACTGATAAAGATTGTTATTAAAATGGGCCAAAAGATGTCAATCGAACTATTTGTTTACACTTTATGCAAGACAGCAGTTAACTGCAGGATGGTAAGTAAGAACCCTGTAGCCTTCTTTTTACTGCCCGTAATGAGTTGTGTTAGATGACAATGTCTGAATCTTTTTTCCTTTGCAGTGGATCCTGAAGGAGTTTACTCATGATTACCTCTCAAACTACATGATTGGCGGCCGGCCATCACAAGGGGTTGTACTAGAGTCATGCGTGCCTTCTGGATCCAAGAGAGCCCAATAGGGGCATTCCACTTCACCTTGTTCAGCAACCAGAATGTCTGTTGCCTCTTTCTTTGCCATCTGTAATAGTACAAGTATAGAACCCTTGTTCATCATTCTTTATTTGGTGCTTATGTAATTCTTAAACATATGCACTTGTGAATTGAATAATGCATTGGTTGTTTGAACCTGATGGATATGAATAAAGCTATAGCCTACTTTCAAGTTTAAATTAGGTACAATTTTAAATAACAACAATTAAATTAGGGCGAAATTATGGTGTGCAGGTCATTACGGCATACACGGTTAATAAAGCATAGCGTGTGAGATATACATCATAATCCAACACAGTTCACGGAGTGGAAATGTGTGTAACAATGCACACAGTTGTTGTTTGCAAAGCGTGTGTGATGTCAGACACTATCACATACGGTGCGGGAAAACTAAATGTGTGTGAATTTCTACCTATCGTACACGATTTATAATCATGAACTATTTGTGATGTGCCAGGCATCGTAAACGTAGAGCCAGTTTGGTACGTGCCAAGAAAACTCTCGTGCTAGGAATCTGCCTAGTTTTAGGTAAAACCACAAAACTCCGACTGCGATGGCAACGCAAGCACAAACGAGTAGCAAGGATGAAGCGTTTCGGATATTCGAGACATCGGAAGCGGTTATATAGGGGCAACTGTATGCATCAAGGCTCCCTATCCCCGATGGTTTCTAGGTCGTGTGGGAAGGACCCCCCTATCGCCCACACTCACTTGGAGATGGTTCCAAATGTTGTCGCAGAAAGGGGTTAGAAACCGTTTGTATAGCACCGACGCGCACCAGTGTGGTAGCCTGGTACACCGTTTTTCTATTCCAGTTTTTTCGTCCCACCCCTCCCACTAGTTTTATCTCTTTATACAAATAACGAAAAAAACATTCCATAACTCCTCCCACCCCCGGTCTTGATATTTTCTCTAGGATCCCCAGGGTCGCCGCCGCCGCCGCACTCATGGATGCCGACGGACGCCCGCCGCAGCCGTCGCAGATCCCCACGGATGCCTCCACATGGCGTGATCTTGCTCACCTTCGGGGATCCTGCCCTGGTGGGGGCTCCGAGGGAGGAAGCCGACGAGCACAAGGCACCACTGGCATGGCGTCCATAGAGAGGCATGATGTGCAGGGCTACAGGGAATCTGCCGACAACATATGTGGCTTCTCCTATGCCTGCTGCTACTGTTGTTGCAGCAGCGGTAGTGGATTCGAGTCGCACATGCTAGGATAGAATGATAGATGGCGTGAGGCAGCCGGATGCGAGTCCCACTCCCAGCCCAAGGGCTCGACCTTCTCAATCCCCGGTTGTGGTGGATGCGGAGCTCCAAAGTGACGGTGAACTCCTCGATGTCGTACTGCCCCCACACAAGCACCATCAGGTCTACAAGCTCTGGCCGCTCATCTCGACATCAGCCATGTAATCATATCTCACTCCATTATGCAATCTTGTTTCCGACTCTTGGAGCTTAGACATCTGAAATTCTTTCTTTGGGAGCATATATTTTTCAGATTGTTTCATCTTATCTTAGTTTATTGACAACAAAATCGGTAAGCTTTCTTAATCATTGGTTGGACCAACTTACTCAAAGCTTTTAGGAGATCTTTCACGAGTAATCACTTAGGCTATAGTTTTTCCTTTTCTTTCTCTGTAGATCCTGTCATTCCCGAAAAAATAATAACGTGCACTGCATCATATTAACCACTTGATATTACATTGACCAGTATATAGCAATTTCAACGCAAGAAACTGAAGGAAATATGCCCTAAAGTCAATACTAAAGTTGTTATTTTATATTCCCTTATTCATGATAAAGGTTTGTTATTCATGCTAGAATTGTATTGACTGGAAACTTAAATACATGTGTGGATACATAAACAAATATCGTGTCCCTAGTGAGCCTCTACTATTTATATAGACTAGCTCGTTAATCAAAGATGGTTAAGGTTTCCTAACCATAGACATGTGTTGTCACTTGATAACAGGATCACATCATTAGGAGAATGATGTGATGGACAAGACCCATCTATTAGCTTAGCATATGATCGTTCAGTTTATTGCTACTGCTTTCTTGAATGTCAAATACATGTTCCTTCGACCATGAGATCATGCAACTCCCAGATACCGTAGGAATACCTTGTGTGCTATCAAATGTCACAATGTAACTGGGTGATCATAAAGATGCTCCATAGGTATCTCCGAAGGTGTCTGTTGAGTTGGCATGGATCGAGATTGGAATTTGTCACTCTGAGTATCGGAGAGGTATCTCTGGGCCCTCTGGTAATACACATCATAATAAGCTTGAAAGCAAAATGACTAAGGATTTAGTTATGAAATGATGTATTATGGAATGAGTAAATAGACTTGCCGGTAACGAGATTGAACTACGTATGGAGATACCGACGATCGAATCTCGGGCAAGTAACATACCGACAGACAAAGGGAATTACATATGTTGTCATTACGGTTCGACCGATAAAGATCTTCGTAGAATATGTAGGAACCAATATGGGCATCCAGGTACCACTATTGGTTATCGACCGGAGAGGTGTCTCGGTCATGTATACATAGTTCTCGAACCTGTAGGGTCCACACGCTTAACGTTCATTGACGATATAGTGTTATATGAGTTTTATGATTTGGTGACCAAATATTGTTTGGAGTCCCGAATGAGATCACAGACATGACGAGGAGCTCCAGAATGGTCCGGAGGTAAAGGTTGATATATAGGCGATACTATTTGGACACTGAAGAGTTTCGGAGTGCACCGGGTAGTCATCGGATCACCAGAAGGGGTTTCAGACACCCCCAGGAGGTCTATGGGCCTAATGGGCCAAGGGAAGGGACACACCAGCCCACAAGGGGGCTGGCGCGCCCTCTTCCTGGATGCCGGCCCTAGGGGAAGGAAAGGGGGGTTGGCCCCTCCTGCCTTTCCCTCCTCATGAGAGAAAGGAAAGGGGGGCGCCACCTCCGTCTGCCTTCCTCCCGTACACAAACATGGAAGGGGGTGCGGCTAGGGGCAGGAGCCCAAGTGGGATTTGGCCCCACTTGGGGCACCTCCTGGCTGCCTCCCCTCTCCCCCACCTATATATATGTGGGAGGGGGCGCCACACATAACCAATACAATGTCTTAGCCGTGTGCGGCGCCCCTCTCCATAGTTTCGTCCCTCGGTCATATTTTCGTAGTGCTTAGGCGAAGCCCTGTGGAGATAGCATCACCATCACCGTCATCATGCCGTCGTGCTGCCGGAACTCATCTACTACTTTGCCTGTCTTGCTGGATCAAGAAGGCGAGGATGTCACCGAGCTGAACGTGTGCTAAACGCGGAGGTGTCGTACGTTCGGTACTTGATCGGTTGGATCGTGAAGAAGTTCGACTACATCAACCGCGTTACTTAATGCTTCCACTTACGGTCTTCGAACGTACGTAGACACACTCTCCCCTCTCGTTGTTATGTATCTCCATGGATAGATCTTGTGTGAACGTAGAATCTTTTTGTTTTCCATGCAACATTCCCCAACAGTGGCATCTGAGCCAGGTATATGCGTAGATGATATGCACGAGTAGAACACAAAGAGTTGTGGGCGGTGATAGTCATACTGCTTACCACCAACTTCTTATTTTGATTCGGTGGTATTGTGGGATGAAGCGGCCCGGACCAAACTTACATGTCCACGCACATGAGAGCGGTTCCATCGACTGACATGCAACTTGTTTTGCATAAAGGTGGCTAGCGGGTGTTTGTTTCTCCTACTTTAGTTGAATCAAATTTAACTATGGGCGGTCCTTGAAGAAGGTTAAAACAGCAAACTTGATAAGTCACCGTTGTGGTTTTTGTGTAGTTAAGAACTATTCTTGTTAGAAGCCCATAGCAACCACGTAAAACTTGCAACAACAAAGTAGAGGACATCTAACTTGTTTTTGCAGGGCATGTTGTGATGTGCTATGGTCAAGACGTGATGTGATATACGTTGTTGTATGAGATGATCATGTTTTGTAATATCGACAACCGGCAGGAGCCTTAGGGTTGTATCTTAATTATTGTATGAAATGCAAGTCCCATGTAATTGCTTTACTTTATCGTTATGCGTTAGCAATAGTTGTAGAAGAAATAGTTGGTGAGATGACCACAACACAATGATGGAGATCAAGGTGTCGAACCGGTGATGATGGAGATCATGATGATTCTTTGGCGATGGAGATCAAAATCACAAGATGATGATGGCCATACCATGTCACATATTTTGATTGCATGTGATGTTTATCCTTTATGCATCTTATTTTGCTTAGGACGATGGTAGAATTATAAGATGATCCCTTCACTAAATTTCAAGATAAAGGTGTTCTCCCCGAGTATGCATTGTTGCCAAAGTTCATCGTTTCGAAGCACCTCGTGATGATCGGATGTGATAGACTCTACGCTCACATACAACGGGTGTAAGACAATTTTGCACATGTAGAATACTTGGGTTAAACTTGATGAGCCTAGCATGTACAGAAATGGTCTCGGAACACTGGAGACCGAAAGGTCGAACGTGAGTCATATAGTAGATATGATCAACATAGAGATGTTCACCATTGATGACTACCCCATCTCACGTGATGATTGGACATGGGTTAGTTGATTTTGATCATGTATCACTTAGATAACTTGAGGGATGTTTATTTAAGTGTGAGTTCATTAGTAATTTGATTAATTGAACTTAATTTATCATGAACTTAGTCTTAATAGTTTTGCATATCTATGTTGTAGATCAATGGCCCGTGCTACCGTTCCCCTGAATTTTAATGCACTCCTAGAGAAAGATAAGTTGAAAGATGATGGTAGAAACTACACACACTAGGTCCGTAACTTGAGGATTATCCTCATTGCTGCATAGAAGAATTATGTCCTTGATGCACCGCTAGGTGATAGACCTGCTGCAGGAGCTACTGCAGATGTTATGAACGTCTGGTAGGCTCGATCTGATGACTACTCAATAGTTCAGTGCACCATGCTTTACGGCTTCGAACCGGGACTTCAAAGACGTTTTGAACGTCAGGGAGCATATGAGATGTTCCTAGAGTTGAAGTTAATATTTCAAGCAAATGTCCGGGTTGAGAGATATGAAGTCTCCAACAAGTTCTATAGCTACAAGATGGAGGAGAATAGTTCTGTCAGTGAACACATACTCAAAATGTTTGGGAATTAGAACCACTTAACTCAACTAGGAGTTAAACTTCCAGTTGATAGTGTTATTGACAGAGTTCTTCAATCACTTCCACCAAGCTACAAAGGCTTCGTGATGAACTATAATATGCAAGGGATGACGAAAATGATTCTTGAGCTCTTCACGATGCTTAAGGCCGCAGAGGTGGAAATCAAGAAGGAGCATCAAGTATTGATGGTTAACAAGACCACTAGTTTCAAGAAAAAGGGCAAGAGAAAGAAAGGGAACTTCAAAAAGAATGGCAAGCAAGTTGCCGCTCCCGGGAAGAAGCCCAAAGTTGGACCAAGCCTGGAACTGAGTGCTTTTACTGCAAAGGGAATGGTCACTGGAAGCAGAACTGCCCCAAATACTTGGCGGATAAGAAGGATGGCAAAGTGAACAAAGGTATATTTGATATACATGTTATTGATGTGTACCTTAGTAATGCTCGTAGTAGCGCCTGGGTATTTGATACTAGTTCAGTTGCTCATATTTGTGACTCGAAACAGGAGTTGTGGAATAAACGAAGATTGGCTAAGGACGAGGTGACGATGTGCGTCGGGAATGGTTCCAAGGTCGATGTGATAGCCGTCGGCATGCTACCTCTACATCTACCTTCAGTATTAGTTTTAGACCACAATAATTGTTATTTGATGCCAGCGTTGAGCATGAACATTATATCTGGATCTTGTTTATTGCGAGACGGTTATTCATTTAAATCGGAGAATAATGGTTGTTCTATTTATATGAGTAATATCTTTTAATGTCATGCACCCTTGATGAATGGTTTATTCTTGTTGAATCTAGATCGTAGTGATACACATATTCATAATATTGATGCCAAAAGAGCAAAGTTGATAATGATAGTGCAACATACTTGTGGCACTGTCGTTTAGGTCATATTGGTGTAAAGCACATGAAGAAACTCCACGCAGATGGACTTTTGGAATCACTTGATTATGAATCATTTGATACTTGCAAACCATGCCTCATGGGAAAGATGACTAAAACTCCATTCTCCGGAACAATGGATCGAGCTAACGACTTACTGGAAATAATACATACCGATGTATGCGGTCCGATGAGTGTTGAAGCACGCGGTGGGTATCGTTATTTTCTGACCTTCACGGATGATTTGAGTAGGTATGGGTATATCTACTTGATGAAACACAAGTCTGAAACATTTGAAAAGTTCAAAGATTTTCAGAGTGAAATGGAGAATCATCGTAACAAGAAAATAAAGTTTCTACAATCTGATCGCGGAGGCAAATATTTGAGTTACGACTTTGGCCTTCATTAAAAACAATGTGGAATACTTTCACAACTCACGCCACCTGGAACACCACAACATAATGGTGTGTCCAAATGTCGTAACCGATATGGTGCGCTCCATGATGTCTCTTACCGATTTACCACTATCGTTTTGGGATTATGCATTAGAGATAGCTGCATTCACGTTAAATAGGGCACTGTCTAAATCCGTTGAGACGACACCATATGAACTGTGGTTTGGCAAGAAACCTAAGCTGTCGTTTCTTAAAGTTTGGGGATGCGACACTTATGTCAAAAGGCTATAGCCTAATAAGCTCGAACCCAAATCGGAGAAGTGCGTCTTCATAGGATACCCTAAGGAAACAATTGGGTACACCTTCTACCACAGATCCGAAGGCAAGATCTTTGTTGCTAAGAATGGATCCTTTATAGAGAAGGAATTTCTCTCGAAAGAAGTGAGTGGGAGGAAAGTAGAACTTGATGAGCTAATTGTACCTTCTCTCGAATTGGAAAGTAGCACATCAGAGAAAATCGTTCTCGTGATGCCTACACCAACTAGAGAGGAAGCTAATGATGATGATCATGAAACTTCAGATCAAGTTACTACTGGACCTTGTAGGTCATCCAGAACACGCTCCACACAAGAGTGGTATGGTAATCCTGTTCTAGAAGTTATGTTATTAGACCATGGCGAACCTACGAACTATGAAGAAGCTATGATGAGCCCAGATTCCGATAAATGGCTTGAGTCCATGAAATCTGAGATAGGATCCATGTATCAGAACAAATTGTGGACTTTGGTGGACTAGCCCGATGATCGGCAAGCCATTGAAAATAAATGGATCTTCAAGAAGAAGACTGACACTGATGGTAATGTTACTGTCTACAAAGCTCGACTTGTCACAAAAGGTTTTCGACAAGTTCAAGGAGTTGACTACGATGAGACTTTCTCACCCGTAGTGATGCTTAAGTCTGTCCAAATCATGTTAGCACTTGCCGCATTTTATAATTATCAAATCTGGCAAATGGACATCAAAACTGCATTCCTTGATGGATTTCTTAAAGAAGAGTTGTATATGATGCAACTAGAAGGTTTTGTCGATCCTAAAAGTGCTAACAAAGTGTGCAAGCTCCAGCGATCCATCTATGGACTGGTGCAAGCATCTCAGAGTTGGAATATACGCTTTGATGAGGTGACCAAAGCATATGGTTTTATACAGACTTATGGTGAAGCTTGTATTTACAAGAAAGTGAATGGGAGCTCTGTAGAATTTCTGATATTATATGTAGATGACATATTATTGATTGAAATGCTATAGAATTTCTAGATAGCATAAAAGGATACTTGAATTAGAATTTTCAATGAAAGACCTCGGTGAATTTGCTTATATATTGGGCGTCAATATCTATAGGGATATATCGAGACACTTGATAGGCCTTTCAGAAAGCACATACCTTGACAAAGTTTTCAAGAAGTTCAAAATGGATCGGCCAAAGAAAGGGTTCTTGCCTGTGTTCCAAGGTGTGAAATTGAGTCAGACTCAAAACCCAACCACTGCAGAAGATAGAGAGAAAATGAAAGTCATTCCCTATGCCTCAGCCATAGGTTCTATCATGTATGTTATGATGTGTGCCAGACCTAATGTATGCCTTGCCATAAGTTCGGCAGGGAGGTACCAAAGTAATCTAGGAGTGGATCACTTGACAACGGTCAAGAACATCTTGAAGTACCTGAAAAGGACCAGTGATATGTTTCTCATTTATGGAGGTGATGAAGAGCTCGGCTTAAATGGTTATGTCGATGCTAGCTTTGACACTGATCTGGATGACTCTAGGTCACAGACCGGATACATATTTATATTGAATGGTGGAGCTGTCAGTTGGTGCAGTTCCAAGCAGAGCGTCATGGTGGGATCTATGTGTGAAGCAGAGTACATAGCTGCTTCAGAAGCAGCACATGAAGGAGTCTGGATGAAGGAGTTCATATCTGATCTGGGTGTAATACCCAGTGCATCGGGTGCAATGAAAATCTTTTGTGACAACACTGGAGCAATTGCCTTCGTGAAGGAACTCAGGTTTCACAAGAGAACCAAACACATCAAGAGACGGTTCAACTCCATTCGTGAAAAGGTCAAGGATGGAGACATGGAGATTTGCAAAATACATACGGATCTAAATGTAGCAGACCCGTTGACTAAGCCTCTTACGCGAGCAAAACATGATCAACACCAAGACTCCATGGGTGTTAGATTCATTACAGTGTAATCTAGATTACTGACTCTAGTGCAAGTGAGAGATTGAAGGAAATATGCCCTGGAGGCAATAATAAAGTTGTTATTTTATATTCCATATTCATGATAAAGGTTTATTATTCATGCTAGAATTGTATTGATTGGAAGCTTAAATACATGTGTAGATACATAAACAAATATTGTGTCCCTAGTGAGCCTCTACTAGACTAGCTCGTTAATCAAAGATGGTTAAGGTTTCCTAACCATAGACATGTGTTGTCACTTGATAACTGTAGGTGCATCTAGTGCCCCTTAGTGATTTTGGTGTATTGAAGACTTATAGGTTAAGGGACTAATGTGTCTGTGAGTGTACACATGCTCTATAAGTCTATGAGGAGTTTGATATTTATGAAGAAAGTCAACCCCTAAAAATGAATGTCTTCAGTTGAAGACTTTGGTTTTCTTGAAGACTTTGAAACTGAGGAAATCAGTGTGACCTTGAAGACTTCGATATTGATGCGAGGATTATGAAGCGTGAAGACTTTTGTTTTCGTAGTTTCATTTTCTCTTTCTTGAGTCATAGGAAACACCGTACCGTTAAAGGGGGTCGGGATAAAACCAAGGAAACACTTTCCAAGTGATGCTCATCTCAAATCCTACACCTACCCAATCCTTCGAGTGAAGCCTTTGGAAATCTCATACAGTTCAGTCAATTTCTTCAGTGACAGAGATGAAGATCTTCCGGTCTCTAAGGAATTTGTTTTGACTGAGGAGTTAGGAATTCGCGAGTGCGGATTGCCTACAAGTGAGGAACATGATAGCCCTGAGGAATTTGAGAGCTCAGATGTCCGACCATTGCTATGTTATGCACCAGCTATCCCAAAATATCCTATCCACCTAACAGTCATATCACTGAAGGGCATTTATGTCTTATCATGTCGGACTGTTCCTATGCTATAAATAGCTAACCCCTTCAACCACTAGTTGGTTGGCTGCTCCGAGAGAAACTAACACTTGTCATTGAGAGCATCCCATCCTCCGAGGACTTTGAGCAAAAATCATCAGTGAGGAAAAAACCAAAGCCAAACACTTAAAACCCAAAGTGATTGAGCATCACTGAAGAGATTGTTTCTGTGTGGAACCGACACTTGTTACCTTTGAGGATTGTGCATCCTGCAAACGGTTAGGCATCATAGTCTAGAGCATCCAATAGGAATTGTGGATCGCCGAGTGACTGAGTCTGTGAAGGTTTGGAAGTCACCTGAAGACTTACCACGAGTGATTGGGTGAGGTCTGTGTGACCTTACCTCAGGAAGAATACAGCGAGGACTGTGTGTCCGGGACTATGTGCCCTCAGGTTTAAATACCTAGCCGCTCCAACCAGACGTACAACTGTCACATCAATTGGAACTGGTCTACCAAATCACTGTCTTCACCAAGCTACTGGTTCTAATTCCTCAACCCTTTCATTTCCTCATTCATGTGTTGATGAAATTGATCGTTACTGTTTAAAGACTTTGACTGAAGACTTTCTCAATTTCCTCAATCCTATTTCTTCAGTCATCTTATCTTCAACTTGCTTATCCTGTTTACACGCTACCTGTACTCTATGCTTATTTCATATCATCATGATGATTGTGTTACTGCCATGTTATGCTTGCACCTGAGTACTTATTCCGTTGCTTATAGTTCGTCGCTTAGGAAACTCCTCACCTAGAATTTCCTCAATGTCGCATTTGTAAAAATCGCCTATTCACCCCCTCTAGTCGATATAACACACTTTCAATTGGTATCAGAGCAATGTACTCCCTTGTTCTGTGTGATTTTGGTTTAACCACCTAGAGTTTTAGCTATGTCGACTGTAGGTATGAAGAAAGTGTCATGCCCCATCTTTGACGGTCACGATTATCCCAAGTAGAATGCCATGATGAGGAAGCGCCTCATGGCGATGAGCAGCGAGTTGTGGACCGTCATTGAGATTGGCCTTACCGATCTATGCAAGATGACGCATGCTTATGATATTCGCAAGTACACTCGGCTGGACATTATGGCGAGGGATATCATCTGCTCCTGCCTATCCAGAGATGAATTTAGACGCATTATGCATCTTTGCAATGCAAAGCTTATCTGGGACCGAATCTCTCACGTCTATGAAGGTCATCGAACTCGTCAGGATCTCTGACTTTCAAACCTCAACCATCATCTTCGGCACCATGCCTCATGGCCAAAGGTGCAAAGGCACTCAAATATCCCTCCTCTAAATCAAGTGAGGATGAATCTGATGAAAATCTCAAACCTAGCTATTCCAAACTTGCTAAGATTGATGTTAAACAACAAAAGGCTTTTGAAAAGGTTCAAAATTTGCTAGACAAAAGCGATGACCTGTTGGGTGAGGAAATGGATCAAACTCATACTCTGACTGATAATGTTCAACGACTTCAGTCTAAGTTTTGATAACCTTCAGAGTCATCATAACACTCTCTTAGCAGATCATGAGAAGCTTTCTTATGAATTTCTTCAAAGAAAGCAAGATCTTGAGAAGCTAAGGGTAAGTTATGAAGATCTTCAGAAGGAAAATGATTCATTGCTTGCTCAACAGATCAATTCCGCTCAGGATGAATTCATTCCACCATGTTTGAAATGCATTGACCGTGAATCTGGTAATTCTTCACCTGAAAGTTCAAATGCTTTTATTGCTGCAAATTCTTCAACTATCTCTTGGTCACAAATTCCTCATCTGAGGATACCACAAGTATCGCTGACAATGCAGGGTTGAAGGAATTGTATGTGACAGGCATGTACAAAAGCCTCAAAGGGAATCAGGCTCTTTGTGATGTGCTTAAAAAGCAGATCCTCAACAGGAACCCTAGGAAAGAGGGTATTGCCTTTGAGAGTAAACTCAATGCTGATGGGTGAGGGAGTCCTGGATTAGGGGGTATCCGGACAACTGGACTATATACTTTGGCCGGACTATTGGACCATGAAGATGCAAGACTCAAGACTTCGTCCCGTGTCCGGATGGGACTCTCCTTTGCGTGGAAGACAAGCTTGGTGATTCGGATATTATATTTCCTTCTTTGTAACCGACTCCATGTAAACCCTAGCCCTCTCCGGTGTCTATATAAACTGGAGAGTTTAGTACTTAGAGACATAATCATAATCATCATAGGCTAGCTTCTAGGGTTTAGCCTCTACGATCTCGTGGTAGATCAACTCTTGTAACACTCATATCATCAATATCAATCAAGAAGGAAGTAGGGTTTTACCTCCATTGAGAGGGCCCGAACCTGGGTAAACATTGTGTCTCTTACCTCCTGATACCATTAGCCTTAGACGCACAGATCGGGACCCCCTACCCGAGATCCGCCGGTTTTGACACCGACATTGGTGCTTTCATTGAGATTTCCTCTGTGCCGTCGCTGCAAGGCTCGATGGCTCCTTCGATCATTGACAACAATGTGGTCCAGGGTGAGACTTTTCTCACTGGGCAGATCTTCATGTTCGGCGGCTTCGCACTGCGGGCCAATTCGCTTGGCCATCTGGAGCAGATCGACAGCTATGCCCCTGGCCATCAGGTCAGGTTCGGAAACCTAAACTACACGGCCGATATCCACGGAGACTTGATCTTCAACGGATTCAGGCCTATGCCAGGAGCGCCGGACAGTCACGATTAGCACGGCTTAGACCTGCCGACAGACAACGCTCGGGATATCGCCCCTGCAGGAGCCCCGGACCTAAATCCAGGGCAAATTGCGTCGCCCAAGGACGGGTGGATGGACCCCGCCCCGGAGGCTGCACACCCATCGGCGGTAGAGCCGAACACAGACTTCACCCCCAAGGAAGCCTGTGACACCGAACCCCTGGACTCGTATCCGGATGTAGGTTCCAGTCTGCGCACCTCCGAGCCTGCCGAATCTGGTTGGGCTCCGGTAATGGAGTTCACTGCTACGGATATCTTCCAGCACTCGCCCTTTGGCGACCTGCTAAACTCGTTAAAGTCTCTCTCTTTGTCAGGAGACTCTTGGCCGAACTATGTCCGGCTTGAGTGGGAAGCTGGCGACGAAGGGATTCGTTGCCCACCCACCACCCACTTCATAGCCACAGTCGATGATTTGACCGACGTGCTTGCCTTCGACTCTGAAGACATCGACGGTTTGGACGATGATGTAGGAGAGGGTGGTGGACAGCCACCTCTTCATATGCCATATATATGGTGGGCACTCCGAAAGAAACCAATGGCGATGAGGCAATGGAGGATAACCCCTCAAAGAAGAAAGCAAAGCATGGGCGTCGTTAGCGCCACTCCAAACCTCGCCACAGCAATACCGGCACTGGAGACGAAAACAATCCGGATGGTGCCGAAGATGAATACAACCCCGATCAGCCTGCCTTCGAGCAGGCCGAGCAGGAAGACGGGCAGGTCAGCCCAAACGAACAGGCAACGGATGGATATCCGGAGGAAGACAACTACATGCCCCACTCCGAAGACGAGATTAGCCTCGGCGACGACGAGTTTGGCGTGCCTAAGGACCCCACAGAGCAGGAGCGCTTCAAGAACCGGCTTATGGCCACTGCGAGGAGCCTGAAAAAGAAGCAGCAGCAGCTCCAAGCTGATCAAGACCTGCTCACAAACAGATGGACAAAAGTCGTGGAAGCCGAGGAATAAGGACTCGAGCGCCACACGGCTGACCGGCCACCTCGTGGCCGGGATAAAACGGCATATCAGCCCGAATGCCAGCCCGCACCCCCACGCCAGTTTATTACGGCCCGGGGCAATACGCAGGACCTGCGAGACATATTGGAAAACAATGCAGGACAACCAAGATCGATCTACGGATCACGGGGGCGTGCCACAGCGCATGACGATGACCGTCATGCCGGATACGCTAACAATAAGTCCGGCCGGGCCAAACACAACCAACTAGACTAAGTCGGACTGCGTCTCCACATAGCCCGGCACAGAGGCGCCGCACACCCCCTCTGCTTCACTGATGAAGTAATGGATCATGAATTCCCAGAAGGGTTTAAACCCATGAACATTGAATCATACGATGGCACAACAGACAAGATTTCTTTCTCCACATTCACATGGCCCGCGGAGACGATCTACACGCCATCAAGTATCTTCCCCTTAAACTCGAAGGACCAGCCAGGCACTGGCTAAATAGCTTGCCGGCAAATTCCATTGGCAGTTGGGAAAACCAGGAGGACGCTTTCCTCGACAACTTCCAGGGCACATACATGCGACCACCGGATGCTGATGACTTGAGCAACATCACCCAACAGCCCGGAGAGTCAGCCAGGAAATTCTGGACTCGGTTCCTAACTAAAAAGAATCAAATTGTCGACTGTCCGGATGCCGAAGCCCTGGCAGCCTTTAAGCATAATATCCGCGACGAGTGGCTCGCCCGGCACCTCGGCCAGGAATAACCAAAATCCATGGCGGCCCTCACAACACTCATGACACGCTTTTGCGCAGGCGAGGATAGCTGGTTGGCTCACAGCAACACCACGCCAATAAACTCAGGCACTTCAGACGTCCGCGACAATAACGGCAAGCCACTGCATAACAGACATAAGCGTCGGAACAATGGCGATAACACTGAAGACATGGCAGTCAATGCCGGATTCAGTGGCTCAAAATCCGGTCAGCGGAAAAAGCCGTTCAAAAGAAACAATCAGGGACCGTCCAGTCTGGATCGCATATTTGACTGCTCATGCCAAATTCACAGCACCCCGGATAAGCCAGCAAATCACACTAATAGAGATTGCTGGGTTTTCAAACAGGCCAGCAAGATAAATGCCAAGAACAAGGACAAGGGGCTGCACAACGATGATGACGAAGAGCCCCGACGTCCGAACATGGGGGCACAGAAGAAATTTCCTCCCCAGGTGAAAACGGTCAATGATCTACACTACCCACATTCCCAAACGGGAACGAAAGCGAGCACTAAGGGACGTCTATGCGATGGAGCCAGTCGCCCCGAAATTCAACCCATGGTCAGCCTATCCAATCACCTTTGATCGTAGGGCTCACCCTACCAGCATCCGTCACGGCGGTTCGGCTGCATTGGTCCTAGACCCAATTATTGACGGATTTCACCTCACACGAGTCCTTATGGACGGAGGCAGCAGCCTAAACCTGCTTTATCAGGACACAGTGCACAAAATGGGCATCGACCCTTCAAGGATCAAGCCCACCAAAACTACCTTTAAAGGTGTAATTCCAGGGTAGAGGCCCGCTGAACGGGCTCCATAACACTGGAGGTGGTCTTCGGATCTCCGGATAACTTCCGAAGCGAGGAGTTAATCTTTGACATCGTCCCTTTCCGTAGCGGCTATCATGCACTACTTGGACGAACCACATTCGCTCGATTCAATGCGGTACCACACTATGCATACCTTAAGCTCAAGATGCTAGGACCTTTCGGGGTCATAACAGTCAACAGAAACATGGACCGCTCTCTCCGTACAGAAGAGCATACTGCAACCCTCGCGACAGAAGTACAAAGCAGCTTCCCCCGGCAAACCACCAATCCAGCGACAACAACTCCGAACACCGTCAAGCGAGTCCGAAGTACCCCGCAACAGGATTGCCAGGCACACCAAGAGCGCGACTAGCAGTCCGGCCTCCGCTCCAGCCCTACTAAGGTAGCATTCGTGCCACGCGTACACAATTATGCACTCAAAATACCATGGGCATAGGCGGAGGTGCAATAGTGGCACAGTCAACAGTGCGGTTCAGCCGCAACAAAATTTAATAACCCCCTTTATCTTTCAGGAACCTGCTTTCGGGCAGCCTCTTCAGAAGAGCCGGATTGTCGGACTTCCACTGGAGAGAAATCCAAGGAGGCAAAAGGCGTCACGCACAAAGGGAATACCCAGGTGGAATCTATTCACGATCATTAATACCTATTTTATATACCTATATGTGGCCTGCCCTTGGATAGGACATGTCAAATAGTCCTATTTACCTCTGCTTAATGCATTCATTGTAAACATACGCTCAGACGTTTTATACATCAATGGGAGATTATATACAGTGTCAGCTTATTATTGTTGGGGAACGTAGCAGAAATTCAAAAAATTTCCTACGTATCACCAAGATCTATCTATGGAGAGACCAGCAACGAGTAGAAAGGAGAGTGCATCTACATACCCTTGTAGATCGCTAAGCGGAAGCGTTCAAGTGAACGGGGTTGATGGAGTCATACTCGTCGTGATTCAGATCACCGATGATCCTAGTGCCGAACGGACGGCACCTCCGCGTTCAACACACGTACAGCTCGACGATGTCTCCCACGCCTTGATCCAGCAAGGAGAGAGGGAGAGGTTGAGGAAGACTCCATCCAGCAGCAGCACAACGGCATGGTGGTGATGGAGGAGCGTGGCAATCCTGCAGGGCTTCGCCAAGCACCTACGGGAGAGGAGGAGGTGTCACGGGAGGGAGGGAGGCGCCAAGGGCTCAGGTATGGATGCCCTCCCTCCCCTCCACTATATATAGGGGCAGGGGAGAGGGGGGAGGCGCAGCCTTGCCCCTTACTCCAAGAAAGGGGTGCGGCTAAGAGGGGGGGAGGAGTCCATCCTCCCCAAGGCACCTCGGAGGTGCCTTCCCCCTTTAGGACTCTCCCCTTTTTCCTATATCTTGGCGCATGGGCCTCTAGGGGCTGGTGCCTTTGGCCCATGTAGGCCAAGGCGCACCCCCTACAGCCCATGTGGCCCCCCGGGGCAGGTGGCCCCACCCGGTGGGCCCCCGGGACCCTTCCGGTGGTCCCGGTACAATACCGATGACCCCGAAACTTGTCCCGATGGCCGAAACAGGACTTCCTATATATAAATCTTTACCTCCGGACCATTCCGGAACTCCTCATGATGTCCGGGATCTCATCCGGGACTCCGAACAACATTCGATAACCACATACAAACTTCCTTTATAACCCTAGCGTCATCGAACCTTAAGTGTGTAGACCCTACGGGTTCGGGATACATGCAGACATGACCGAGATGTTCTCCGGTCAATAACCAACAGCGGGATCTGGATACCCATGTTGGCTCCCACATGTTCCACGATGATCTCATCGGATGAACCACGATGTCAAGGACTCAATCGATCCCGTATACAATTCCCTTTGTCTAGCGGTATGGTACTTGCCCGAGATTCGATCGTCGGTATACCGATACCTTGTTCAATCTCGTTACCGGCAAGTCTCTTTACTCGTTCCGTAACACATCATCCCGTGATCAACCCCTTGGTCACATTGTGCACATTATGATGATGTCCTACCGAGTGGGCCCAGAGATACCTCTCCGTTTACACGGAGTGACAAATCCCAATCTCGATTCGTGCCAACCCAACAGACACTTTCAGAGATACCCGTAGTGTACCTTTATAGCCACCCAGTTATGTTGTGACGTTTGGCACACCCAAAGCACTCCTACGGTATCCGGGAGTTGCACAATCTCATGGTCTAAGGAAATGATACTTGACATTAGAAAAGCTTTAGCATACGAACTACATGATCTTGTGCTAGGCTTAGGATTGGGTCTTGTCCATCACATCATTCTCCTAATGATGTGATCCCGTTATCAATGACATCCAATGTCCATGGTCAGGAAACCGTGACCATCTATTGATCAACGAGCTAGTCAACTAGAGGCTTACTAGGGACATGGTGTTGTCTATGTATCCACACATGTATCTGAGTTTCCTATCAATACAATTCTAGCATGGATAATAAACGATTATCATGAACAAGGAAATATAATAATAATCAATTTATTATTGCCTCTAGGGCATATTTCCAACAGTCTCCCACTTGCACTAGAGTTAATAATCTAGTTCACATCGATATGTGATTAACACTCAAGGTCACATCCCCATGTGACTAACACCCAAAGAGTTTACTAGAGTCAATAATCTAGTTCACATTTACCATGTGATTAACACTCGATGAGTTCTGGGTTTGATCATGTTATGCTTGTGAGAGAGGTTATAGTCAACGGGTCTGAACCTTTCAGATCCGTGTGTGCTTTACAAATCTCTATGTCATCTCCTAGATGCAGCTACCACGTTCTATTTGGAGATATTCCAAATAACTGTTCTACTTGGAGCTATTCTAAATTGTTGCTCCATTATACGTATCCGGTATCTCTACTCAGAGCTATCCGGATAGGTGTTAAGCTTGCATCGACGTAACCCTTTACGACGAACTCTTTTACCACCTCCATAATTGAGAAAATTCCTTAGTCCACTAGTTACTAAGAATAACTTTGACCGCTGTCCTGTGATCCATTCTTGGATCACTCTTGTACCCCTTGACTGACTCATGGTAAAGCACACTTCAGGTGCGGTACACAGCATAGCATACTGTAGAGCCTATGTCTTAAGCATAGGGGACAACCTTCGTTCCTTTCTCTCTATTCTGCCATGGTCGAGCTTTAAGTCTTAACTTCATACCTTACAACTCAGGCAAGAACTCCTTCTTTGACTGATCCATCTTGAACACCTTCAAGATCACGTCAAGGCATGTGCTCATTTGAAAGTACTATTAAGCGTTTTGATCTATCCTTATAGATCTTGATGCTCAATGTTCAAGTAGCTTAATCCAGGTTTTCCATTGAAAACACTTTCCAAATAACCCTATATGCTTTCCAGAAATTCTACGTCATTTCTGATCATTAATATGTCAACAACATATACTCATCAGAAATTCTATAGTGCTCCCACTCACTTCTTTGGAAATACAAGTTTCTCATAAACTTTGTATACACCCAAAATCTTTGATCATCATCAAAGCATACATTCCAACTCCGAGATGCTCACTCCAGTCCTCAGAAGGATTGCTGGAGCTTTGCATACTTATTAGCATATTTCAGGATAGAAAAAACCTTCCGGTTGTATCACATACAACCTTTCCTCAAGAATCGTCGAGGAAACAATGTTTTGACATCCTATCTGCAAGATTTCATAAATAATGCAGTAATTGCTAATATAATTCCAACAGACTCTTAGCATCGCTACGAGTGAGAAAGTCTCATCGTAGTCAACTCCTTGAACTTGTCGAAAAACATCTTAACGACAAGTCGAGCTTTCTCAATGGTGACACTTACCATCATTGTCTGTCTTCCTTTCAAAATCCATATGTACCTAACAGCCTTACGACCATCAAGTAGTTCTTCCAAAGTCTACACTTTGTTTTCATACATGGATCCTCTCTCGGGTTTTATGGCCTTGAGCCATTTATCGGAATCCGGGCCCACCATCGCTTCTCCATAGCTCGTAGGTTCATTGTTGTCTAGCAACATGACTTCCAAGACAGGATTACGTACCACTCTGAAGTAGTACGCATCCTTGTCACCCTACGAGGTTCGGTAGTGACTTGATCCGAAACTTCATGATCACTATCATAAGCTTCCACTTCAATTGGTGTAGGTGCCACAGGAACAACTTCCTGTGCCCTGCTACACACTTGTTGAAGTGACGGTTCAATAACCTCATCAAGTCTCCACCATCCTCCCACTCAACTTTTCGAGAGAAACCTTTCCTCGAAAAAGGACCCGATTCAAGAAACAATCCCTATTGCTTTCGGATCTGAATTAGGAGGTATACCCAACTGTTTTTGGGTGTCCTATGAAGATGCATTTTATCTGCTTTGGGTTCGAGCTTATCAACCTGAAACCTTTTCACATAAGCGTCGCAGCCCCAAACTTTCAAGAAACGGCAACTTAGGTTTCTCCAAACCATAGTTCATACGGTGTCGTCTCAATGAAATTATGTGGTACCCTATTTAAAGTGAATGTGGTTGTCTCTAATGCCTAACACATGAACGATAGTGGTAACTCGATAAGAGACATCATGGTACGCACCATATCCAATAGGGTGCAACTATGATGTTCGGACACACCATCACACTATGGTGTTCCAGGCGGTATTAATTGCGAAACAATTTCCACAATGTCTTAATTGTGTGCCAAAACTCGTAACTCAGATATTCATCTCTATGATCATATTATAGACATTTTATCCTCTTGTCACAATGATCTTCTACTTCACTCTGAAATTACTTGAACCATTCAATAATTCAGACTTGTGTTTCATCAAGTAAATATTCTCAACATCTACTCGAATCATCTGTGAAGTAAGAACATAACAATATCCACTACATGCCTCAGCACTCATTGGATTGTACACATCAAAATGTATTACTTCCAACAAGTTGCTATCTTGTTCCATCTTACTGAAAACGAGGTTTTTCAGTCATCTTGCCCATGTGGTATGATTTGCATGTCCCAAGTGATTCAAAATCAAGTGAGTCAAAACGGTCCATTTGCATGGAGTTTCTTCATGCATATACACCAATAGACATGGTTCGCATGTCTCAAACTTTTCAAAAACGAGTGAGCCCAAAGATCCATCAATATGGAGCTTCTTCATGCGTTTTATACCGATATGACTTACGTGGCAGTGCCACAAGTAGGTGGTACTATCATTACTATCTTTTGGCATGAACATGTGTATCACTACGATCGAGATTTAATAAACCATTCATTTTAGGTGTAAGACCATTGAAGGTATTATTCAAATAAACAGAGTAACCATTATTCTCCTTAAATGAATAACCGTATTGCGATAGACGTAATCCAATCATGTCTATGCTCAACGCAAACACCAAATAACAATTATTTAGTTTTAACACCAATCTCTTTGGTAGAGGGAGCGTGCGATGCTTGATCATATCAAGCTTGGAAAAACTTCCAACACATATCGTCAGCTCACCTTTAGCTAGTCTCCGTTTATTCCGTAGCCTTTTGTTTCGAGTTACTAACACTTAGCAACCGAACCGGTATCTAATACCCTGGTGCTACTAGGAGTACTAGCAAAGTACACATTAACACAATGTATATCCAATATACTTCTATCGACCTTGCCAGCCTTCTTATCTACCAAGTATCTAGGGTAATTCTGCTCTAGTGGTTGTTCCCCTTATTACAAAAGCACTTAGTCTCGGGTTTGGGTTTTACCTTGGGTTTCTTCACTAGAGCAGCAGCTGATTTGCCGTTTCATGAAGTATCCCTTCTTGCCCTTGCCCTTCTTGAAACTAGTGGTTTCACCAACCATCAACAATTGATGCTCCTTCTTGATTTCTACTTTCGCGGTGTCAAACATCGCGAATACCTCAAGGATCATCATATCTATCCCTGATATGTTATAGTTCATCACGAAGCTCTAACAGCTTGGTGGCAATGACTTTGGAGAACCATCACTGTCTTATCTGGAAGATCAACTCCCACTCGATTCAAATGATTGTTGTACTCAGACAATCTGAGCACAAGCTCAACAATTGAGCTTTTCTCCTTAGTTTGCAGGTTAAGAAAGTCATCGGAGGTCTTACACCTCTTGACATGGGCACGAGCCTGAAATCCCAATTTCAGCCCTCAAAACATCTCATATGTTTCGCGATGTTTTAAAAACGTCTTTGGTGCCTCAACTCTAAACCGTTTAACTGAACTATCACGTAGTTATCAAAACGTGTATGTCAGATGTTCGCAACAACCACAGACAACGTTCGAGGTTCAGCACACTGAGTGGTGCATTAAGGACATAAGCCTTCTATGAAGCAATGAGGACAATCCTCAGTTTACGGACCTAGTCCGCATAATTGCTACTATCAACTTTCAACTAATTTTTCTCTAGGAACATATCTAAACAGTAGAACTATAGCGTGAGCTACGACATAATTTGCAAAAACCTTTTGACTATGTTCAGGATAATTAAGTTCATCTTATGAACTCCCACTCAGATAGACATCCCTCTAGTCATCTAAGTGATTACATGATCCGAGTCAAACTAGGCCGTGTCCGATCATCACGTGAGACGGACTAGTCATCATCGGTGAACATCTTCATGTTGATTGTATCTTCTATACGACTCATGTTCGACCTTTCGGTCTCCGTGTTCCGAGGCCATGTCTGTACATGCTAGGCTCGTCAAGTTAACCCTAAGTGTTTCGCGTGTGTAAATCTGTCTTACACCCGTTGTATGTGAACGTTAGAATCTAACACCCGATCATCACGTGGTGCTTCGAAACA
>NC_041387.1:466261856-466288997 GCF_002162155.2 Triticum dicoccoides | reverse complement strand
AAATCCCAATCTCGATTCGTGCCAACCCAACAGACACTTCCAGAGATACCCGTAGTGTACCTTTATAGCCACCCAGTTACGTTGTGACGTTTGGCACACCCAAAGCACTCCTACGGTATCCGGGAGTTGCACAATCTCATGGTCTAAGGAAATGATACTTGACATTAGAAAAGCTTTAGCATACGAACTACATGATCTTGTGCTAGGCTTAGGATTGGGTCTTGTCCATCACATCATTCTCCTAATGATGTGATCCCGTTATCAACGACATCCAATGTCCATGGTCAGGAAACTGTAACCATCTATTGATTAACGAGCTAGTCAACTAGAGGCTTACTAGGGACATGGTGTTGTCTATGTATCCACACATGTATCTGAGTTTCCTATCAATACAATTCTAGCATGGATAATAAACGATTATCATGAACAAGGAAATATAATAATAATCAATTTATTATTGCCTCTAGGGCATATTTCCAACAATTATTCCTATCTGCACATTTTTTCTATAAATGTTTATTTACTATTGCATCCGTACATTTTGGTACGTTTAGTTTGCCAGGGGCTTCTTATGGCGCCCCGTAATACGGCAAGACAAGTCCGAACACTTTCAACAGTGCGGCACCCCGAACTTATAGCACTATATGCATCAGCTCTGAATCATGTCTTGGGTCAATAGTTGGGTTAGCCCGGCTCCCTTGTTTTGGTACCTTACATTCCGTTATATCGGCTAAGGTAGCGCAGGGAGAACTACTTTGATTGTGTCCCGGTTTTTCCGGACGAGCACCTTGGTAGAGAAAGCCGAAAACTGACCGGCATGATGTGGCGAGAGCTGGTCGCTGTTCGAGAGGTCTTAAAATCCTTAAAGATTTTTCCGCTTTAGGCAAGGAATCGGCCTCGTCCGATTTAGGCGTATATAGCGCCCTAATTCGGCTTTCCGAATTCTAGGGGCTTCGCCAAAATTTAAAATTGTAGACTTCTATGGCTAAGTGAAGGTTATAAAGCCACATGGTCCGATTGCCTTGTTTGCTGCGACAGACACCTCCTTTAGGGACCAAATATTTGGATAAAGAGTGTCTGGGTTTTCCACGAACACCCTAATACTAGTTACGTGGGGGCGGAAGCCGACGACTGGCCTACTTTCAGAATTTTATAAACAGCCGCACAGAAGGTAATATTTTAAATCAAACAGCGCTATATAGCGCAAGTAACTTCGTATTTATATTACAAAAATGATAGAAGTGAATTCACTCCAAGATCGTGTCCTTGGTACATTCATCGGCCACAAGACGAGCGCCTTTCATAACGCCATCATAATATTTTTTCGGATACCGATGCGCCTTGCCCTCTGGCGGTCCATCCTTCACCAGCTTCCCCGCGTCCAGCTTGCCCCAATGCACCTTCGCATGAGCAAAGGCTCGGCAGGCACCCTCAATGCAAACGGATCGCTTGATTACTTCAAGCCGCGGACATGCATTTACCATCCGCTTTATCAGGCTGAAGTAGCTAGCATGCAGGGGCTCACCAGGCCACATCCGAACGATGAAATCTTTCATAGCCACTTCGGCCGCCCTGTGGAGTTCAACCAACTGCTTCATTTGGTCACTCAGAAGCATCGAGTGTTCGGCTCCAGCATACTGGGACCAGAACAGCTTCTCCGTTGATCTCCCCTCCTCGGTGCGGTAGAACTCCATAGCATCAGATACGCTGCGTGGTAGATCTACGAATGCCCCTGGAGATCTCCGAATCCGGGTAAGTAAAAGAAATGCCTCCTCAACATGCTTGCTTTGCATAAAGAATGTCTTACCCGCCGCTATCTTCTTGGCTGCTTGGATTTCCTGTTGGGCTTTTTCGGCTTCGGCCTTGGCGTCTTTCATGCTCAAAAGGGCCTTCGCAAGCTCAGACTCCTTCGTCTTGAAGTCACGCTCTAAGGACTCGAACTTCTTGCCGAGCTCCTGGAGCTCTTGCTGTACCTTGCCCACCCTAGCATTCTGCTTTTCGCGCTCAATACGCTCCATGGCCACCTTGTCTTCGGCCTCGGACAACGCCTTCTTCAGGGACGCCACTTCGGTCGTGGCCCCTATTACCAAATCATGACACTTTCTTAGGGTCACCAATTTTTTCTATTCTTTGTGATATGTGAACGGGGTATTACTCACCTTTGCTCTCTTCGAGCTGCCTCTTCGTGAGGCTGAGCTCCCCCTGGGTCTGCTCCAGGTCCCGCTTGAGTCCAGAGACTTCCGCCATGCGGGCAGCAGTGGCAACCTGCGCCGCCTGTTTATTCACATAGACACCTAATATTAGACTCCTGTGGATTATAATCGACCCTCCGTTTGGCTTTTCGTTCCGAACACCAAACAGAGTATCAGGGGCTACTACCTATCGGGTGATAACTTGACACACTTTTTACTTACCTCAAAGCCTGTTAGGAGGCTGGTGCAGGCTTCGGTTAGTCCGCTCTTGGTGAACAGAACCTTCTGAATCACCGCACTCATAAGAGTACGGTGATCTTCATCCATGGAAGCGCCGCGAAGCGCTTCCAGCAGACTATCTGATGCCTCTGGCGTAGCGGAAGTCATCGGCACGGATGGCTCGCCCTCCTTAGCGAGTGGCTGCCTACCTGAATCCGGAGCCTTTGGAGGCTCCGGTACAGTGTCCGGCTGGGATCCTGACTTGCTGCGGCTCCCATCGGCACAGTCTACGGGGATCTTGAGCCCCGTGAGCCTGGCGTCTGAGGTTTCACCTTGAGGCGTCTCCGGAATCGCCTCCCCTTGCTCAGGTAGCCTTTGGGATAACACCTTTGTGTCATCCGCAGGCCGAGGGGAAGTGGCCGTTGGAAGTGAATTCATCACCGAATCGCTCAAAGACCCATCCGATGAGGATACCTTTGGATGGGCCCTGGCCGGACTGCATATGCATGTTTGGCGTTATAACAGACTATGAAACAAAATCGCACTAAAATACAACAGAAGTGCGGATACTTACGATCTTACTAGGGGCTTCCCCCTGGGCGGCCACTCCTCCTTGCTATAGGCGGCCGTGGTGGAATAATCCGGCAGGGACACCTTTCCTTCTTGGGTGTCTTGGCCCCTCTCTCCGGGGCGGCTTTCCTCTTCTTCTCCTCCCCGGTGCGGGGAGGTGGCATTTCTTCGTGACCCTCCCCGCTTCCATGGGAGGAATCCGCCTCGTCGTCCTCGGACGATGAGCCTATGACGACCTTGCGTCGAGGGCCTTTCCTGGTCCCCTGGGCCGCCTTCTTAGACCCTTCGGCCTCCCCGGATGGGGCGGCCCTCTCTTTCTCCTTTACCTCCTCCCCTTCATGGGAGGAGTGAGCCTCGTTGTCTTCGGATGAGGCGTCCTGTACGTCCTTGCGCCGGAGACCCTTCCTGGTCCCCGGGGCCTTCTTTTCGGCCTTCTTCTCCGGCACCTTATAGGGTGCCGGAACTAGCATCTCTGTCAGGAGAGCGGTTGCCGGACCTTCTGGCAGTGGAGCCGGATAGTCGATCCGCTCCGCTGTCTCCACGTACTCCTGATTAAGTACACACGATGACTTAATATCCTCCCATGAGAATGCTGGGAAAACTACATCTGGTGATGATTAGAAAACTCACCGGACGAGGGGGCCGCGCAGCATGGAGTCCGCGGTCCTTGGACGTGGGAGAAGGTGTTTCGGTACCCTTAAATAGCACCTTCCATGCGTCCTTAAGTGTCATGCCGTAGAGCTCTCGGAGCATCCGGTGTTCGGCCGGGACGAACTCCCACAGATTAAAAGCCCGTCTTTGGCATGGAAGAATTCGGCGGACGAGCATGACATGGACTATGTTGACAAGCTTGATGTTCTTGTCAATCATATTCTTGATGCAGTTCTGAAGTCCGGTCAGTTCCGCAGGCTCGCCCTAGGCCAGACCCTTCTTCTCCCAGGAGGTGAGCCACATGGGAATTCCGGATCAGAATCCGGGGGCCGCCGCCCAATTGGCGTTGCGTGGCTCGGTGATGTAGAACCACCCCGATTGCCACCCTTTCACGGTCTCTGCAAAGGAGCCGTCAAGCCAGGTGACGTGGGGCATCTTGCCCACCATGGCACCTCCGCACTCCACTTGCTGGCCACTTACAATCTTCGGCTTCATGCAGAAGATTCATAGCCACAAGCCGAAGTGAGGTTTGATGCGGAGGAAGGCCTCGCACACGACGATAAACACCCTGATGTTGAGGACGAAATTTGGGGCTAGATCATGGAAATCTAGCCCGTAGTAGAACATGAGCCCGCAGACGAAGGGGTGAAGTGAAAATCCCTGTCCACGGACGAAGTGGGCGAGAAACATGACCCTCTCGTGGGGTTCCGGAGTTTGGATGATCTGCCCTGCGTCCGGTAGCCGGTGCTCGATGTTTGCGGCCAAGTATTCGGTCGCCCGAAGCTTCGCAATATGCTCCTCCTTCATGATGGAGGCCACCCACTTGCCTCCTGCTCCGGACATGTTTGGCTGTGCGGAGAAGGCGTGGACTAGGGCACTGGAGCTTGAGGAGGCAAGAATGGATTACCGAAGGAGGAAGAAGGCGTGGTTGAAAATGGGGAACTCCTATCCCTTTATAGAGGCGACGAAAGCGGTGTGCCTCCCCACTTGCCCGTTGAGGGTCGCTTATTTCCCAAGCACCACGATAGATGGCGTGGTTGGGTTACCCATACCTGTATTGATGGGAATCCCGTGATAAGGGGACATGATCTCTGCTTTGACAAGACATGCCAAGGAAACCGCCTCGCAATATACGCTATGGTTGGTTGTGGGAAAATGGCTCAAATAATGACCCGACCGTAGTGTCGTGTCACGTTGTCTAAAGTTGTCAGCAAATTACATTTGTGAAATATTATTCTCTCTACGGTGGTATGCAAAGATCATCTTGCAGACCCGGACACGGTTTAAGTGTTCGATAATTACTTTGGAGTATTCGGAGATGGAACCCGCCTTGCAATGCCGAAGACAAACTGCACGTCGGACTCATCGTCATTGAAGCCTGGTTCAGGGGCTACTGAGGGAGTTCTAGATTAGGGGGTATCCGGACAGCCGGACTATATACTTTGGTCGGACTATTGGACCATGAAGATACAAGACTCAAGACTTCGTCCCGTGTCCGGATGGGACTCTCCTTTGCGTGGAAGACAAGCTTGGCGATTCGGATATTATATTTCCTTCTTTGTAACCAACTCCATGTAAACCCTAGCTGAGGGAGTCCTGGATTAGGGGTGTTCGGCTGGCCGGACTATGACCTTCGGCCGGACTCCCGGACTATGAAGATACAAGATTGAAGACTCCGTCCCGTGTCCGGATGGGACATTCCTTGGCGTGGAAGGCAAGCTTGGCGATACGATATGAAGATCTCCTCCCATTGTAACCGACTCTGTGTAACCCTAGCCCTCTCCGGTGCCTATATAAACCAGAGAGTTTTAGTCCGTAGGACGAACAACAATCATACCATAGGCTAGATTCTAGGGTTTAGCCACTCCGATCTCGTGGTAGATCTACTCTTGTACTACCTATATCATCAATATTAATCAAGTAGGAGTAGGGTTTTACCTCCATCGAGAGGGCCCGAACCTGGGTAAAAACATCGTGTCCCTTGTCTCCTGTTACCATCCGCCTAGAAGCACAGTTCGGGACCCCCTATCCGAGATCCGCCGGTTTTGACACCGACATTGGTGCTTTCATTGAGAGTTCCTCTGTGTCGTCGCCTTTAGGCCCGATGGCCTCTTCGCTCGTCAATCGTGACGCGGTCCGGCATGAGACTTCTCTCCCCGGACAGATCTTCGTATTTGGCAGCTTCACACTGCGGGCCGACTCGTTCGGCCACCTGGAGCAGATCGAAAGCTACGCCCCTGGCCATCAGGTCAGGTTTGGAAGCTTGAACTACTCAGCCGACATCCGCGGGGACTTGATCTTCGACGGATTCGAGCCACGACCGGGCACGCCGCACTGTCGCGATGGGCACGATTTAGCTCTGTCATCGGACAAGGCCCAGAGCGTCGCTTGGGTGTCCGCTCCGACCATTAGCCCGGAGCTTGCTACATCAGTCAAGGACGGACGGTTGGATGCCGCCCCGGAAACTGAAACCTATACGGTGATAGAGCCGGATACCAACCTAGAACCTCGCAAGGCCCGTGACTCCAAGGTGCCGGACTCCGATCCGGACTCCCTAAATCCCGCACCTCTTCCGATCAAGCCCGATTGGGCTCCGGTCATGGAGTTCACCGCCGCGGACGTTTTTCAGCACTCGCCTTTCGGTAATATCCTGAATTCATTAAAGTCTCTCTCTCTGTCAGAAGAGACCTGGCCGAACTATGGCCAACACGGTTGGTGTCGGTGTCAAAACCAGCGGATCTCGGGTAGGGGGTCCCAAACTGTGTGTCTAGGCGGATGGTAACAGGAGACAAGGGACACGATGTTTTACCCAGGTTTGGGCCCTCTTGATGGAGGTAAAACCCTATGTCCTGCTTGATTGATATTGATATTGTGGATGTTTACAAGAGTGGATCTACCACGAGATCAAGGAGGCTAAACCCTAGAAGCTAGCCTATGGTATGATTGTAATGGTTGTTGTTGTTGTCCTACGGACTAGAGCCATCCGGTTTATATAGACACATGAGAGGGCTAGGGTTACATAGAGTCGGTTACAATGGTAGGAGATCTACATATCCGTATCACCAAGCTTGCCTTCCACGCCAAGGAAAGTCCCATCCGGACACGGGACGAAGTCTTCAATCTTGTATCTTCATAGTCTTGGAGTCCGGTCGATGATGATAGTCCGGCCGATGATACTTCGGCTGATGATGGTAGTCCGGCTATCCGGACACCCCCTAATCCAGGACTCCCTCAGTAGCCCCTGAACCAGGCTTCAATGACGATAAGTCCGGCGCGTATATTGCTTGGCATTGCAAGGCGGGTTCCTCCTCCGAATGATAGAAGATTGTGAACACCAGGATAGTGTCCGGCTTTGCAAAATAAATTCCACATTCCACCGTAGAGAGAATAATAATATATACACAAGTTCAATCTGCTGACGTTTTTTGCGGCATGACATCACGCCACTACCAAGCCATTACTTGAATCGTTTCTTACTCTACCACCTCAGCGCATTTAGCGAAGCGGTTTCCTTGGCACGTCTTGTCGAAGCAGAGATCGTGTTCCCCCTTAATCCGGGATTCTCATCAATACGGACGTGGGTAACCCAACCGCGCCATTGATGGTGACGCTTGGGGGATAAGCGAGTTTTACCAGGCCGGTGGAGGATGCGTAGACTTCGCCCGCCCATATAAGGGATAAGGATTCACCTTTTCACCTACGCCTTCTTCCTCCTTTGCTTATCCATCTCCGCGCACTCGAGCTCCAGCGCCCAAGCCCGCACATCTCGTCTCAACCTTCCCCAGTTTGTCCGGAGTGGGAGGCAAGTGGATGACCTCCTCCGTTACGGAGGAGCACATCGAAAGACTGCGCAGCGCCGGCTACCTGTCCAGCGACATCGCGCACCGGCTGCCCGATGAGGGGCAGCTCATCCCCACCCCCAGGCCCCATGAGAGGGTCGTTTTTCTTCCCCACTTCCTCCGCGGACTGGGTTTTCCACTTCACCCCTTTGTCTGGGGGCTCATGTTCTACTACAGCCTGGATTTCCATGATCTGGCGCCGAACTTCATCCTTAATATCTCGGCGTTTATCGTCGTGTGCGAGGCCTTCCTCTGCATCCAGCCCCACTTCGGCTTGTGGCTCAAGACCTTCAATGTCAAGCCGAAGGTAGTGAAGGGCACTCAAGCGGAGTGTGGAGGCGCCATGTTGGGCAAGATGCCCAATGTCCTTTGGTTCGAAGGGGCCTTCGTGGAATCCGTCAAAGGGTGGCAATCGGGGTGGTTCTATATCACCGAGCCGCGCGACCCTAAGTGGGCGGCGGCCCCCGAGTTCAGATCTGGTATCCCCACGCAGCTCACCTCCTGGAAAGAGAAGGGCTTGCTGTGGGGTAGTTAGGAGGAGGTGACGGGACTCCAAGCCTGTATCCAGAAGCTGGTGAAGAAGCTCAGGCTGGTTAACATGGTCCAAGTCATGCTCGTCCGCCGGATTCTCCCATGCCAAGAGCGGGCATTCAATCTGTGGGAGTTCAATCCGAAACAGCACCAGGCGCTGAGCGGGCTCTTCGACACGACGTACGAAGGTGCCTGGAGGGTGTTGTTTAAGGGCGCCGAAGCCCCCGCATCCGCGACTGAAGGTCGCGGATTTCGAGGGTCGGCGGCTCCGTCAAGCGCAGCAGTCTGGTCGGCTCGTCCCGGGGGAGGCACATGTGCCATGACCGCCCCCATAGCAGGGGAGGCCGGAAGACGATGGCTCACCGCTCGCAGCACCAAGCCGACGAGGTAAGTGATTCTACCCCTTTACGGGACACTTGCTTTTCATAGTTTAACTCTATGCGGGTTTTAATTTCCCCTTTTCCTTTGACAGGACTGGATGAGGAAGGCGGAGCAGATTATCTGCCCGGCTCCTATGCCAGAAAACCCAGTAGACGCCCGTCTAGTGAGGCTGCTAGTTCCGGCACCGCACGTGGTGCCAGAGAAGAAGGCCAAGAAGGAGGCCACGGGTGCTCGAAAGAGTTCCCGCTTTTAGGTGTCCGACGACTCCGGGGCGGACTCCTCCCCCGAGAACGAGGAGGAGAAAGAGGACTCTCTCCCAGAGGAGGGAGAGAGGAAGAGGAAGGCTCCCCCAACAGGGGAGGCCGAAGGGTCCAAGAGGGGAAGGACTATTCCCCCGGACAGCTCCGCCAACATCAACGTTGGCGAGGAAAAATGGCCTTCAAGGGCCAGGCCTTCGGCGAGATTGTAAGTATCCGGATTCCTGAGCGATTTACAATTTCTTTTTCTGTGTCATATAGTGTCATTCTGATGCCGCATGCTGCCTGTAGTCTGGCCAATGATGATCTCCCCGCTTCATCGAGCGGGTCGTTGGCTCCGTCAGATGTAGACTATATCCCGACCGCCTCCACCCCTCACGACATCGAGGACGCCGAGGCAGGATCCCAAGAAGGGACCCATCAGGGGGAGGCTCCGGAGGCGCCACAAGGCGGCCTCCCGGACTGTGCGCCGGACTCCATATCGGAACCCGCAGTGGTTCCGGAGTCCGGTCGGCGGCCCCTTCGCAAGAAGGGCAAGACCGTGACGCCGGCGGCTTCCATCCAACCGGAGGCGCCGGGCAATTTGTTGGAGGCGCTCCAGAGTGCTTCCATCGAGGAAGAACACCGCACTATTATGAGTGCGGTGATTCAGAAGGTACAGCTCGCCAAGAGCGGGCTGACCGAAGCCTGCAGTAGCCTTCTATTAGGCTTTGAGGTAAGAAGTTAAAAATATGCAATGTAATACCGCATAGACAGTAGCCCCTGATGCTCGGTTCGGTGTTCAGAAAGAAAAGCCGGACTGAGGATCTGGAAAAAAAAGATATACGCAGGGTTGCTAAAAAATTATGTCAATATGGGTTGCAGGCTGTGCTGCTGACCTCTGCCGCACTGACTGCGGAGGTCGGTGCTTTGAAGCAGGAGCTCCAGCGGTCCGAGCAAGAGCTCGGCCACGCCAAGAAGCAGCTCCAGGATAAAGAAGCTGAGTAACACCACTTTGAACTTGTACCTTATAGAAAAGGATTTAGGTTGCAACAAAAAATAACAAGGATAACATGGGTACTGCAGGGGCCACAAACGAGGTGGCGACCCTGAAGGAGGCCGTGTCTGCGGCCGAACGCAATGCGGCCGTGGAACAGGCAGAGCGAGAAAAGCAGGAGGCGCGGGTGGCGGTGGTTCAGCAAGAGCTCCAGGCTCTCATGGAAAAGCATGAGAGTTTGGAGCGTGACTCAAAGACCCGAGAGTCCGAGCTTGCCTCAGCTCTCGAAAGTGCCAAGACTGCCAAGGCCGATGCCCATAAGTCCCTTCAGGAGATTGAGTTGGTGAGGAAGATAGCGGCGGGTAAGGCATTTTTCATGCAAAGCAAGCATGTGAATGTAAATTACGTGTTACTTACCCGAATTCGGAGCTCTCCAGGGGCGTTTGCAGATCTGCCTCGCAGCGTGTCTAATGCCACCGCATTCTACCGAGCCGAGGAGGGGAGCTCAACGAAGAAGGTCTTCTGGTCTCAGTATGCTGAGGCCGGCCATCCGGTGCCCCCTAGCGACCAGCTGAAGCAGCTGGTCGAGCTCCACAAGGCGGCCGAGCAGGCCATGAAGGGCCTCATAGTCCGGCTGTGGCCTAGAGAGGCCATGCCGGGGAGCTACTTCGGCCTCGTGCGACGGTTGATGGATGCGTGCCCCTGGGTGGAGGTTATCAAGCGCTCCGCCTGTATTGAAGGTGCTCGTTGGGCCCTTGCCCGCGCAAAGGTGCATTGGGGCAAGCTGGATGCGGAGAAGCTAATCGCTAACGCGCCACCAGCGGGCAAGGAATATCGTACGCCCGAAATGTACTATAAGACTATCCTGAAGGGTGCCCGCAAGATTGCGGATGAGTGCCCGAGGGATGTAATTATTGAGTAAATTCGCAATGTGTTATCTTGTGCGCTGAAAACTTTGTTCATATGCGCTAAGCAACGCTTGTTAATTTAAAATATTACCTTCTGTGTGGCCGTTTATTAAATCTGAGAGATGGCAAGTCGTCGGCTTCAGCCCCCATGCCACGAGTGCTGGGGTGTTCGGGATAAACTTGAGCACTCTTGTTCCCATTTTTTGGTCCATCTAGGGAGGCGCTCAACACAACGAACAAGGCAACCGGACTTATAGTGCTTGAACACTCTCACTTAGCCATAGAATTCTATAATTTTAAATTTCGGCGAAGCCCCTAGTATTCGAAATACCGAATTAGGGGCGCTATCCACGCCTTCGTCGGACATTATCCGGAACTTCGCTCGAAGCGGTGTAGGTCTTTAAGGACCCGAAAAAACCTCTCGAACAGCGACTAGTCTCTCGCCTTATCATGACAGTTAGTTTTAGCTTTCTCCACTGAGGCGTTAACCCGACTCAACTGGGGCGCAATCGCAGTGGTTCTCCCAGTGCTACCTTAGCCGATAGAACGGAACGTAAGGTGCCAAACTTGGGAGCCGGGCAAACCCAACTATTGACCCAAGACATGATTCGGAGCCGATTCATATAATGCTATAAGTTCGGGGTGCCGCACTTGTGAAAGTGTGCGGACTTTATCACACCATAATGCGGGGAACATAAGCCCCTGGTGTATTTGGCCGTACCAAAATGTACGGATGCAACATGTCGTAAATGAACATATATATATAAGGTAATGCAATTATGGGCAAAAAGTGCTGCATTTTATTCGAGAAGATCCGCTATAAGTGCGGAATGATACAAATAGTGCGGAAAGCAAGGGATTGGACGAATTAAAGGCGTCTCCCTCCAGGGGTAGGCCGCGGAAAGGTGTATTTAACAAATTTAATGCTCGTAATGGAGACCACCTGAGTGTTCGTCGCGGCCTTTGTCCCTCCCTGGCTGTTGCATCATGAGTTCGGCAGGTTCGCCGCCGGACAGAGTTCTGTATAAAAAAAGAGAGAAATAAAAGATAAAAAAGAGCGACACACTTGGGAGCCCCTGGTGTGGTCGAACCACACTCTGGGTCTGTTGTGGTTGTGCCTCTCCCCCTATGCCCATGGTATCTCCAGGGTGTAATTATGTACGCGGAGAGTTTGTCTTACAATTGAGCGAGGGCTGGGGTTGAGGCCACATTGCTACGCGTGCTCGGAACGTGCCAGGTGGTCTTGGTTGATGTTGCTCCGGGTGCGTTTGGCCGTGTTCGGTCGTTTAACGGTCGGACTCGAAAATTGCCTTAAAAGGCTGCTCTGTACTTCTGCCGCAAGAGCCGCTGTATGTTCCTCCGTTCGGAGGGAGCGTTCCGTGTTTCCATTGACCATGATGACTCCACGAGGGCCTGGCATCTTGAGCTTAAGGTATGCATAATGCGGCACCGCGTTGAATTTTGCGAACGCGGTTCGTCTGAGCAGAGCGTGATAGCCACTGCGGAACGGGACTATGTCGAAGATTAACTCCTCGCTTCAGAAATTATCCGGGGATCCGAAGACCACTTCCAGTGTGACTGAGCCTGTACAACTGGCCTCGACACCTGGTATGACGCCTTTGAAGGTTGTCTTTGTAGGTTTAATCCTTGAAGGGTCTATGCCCATCTTGTGCACTGTATCCTGATAAAGCAGGTTCAGGCTACTGCCGTCGTCCATCAGGACTCTCATGAGGTGAAATCCATCGACGATTGGGTCTAAAACCAATGCGGCGAATCCGCCATGGCGGATACTGGTCGGATGGTCTCTTCGATCGAAAGTGATCGGGCAAGAGGACCATGGGTTGAATTTTGGGGCGACTGGCTCCATCGCGTATACGTCCCTTAGTGCACGCTTCCGCTCCCTCTTGGGGATATGCATTGCGTATATCATGTTTACCGTCCGAACTTGAGGGGGGAATCCCTTTTGTCCTCTGTTGTTCGGCGGCCGGGTCTCTTCCTCGTCATCGCTGTGCAGCCCCTTGTCATTGTTTTCGGTGATTAATTTGCCTGCCTGCTTGAATACCCAACAATCTCTGTTGGTGTGGTTAGCTGGCTTTTCGGGGGTTCCATGTATTTGACAGGAGCGGTCGAGTATTCGGTCCAAATGGGACGGGCCCGGAGTGGTTCTTTTGAATGGCTTCTTCCGTTGACCGGGCTTGGAGCCTCGGAATCCGGTGTTGACTGCCGTATCCTCATTGCTGTCGCCGTTAATGCGGCGTTTGTTTTTGTTTTGACGTGACCTGCCATTGCGGTCCTTGGTATCCGGACTGCCAGCGTTTTTGCTGAGGTTGTTGCTGCGAGCTAGCCAGCTATCCTCTCCCGCACAGAAGCGGGTCATGAGTGATGTGAGGGCTGCCATGGATTTTGGCTTTTCCTGTCCTAGGTGCCGGGCCAGCCACTCGTCGCGGATGTTATGTTTGAAGGCAACGAGGGCCTCTGCATCCGGACAGTCGACGATTTGATTTTTCTTTGTTAAGAACCATGTCCAGAATTGCCTGGCCGATTCATCTGGCTGCTGGATTATGTGGCTTAGGTCATCTGCGTCCGGTGGTCGCACATACATAGGCGCTGGTTCTTGATAGTCTCTGGCATCGTCGTCCATACCGTCGATGTCTTCGGAGTCATAGTCGAGTACGTCGGTTAGATCGTCGACAGTGGCTACGAAGTGGGTGGTGGGTGGGCTCTGAATTTCTTCGTCGTCCGCGTCCCAACCATCCTGGCCGTAGTTCGGCCAGGGCTCTCCGGATAGCGAGAGATGCTTCAGCGAATTTAAGATATCGTCGAAGGGTGAGTGCTGAAAGATGTCCGCAGCAGTGAATTCCATGATCGGCACCCAGTCGGATTCTACTGGCAAGGGCGCAGGAGGTTCGGAGTCCGGCAGGGGGTCCGGCACCTCGGAGTCATGAGCTTTATGCGGGACAAGGTAAGTATTCGGCTCCATCGTCGTAGAAGTTGCAGCTCCCGAGGCGATGTCCAGCCATCTGTCCTCGATCCGAGCGATCGGCTCCAGACTATGGGTCGGAGCGGATTCGTGTGTGGCCTCCAAGGTGCTGTCCAGCGGCAGAGTTAGGTCATGCCCATCGTGACAGCGCGGCATGCTCGGTTGTGGCTCAGATCCATCGAAGATCAAGTCCCCGCGGATATCGGCCGTGAAGTTTAGGCTTCCAAACCTGACCTGACGGCCAGGGGCGTAGCTTTCGATCTGCTCCAGATGGCCAAGTGAGTTGGCCCGCAGTGCGAAGCCGCCGAATACGAAGATCCGTCCGGGAAGAAAGGTCTCACCCAGGACTGCGTCGTTGATGATGATCGAAGAAGCCATCGAGCCTATCGGTGACGACACAGAGGAACTCTCAATGAAAGCACCAATGTCGGTGTCAAAACCGGCGGATCTCGGGTAGGGGGTACCGAACTGTGCGTCTAGGCGGATGGTAACAGGAGACAAGGGACACGATGTTTTACCTAGGTTCGGGCCCTCTTGATGGAGGTAAAACCCTACGTCCTGCTTGATTGATATTGATATTGTGGATGTTTACAAGAGTGCATCTACCATGAGATCAAGGAGGCTAAACCCTAGAAGCTAGCCTATGGTATGATTGTAATGGTTGTTGTTGTTGTCCTACGAACTAGAGTCATCCGGTTTATATAGACACCGGAGAGGGATAGGGTTACATAGAGTCGGTTACAATGGTAGGAGATCTACATATCCGTATCGCCAAGCTTGCCTTCCACACCAAGGAAAGTCCCATCCGGACACGGGACGAAGTCTTCAATCTTGTATCTTCATAGTCTTGGAGTCCGGTCGATGATGATAGTCCGGCCGATGATAGTTCGGCTGATCATGGTGGTCCGGCTATCCGGACACCCCCTAATCCAGGACTCCCTCAGTTGGGATGCGGACGAAGAAGAAATTCGAAGCCCACCCACCACCCACTTCGTAGCCGCTGTCGACGATTTAACCGACATGCTAGACTTTGACTCCAAAGACATCGACGGCATGGACGCCGATGATGGAGACAATCAAGAACCAGCACCTATAGGGCGCCGGAGAGCCACCTCATCATACGATGTATGCATGGTGGACACAAACAACAAAAACGACAACGAGGACCAAAAGGGTGCGGCCAGGGATCGCTCCCCCGAAAAACAATCAAAGCGGCGGCGTAAGCGCAAGGCCAAACCCCACCGCGACAAAGACCCGGCCATAGAGCAGGGCGAATCAACGGAGGACGAACGTGCCGTCCGGCATCCGTCGAAACAGTGCGGGCAATCCGAACAACCAATCCCCGGGAAAGATAATAGCCCGGACAACCTCACGCCAGACAAATTGCTGGAACATCGAAAGCTCCACCAAAGGCTCGTCGCCACTGCACGTAGCCTGAAAAAGTAGAAGCGGAGGCTCAAGACAGCGGAAGATGCACTCCGGATCAGATGGGGCAAAGTACTCAATACCGCACACAAGTACGGTAGCAGTCGCCACACAAAGAGCTATCCAAAACGGAAACTACTACCAGAATTTGACGAAGAGGCCATAAAGCCCCCACAGTCAAAAAAGAAGGAAGCCACGAGGTCGGATAGACGACCCTACGATCAATCTCACGCATCAAAGGACGCCGCACTCAATATGGCACGCGATCCGTCCAAGAATTCGCATCAGAAAATTGGCCCAACCAGATCCATCTACAGGACAAGAAAGCAAGCTCCAGTGAGTGATGCAACGCAAAAAATACCCGAACACTGAAACAGGGGCGCCGCACACCCCCTATGTTTTACTAATGAGGTGCTGGATCATGAATTCCCAGCCGGATTCAAGCCAGTGAACATAGAACCATACGACGGAACAACAGACCCTGGAGTCTGGATCAAGGACTACATCCTCCACATACACATGGCCAGAGGAGACGACCTCCACGCCATAAAATACTTACCACTTAAGCTCAAAGGGCCAGCCCGACATTGGCTACACCATGGGAAGTTGGGGAGTGCTTGAGGACGCTTTCCGGGCAAATTTTCAAGGGACCTATGTCCGACCCCCGGATGCAGATGATCTGAGTCATATAACTCAACAGCCCGGAGAGTCAGCCCGGAAACTCTGGAACAGATTCCTTATAAAAAAGAATCAGATAGTCGACTGTCCGGACGCAGAGGCCCTAGCAGCTTTCAAGCACAGCGTCCGAGACGAATGGCTCGTCAGACACCTCGGCCAAGAAAAGCCGTGAACAATGGCCGCATTAACAAGCCTCATGACCCGCTTTTGCGCAGGAGAGGATAGCTGGTTGGCAAGAAGCAGCACCAGCGACCCGAATACGTCTGAACCCAGAGATGGGAACGGGAAGCCGTGCCGTAACAAAGAACCGCGCCGAATAAAAGACAACAGCCCAATGAGCGCGGCAGTAAATGCCGGATTCAAAAGCTCTCAGCAAAATCTGAAAAAGCCGCCCCCCACAGACGATAGGGACGAGCTATCCAACCTCAACAAAATCTTGGACAAAATATGTCAAATCCACAGCACTCCAGGGAGACCTGCAAACCATACCCACAGAGATTGTTGGGTCTTTAAGCAGCCGGCAAGCTCAATGCCGAACACAAGGGGCTCAACACACCAAGCGAAGATGACGATGCACCCCACAGGCAGAACACCGAAGACCAAAAGGAATTCCCGCAAGAAGTTAAGACAGTCAATCTACTTCATGTGACACAGGGGAAGAGCAGAACGGCACCTACGACATGCGCCATACAGCTAGCCCCGGAGGAACAACCCCACTGGTTGTTACAACCAATCACTTTCGATCATCAGGATTACTCCAGAGGAGACCAGAACGCAGGCTGGACGGCCTTGGTTGTAAATCCAATTATCAACGGACTCCAACTTACAAACGCCCTTATGGACGGCGGAAGCGACTTGAACCTATTATATCAGGACACAGTCCGCAAACTCGGAATAAACCCAGTTCTAATCCACCCCGACAACACTTCCTTTAAAGGAGTAACACCAGGCCCGGATACCCCAAGTATGGGTTCCCTTACGTTAGAAGTCATGTTCGGATCACCCGACAACTTCCGAAGCGAGAAGCTAACATTCCACATCGCCCCATTCGTAAGTCGCTATCAAGCGCTACTGAGACGTGAAGCTTTCGCCCGCTTTAACGCAATACCGCATTACGCATCCTTACACTCAAAATGCCTGGCCCAAAGGGCATCATTTCATTACAGGGGAACATAAATTGACCCCCACAGTATGGGTGGAAGTGCGGCTGCCTAGACAGCCGCCGACAAATCCAGCCTTACTACCCCGGACACGGCATGACGAGTCCGGCGTCAATAGCCGCACACATTCATGCAAGGGGCTCCGCGTGCTCACGCCCGAAGCACAATACGGCCCTTGCTCCAACTATATTTTATTCAATTTCCCGCACGCTTATTTTTACTAAGTTCTTTTCTTTCGCAGATGAACACCGTGCCATGCCCATCTAGGATACGGCACAACGGAGACACAGGCGCAGACGTGCAGCAGGGACCCGTTCAAGGATTCTTTTCAGATTAAGACCCTGCGTAAACCTTTTTTACTGTCTCTTGTTGATAACATCCCCCGGCTTTCTCTATATCCGAGGAGGAGACTGGCGTCTTGGCATGTGGCCACGCCAGAATTTTTGCACGTACCTGGACACTAGGGGATTTTTTACAAAGGGCTCTATTTCGGCCCGTCCTCATAAAGACCGAACACCTTAGGGAGTGTTCGGTGTCACGAGTTTGGCCCTATATGCATCAGCTCCGAATCATGTCTTTGGTCAAATGTTGGGTTTGCCCGGCTCCTGTGTTTTGCTGCCTTACATTCCGTTATATCGGCTAACGCGGCACCAGGAGAACTACTGCGATTGTGCCCCGGTTCGGCCAGGTGAGCACCTCAGTAGAGAAAGCCGAAAACTGACTGTCATGATATAGCGAGAGACTGGTCAACCACTCGATGAATTTTGGAATCTCTAGGATTCCCCTGCATTAACGAAGGGCCGCTTCCCGGCCAGGCACACTCGCGCCCCGAATTTGGGCGAGTGCGGTGCCCCTAGGGGCTACTCAATAGCCCCACTGTCAAACTCCTATGGCTAAGTGAAAGTGATAAGCACTTATAGTCCGGTTGCCTAGTTCGCCGCGCCACCACCTCCTTTGTAGGACCAAGACGTTGGATTAAGTGTGAAAAAGCGCCCTTTTTGCGAACACCCCCGCATTTTTATGCGTGGGGGCTGAAGCCAACGACTGCCATCTTTCAGGTTATATACAAATATATACATTCAACGGCCGCACAGGAGGCACCATAATTCTTGCAAGCACAAGTATACAAAGCTCGTTTCATAAAAACAAAATGCATTATAAGCTATTCAAACACAACATCCTTCGAGCACTGCGACTCTATTATACGAGCGCCAGGAAGAACTTCCTCAAAATAGTGCTTGGCAGGTACTCGGCTTTCGTCCGAATCCTGGGACGCAACAATACTGGCCTTCATATCTGCCTAGTATGTCTTGACACGGGCAAGAGCCATCTGTGCGCCCTCTATGCATGCTGACCTCTTCATTGCATCAGCATGCGGCATCGAACCAAGAAATTGCTGCACCAAGCCAAAATAGCTCTTCGGCTCCGGCTCCTCCGGCCACAGACGACTCGCAACAAATTTCATGGTGAGTCCGGATAATCTGTTCAGCTCCGCCCAGGCGGCTAAACGGTCAGAGACTGACAGTGGGCGCTCTGGATTGTGGTACTGCGACCAAAAAAGTTCTTCCAATTTGTGGTCACCTCGGTTGCAGAAGTGTTCGGTCGCGTCCGCCGCGCTTGCGGCCAAATCTAGATAAGCGTTGTCCGGACTCCACTGCCAGTCTAATGGAGCATACTTGGGGTCTCCGAACTTCATCCGCAGCATATAAGGCTTTCCAGTCGTGATATCTCCGGCCTAACGCAGCTCCTCCTTCATCGCTCTCATGGCAGAGCGAGCATCCTTGGCTTCGGCAGTAATCTTTTCAAGGTCCTTCCGGGCCGCCCTATCTTCTTGTTCAAGAAATTTACAGCGGTCGGTAGCATCCTTCAATTTTATGGCCATCTCGGCCATTTCCCTCTTACTTTGGCAGTGAGCGGCCTGTTCGGCTTTTAGCTCTTCAGCCGCTTTAACGGCAGCCACATCACTTTTCCTTGCTTGCTCCTTGGCTTGGGCAAGTTCCGCCCGAAGGTTCTCCACAACAGCAGCACCATCTACATAAAGTATATACATATAAGGCCCGAGCATCAAGCTCCTCTTTATGGGTGTCTTTTGAACATACCTTGAGCTTCGTCTAGCCGCTTATTCACAAGCGCGATGTCGTCATCCGCTACGTCAAGTTGCCGCCTTAGTTCGGCCGATTCATCAGTCCGGCTAGCCACCGAACGCTTCACCACCTTCATGGAATAGGCAACATATTATACCTGGGGTTATGATCCTCCGTGCGCCGTCACTCATGACGACACACCGAGTCTCAGGGGCTACTATTCATACAGGGCACATTTAATATGCGGCTCGACCAAAAGGTACACCTTTTTACGTACCTCAAAGCCTGTTAGTAAACTCCTGGCAGCTTCGTACAATCTGCTTTCCGCGGATGAAATCCTTCCAATCACCGTATCCATCAATGTACGATGTTCTTCTGAGATGGGCACCCTACCAAGCAGATCCTTCAACCCCTCCGATGGCGCTCCAGAGGGTGCCGGACTATTCTGATGACCTTTTTCAGGGTCCGGACTCGGAAAAACCCTCCAGGACGACACCTCAGGGTCGCCAGCCTCGCGAGACGGTGCAACAGGGGGAGGTGTTTCGCTCTCTATCATCTCTGGACGAAGATCCCCTGAGGACGAGCTCTGCTGAGAAGGGTTGAGATCCGAACTACAAGATAATGTTTCGGTTATTTTTCCTCAGAAATAAAACAGGAACGTCATTCATGATGGAACCCCTCCCTTCACTTACGTCTCGGAGGAGAGCGGGTCCCCTTTAGGGGGCAATTTGGCCGGGGTGTTCTCCGGTGCCGAACCCTCTGGCGAAGATGTCTTCCCCCGTTTTGAGATTATCACCTCCGGGTCTTCAGAGGCAGTCCTTTTCTTTCCCTGGTCGGGGGAATTCTCGATTCTTCCCTTCCTAACAGCCTCCTTCGCGGAGGCGGTGGCTCCCTGGTTCCTCCCTTCGCCTTCCGCTAAAGGCGCGACCTCCAGCATCCTGGTCAGCATGGGATTCGGCACGGTCTCGGGCAGGGGGGCCAGACACCTGATAAGCTTTGCCTTCGCTATCCACTCCTGTTCATAGGACAACTCTGTTAAAGGGTAATTTTGTGATAAAAATATGGATGGTATGTCCAAATACGGGGCTACCTACTTTATCATCCGGGTGATTGCAGCTCAAGCCCGTGTCCTCGGACAAATCCGGACACCTCGCTTGTGATCCGAAGAACAATTTGTACATCTCCATGGGCGTCGCTCCCATAAAATGTTGTAGGACTCGTGGTCCCTCCAGATTGAACTCCCACAAGCGGAGAGGTCGACGTTTGCAGGGCAGTGTGCGGCGAATCACCATGACTCGTGCCACTACGGTCAAATCAATATCTCTTTCTAAAAGATCTCGAATACGGCCCTGCAGCAAGGGCACGTCTTTGGGCGGCCCCCAGATAAGTCCTTCATTAACCCATGACGCCAGCCGTAGTGGGGGACCCGAGCGGAAAGTAGGTGGTGCTACCCATGTGGTACCCCTAGGGGCTATGATATAAAACCAGTCCCGTTGCCATAAGCCAAGCTCCTCTTGAAAAGAGCCTTCGGGCCACGGAGCGTCATCTATTTTGCTTATTGTAGCTCCTCCGCACTCATCGTGCTGCCCCTCGATTATCTTCGGTTCCACTTTGAAGGTTTTTAGCCACAATCCGAAGTGAGGAGTAATATGGAGGGAAGCCTCGCACACGACGATGAATGATGAGATCTGGAGGATTGACTCCGGAGCTAAGTCGTGGAACTCCAGCCCGTAGTAGAACATAAGCCCCCTCACGAAGGGATCGATCGGGAAGCCTAGCCCCCGAAGGAAGTGAGATGCAAATACCATGCTTTCACCAGGCTGGGGAGCGGGAATAGCTTGCCCTTGAGCAGGCAGTCTATGCGAGATTTCGCCTGTTAGATACCTGGCATCTCTCAGCTTTCGTACGTCTTCTTCCGTGACGGAGGAAGGCATCCACCAGCCTTGTGGGTCGGAGCCGGACATCTTTGAAGATCCGAAGCGCCTAAAACTAGAGCTTTGGGTGTTGGAACTCGAGGCGAGGGGCGGATTTGATTGGTTTAAGAAGAAGGGAGTCGGGCCTTGGTTCCTTTATAAAGGAGATGAATACCAAGAGCCCTCGTCGTGACCGTTTGAGACTCGCTTTCAAATAGGGAGTCATACCTAAGTCGCGGTTGGGTTACCCACACCCGTATTGATGGGAATCCCAGAATAAGGGGACACGATCTCTGCTTTGACAAGATGTGCCAAGGAAACCGCCTCGCTAAACGCGCTGAGGTGGAATAATAAAATAAAGAGCCTGGCCGTGGCGTGATGTCACGGCACGGAATACGTCAGCAGATTTGATTAACGCAAATATTATTCTCTCTACGGTGGAATGTGGAACTTATTTTGCAGAGCCGGACACTACCCTGGTGTTCTACATCTTCTATGAGATATTCGGAGGAGGAACCCGCCTTGCAATGTCGAAGACAACTCCCGAGCCGGACTTGTCGTCATTGAAGCCTGGTTCAGGGGCTACTGAGGGAGTCCTGGATTAGGGGGTGTTCGGCTGGCCGGACTATGACCTTCGGCCGGACTCCCGGACTATGAAGATACAAGATTGAAGACTCCGTCCCGTGTCCGGATGGGACATTCCTTGGCGTGGAAGGCAAGCTTGGCGATATGATATGAAGATCTCCTCCCATTGTAACCGACTCTGTGTAACCCTAGCCCTCTCCGGTGCCTATATAAACCGGAGAGTTTTAGTCCGTAGGACGAACAACAATCATACCATAGGCTAGATTCTAGGGTTTTGCCACTCCGATCTCGTGGTAGATCTACTCTTGTACTACCCATATCATCAATATTAATCAAGCAGGAGTAGGGTTTTACCTCCATCAAGAGGGCCCGAACCTGGGTAAAAACATCGTGTCCCCTGTCTCCTGTTACCATCCGCCTAGACGCACAGTTCGGGACCCCCTACCCGAGATCCGCCGGTTTTGACACCGACACTAGCCCTCTCCGGTGTCTATATAAACCGGAGAGTTTAGTCCTTAGAGACATAATCATAATCATCATAGGCTAGCTTCTAGGGTTTAGCCTCTACGATCTCGTGGTAGATCAACTCTTGTAACACTCATATCATCAATATCAATCAAGCAGAAAGTAGGGTTTTACCTCCATCGAGAGGGCCCGAACCTGGTTAAACATTGTGTCTCTTACCTCCTGTTACCATTAGCCTTAGACGCACAGATCGGGACCCCCTACCCGAGATCCGCCGGTTTTGACACCGACAATGGGACCTACTGGAAACCTGAGCAGTATCCCAAAACCTCATGGGTTGCTGTGAAAGGACCTCCCGTAGATCCATCCACTTTATTTGGCTTTACATGTGAATCTTCATATTCATCTAATGAGTCATTTGACTCCAACTATAAACTATTTAAAAATCAGAATGGTGAAGTATTTACTAGATATGTTGGTACTAACTGCAGGAACGACCCCCCTATGAAGAAAATCTGGGCTCCCAAAAGGTGCCTTGAAAGTCTTCAGGTGAATGTCATCATGACACCACCTGTGAAGAATAGGAACTCCAGATCAAATTCTTCATATGGACCAAAGTCTTCATATGGATCCAAGTCCTCACATGGACCAAATTCCTCACGTGGATCAAATTGCTCATATGGGTCCAAATCCTCATATGATCATTATTGTGCTAATGCTTCTGTTTCTCAGGGAAAATCTAAGAGCTATGAATATGTGCATTATTCTTCAAATCATTATGTTCATAAGTCCTTGAGGAATTTCTCTTCTTATTCATATGCATACTCTAACCCATCTTCTGTGAAACGAAGTGCACTGACATCAATGCCACCATTCTCTTATGGAGCTCGCAGAATGATGAACTCTTTGCCATCTATCCAGATGTGGGTAGTGAAGAAAAAGAACTAATCTCTTATGCAAGGTCAGGTCTCCAGACGAACTTGAAAGTCTGAAGAATTTACTGGAGACCTAAAATTGCTTGAAAGGACACAAGCTAATCATGAAGAAATGAATACTCATTTCCCACGTCCTTATACTGCTATATCTATTGTACCGCTTGATGAAATTCAATCTGATGAATTTGCTGTCATATTCTTCAGTGATGAAGTATATGAGTTCGTAAGATGCACTAATTCATCTGCAGGATGATCAACCCAAAACTACTGAGTGGGTCCTCAACATTGGATGTACAAATCACATGACCGGTGACAAGAACTTATTGATGGACTCTGTTTTATCTCCATCGCATCTGAAGCATATCACCTACGCTGACAAAGGAAAAAAGCAAGGTATTGGGTCTAGGTAGAGTTGCTATCTCAAAGGATCGACACATGGACAAAGTCATGCTTGTCGAGTCACTTGGATACAACTTCATGTCTGTCTCAATGTTTTGTGATCTTGATATGGTTGTCATCTTTGGCAACTAACGTTGCATTGTGCTCATGGAATCTGACAATTCCAAAGTCTTCGAAGGCTTTAGGAGAGGAGACTTGTATATTGTTGATTTCTCTTCAGGACCACAACCTGTCACATGTCTACTTGCAAAAGCTTCAGAAGGCTGGTTATGGCATCGACGACTAGGTCATGCTGGCATGAGGTACCTACATACTCTCGAAGAAGAAGAAGCACGCCATTGGCATCGAGGGTATCAAATTCCTCAAAGACCATCTTTGCGGGGCTTATGAGGCTAGAAAGATGACAAAGTCCAAGCACCCCTCGAAGACTATCATGACTACCACTCGTCCTTTTGAATTGCTTCACATGGATCTCTTTGGCCCTACTCATTATGCCACACTAACAAATGCAGCTTCTCTATATGGCTTAAGTTATTGCTGATGACTATTCCGGTTACACCTGGGTGCATATCATTACTTACAAAACTGAAGTGCAGGAAGTCTTCAAACGATTTTCATCAAGGGCCTCGATGAATTTCGATGTGAAGATCAAGCACATCAGGAGTGACAATGGGACCGAGTTCAAGAATACTGGTCTCGATGACTATCTTGATGAACTTGGTATTACTCACGAGTTATCTGCCCCATACACTCCTCAGTAGAATGGCATCATGGAGCGCAAGAACAGGACTCTTGTTGAGATGGCCCGCACTATGCTTGATGAATACAAGACGCCTCGTCAATTCTGTCCTGAGGCTATTGATACTGCATGCCACATCATCAACAGAGTATATCTTCACAAATTCTTCAAGAAGACCTCATATGAACTCCTGACTGACAAGAAACTCAATGTGAGTTATTTCAAAGTCTTCGGTGCTAAATGTTGGATTAGAGATCCTCATCACAATTCTAAATTTGCACCGAAAGTACATGAAGGTTTTATGCTTGGTTAAGGAAAGAACTTGCACACCTACAAAGTCTTCAACACCTTTCATCACAAGGTTGTTGAAACTGTAGATGTGTGGTTCGATGAAACTAACGGCTCGCAAAGAGAGCACCTACCTCCTGTGCTAGATGAAATGTCACCTGAGGAATCCATCAAGTTCAAGGCTACTGAGGATGTCATACCCACTGAAGAAGTCATTCCAGAACGTGAAGAAAATCATGCTGGTGCATCTGAGGAAAATGGCTATGAAGAAAATGCCCAGCCCAATCAACGTCGTCAACCTGCTCATCCTCGCGTTGTAAATGAAGTGCAGATTGAGAAAATCATCGACAACATCAATGCACCAGGTCCTCTCACACGCTCAAGATCTTCACATTTGTCTAACTTTTGTGGGAACTTTACTTTTGTCTCTATCACAGAGCCCACCAAAGTTGATGAGGCATTTCTGGAGCCTAAGTGGATTCAAGCGATGCAAGAGGAATTGCATCGATTCGAGCTCAACTATGTCTGGGAGCTTGTCAAGCGACCAGACCCACGTAAGCACCATATCATTGGTACCAAATGGATCTACCGCAACAAGCAAGATGAAAATGGCCTTGTGGTGAGGAATAAGGCTTGTCTTGAGTTCAAGGCTACACACGTGTTGAAGGAATTGATTTCGATGAAACTTTTGCACCCATTGCTAGACTTGAGTCTATTCGCATATTGCTTGCTTATGCTAACCATCATAATATCATCTTATATCAAATTGGATGTGAAAAGTGCATTCCTCAATGGTAAGCTTGAGGAAGAAGTATATGTTGCTCAACCACCAGGTTTTGAAGATGCTAATCATCCGGACAAAGTCTTCAAACTCAGTAAAGCCCTCTATGGCCTCAAGCAGGCCCCTCGGGCGTGATATGATACACTGAAGGAATTCCTCATGAAGAAAGCCTTCAAACTCGATTCACTTGACCCAACGTCTATGATGAGAGAATTGAAATTTTTCTTAGGTCTTCAAATTCGTCAACAACGCAACAACATCTGCATATCTTAAGAGAAATACCTCAAGGATGTGCTGAGGAAATTCGGCATGCAAGATTGCAAAGGCGTCAAAATCCCTATGCCCACAAATGGCCATCTATGCACTGCTGAAAATGGTAAAGACTTTGATCAAAAGATATACCGCTCCATGATTGGCTCTTTATTGTATCTATGTGCATCTAGGCTAGATATTATGCTTAGTGTTTGCATGTGTGCCCGTTTTCAAGCTACACCGAAGGAATCACACCATAAGGCTGTGAACATATTCTTCGATATCCAGGTCACACTCCAACACTTGGATTATGGTATCCCAAGGGCTCGGCTTTTGATCTCATTGGATATTCCAACTCTGGCTATGCTGGTGATCGAGTGGATCGCAAGTCTACATCAGGCACATGCCATTTCCTCAGACGATCCTTGGTATGTTGGTCCTCGAAGAAGCAGAACTGCGTATCACTCTCTACTGCTGAAGTTGAGTACATTGCTGTTGGTTCTTGCTGTGCTCAATTGCTATGGATGAAGCAAACCCTCAAGGACTACGACATCAACATGAAGAATGTGCCACTCTACTGCGACAACGAGAGTGCCATCAAGATTGCTCATAACCCAGTTCAACACTCAAAGACTAAGCACATCCAGATTCGTCATCATTTTGGAGGGTCCTAAATTATGGGTGAAGATCCAAGCTATGTTTCCTGGGAGCAGGTGACAATACGTCATGGCCTCCTTGAACACGTCGTTTTGGAGGGTCGACTTACACTTGTAGTGTGGGGTTCCCTCGCCGTCAAGGGTAGTGGATGACGAGGCAGTGACTCTTAGATGGTTGCCGAGGCAACAACCTCATAGAACACTACGACAACTGCTCTATGCCAGGCCTGCAGCTTAGCATTGGTCCTGTGGTGACCTTGAGCAGCAAATATGCAGGGTCGTCGACTCGGTTGACGCGTCACAATGAGGATGATTGGATGGTATGCCGGGAGCAGTGATCACCAAAGTGGTGCAACGGTTGAGATATGCGGGATGGTGGTCCTGTGCAGTTCGGTCGCGGGCAACTGGATCATGTACCACTTATGGCTCGAGGATGAGTGGTAGTACGTCGATATGGCGTCATGGGTTCTATAGCTCACAACGAAGTGACTAGAAATTGGGTGATGACCTCGAGAATTCAGCAACATTGAGAACATTTGCCTTGTGTTGTGTAGATGGTGGGGATTATCTTTGATGCTTGATGTTGGTTAGTGGCACGTGACCAAAATCGCTTCTGGCACTAGGGCTTGTGGAACGCTGCTTTCTTCACCTTCGCAGGAGAGCCCTGGGTCCGCTCTCCCATAATTGTCATGACTTTTCTCTCTCGCAATAGTGAGATGTTAGCTTGGTTGTAGGTGTGTGTTTAGTTAGCGTCTTCTAGTATAATTTTTTCTGCGAGTTTTTGTGATTAACTAGGCAACAGTCTTGCTCTTAATTAATGTGTTTTAAATAGAGAAAGTGTTTCTTGATGCAAATTTACAAACATGATTTTTACGAAAAATAATGATACGGAGTACTTGATAAATTCTTTACATGCCCTCGAAGAATTAATCAGTTTCGCGAAACAGGCCCTTCATGTGGACGAGGAAGGCAGACAAACGAAGCATTGCTTGCCCGGCCACGCCGTGAGCGCCTGAGCGGTGAAGCAGCTCCTCGGCGGGTCCGAACTCCAACAGTATAGAAATCCGAAAATCGCCGCGTTGCCAGGGCCATCCGCGGCGAGCCTTTGACTTCTCCCCCCCCCACCTTCAGCACAGAACCAAAAAACCCGCTGATCCGAACCGCCGAGTCCCGTCCCCCTCCCGATCCGGCGACGATGGAGGGCGGCGCCGACGCCTTCGGGTCCTCGACCGCGCCGCTGGCCTGGCACGACTTCCTCGAGCGCATGCGCCAGCCTT